>NC_073393.1:8959941-9268577 GCF_028641065.1 Leucoraja erinaceus | reverse complement strand
CTGGCCGACTTCGGGGCTGTGGCTCGACTTAGGAGCCTCGGAGGCTTCGGCCGCGGGTCCAGTGGACAACAACATCGGGAGCTCGCAGGTCCAGATTTGTCCAGAGCTCCCGCAACACCAGCTTCGTCCGCTGGACTGGAGGGCGGCAGCTTCGACCGCCCCGGGCCGCGGAGTTTGAACCGGCCCGTTCACGGAGCTCGGATTCGGCCGCGGGATTTACCATCACCCAGCGGGGGGCCCCAACATCAAAAGCCTGGATCACCTCAATGCAGAGGGAGAACAAGGAAGGAAAGGCAAGGACTTAAGACTTTTGCCTTCCATCACAGTGAGGAGGTGCCTGGTAGACTCACTGTGGTGGATGTTAAACTGTGTTCATTGTGTGTTCTGTTATTTTATTCTCTGTCATGACTGCAAGGCATGTAATTTCGTTCAAACCAAAGGTCTGAATGACAATAAAGGATACTTTATACTATCCCTCCCTCCTAACCCCATTCTCCTGCCTTCTCCCCATAACCCCTGACAACTGTACTAATCAAGAATCTATCACTGCCTCAAAAATGTCCACTAACTTGGCCTCTGCAGCCTTCTGTGGCAATGAATGTACGGGGATGTTGCCAGGATGTGAGCGCCTGAGCTATAGGGTGACGTTGGGAAGGCGAGGGCTGTGTTCCTTGGAGCGCAGGAGGGTGAGAGATGATCTTGCAGAGGTGTATAAGATCACGAGGGGACCAGGTAGGGTGAATACGCAGTCTTTTACCCAGAGTAGGGGGATCTAGAACCAGAGGACATGGGTTTAAGGTGAGAGGGGAAAGGTTTGGTAGGAATCTGGGAGGCAATCTTTATATTATGTACAGAGAGAGGGTGGTGGGGTATATGGAATAAGCTGCCAGAGGAGGTGTTTGAGGCAGAAACTATAACATTTATAAGACATTTGGAAATGGCATAGATAAGAAAGGTTTGAAGGTATGTGGGCAGGTGGGACTAGAGTAACATAGAAAATAGGTGCAGGAGGCCATTCGGCCATTCGAGCCTGCACCGCCATTCGATATGATCATGGCTGATCATCCAACTCTGTATCCTGTACCTGCCTTCTCTCCATACCCCCTGATCCCTTTAGCCGCAAGGGCCACATCTAACTCACTCTTAAATATAGCCAATGAACTGGCCTCAACTACCTTCTGTGGCAGGGAATTCCACAGATTCACCACTCTCTGTGTAAAAGTAGATGGGGCACATTGGTTGGCATGGGTAGGCTGGGCCGAAGGGCCTGTTTCCTTGCTGTATGACTTTAGAACAGTTTCTGACTGACTTGACCCATCCCAACCAGGTTGTTACAACCTGCTATGTTCCTGTATTTTGCTGAGCTTCCTTGTTGGCAGCCTTTCGAATTCTAATTCTCATGACCAGTCACGCCCCAAAGCACGTTTCCTCATCGTGGGAGTGTCTCCTTAAGCCAAGCTGCTTTGAAAATGTTCTTGTTTTGATGCAATAGCGTGTGACTCAGGAGCTTGGCGTTTGTCATGTGTTCAAGACACCACCTGCCTTTCGTTACGTAGGCATAAATCATCTGCTGTTACTGCCCATATTGTGGCCACAAACATAGAAACAGAAAATAGGTGCAGGAGTAGGCCATTCGGCCCTTCGAGCCAGCACCGCCATTCAATATGGTCATGGCTGACCATCCAAAATCAGTTCCCCATTCCTGCTTTTTCCTCGTATCCCTTGATTCTTCTTACCCTAAGAGCAAAACCTAACTCTCTCTTGAAAACATGTGTAGGTTTTAAAGATATTTATCTTAATTTAACAGCAAAGTTTTTCGAAATCTTTTTTTCTGAAATGATTACTGCTTGGTTTTGTGCTAAAGGCCGTCTATAACATGTATCAGTGACTTGAATAAAAAGATTTCCATCTAGAAATTAGATCCACCAAAGGTTGCTTGTTCTACTTTGCTTCTGAAATTTATAATCACCGAGTTAGAGACTCGTAGAATCATACAACATGGAAACAGGCCCTTCGGCCCAACTTGCCCGCACCGACCAACATGCCCCATCGACACTAGCCGCACCTGCCTGCATTTGACCCACATCCCTCTAAATCTATGTGTAGGAAAGAACTGCAGATGCTGGTTTAAATCAAAGATAGACACAAAATGCTGGAGTCATTTAGCGGGACCAGCAGCATCTCTGGAGAGAAGGAATGGGTGATGTTTTGGGTTGAGATGCCTGAAGAAGAGATATCACCCATCCCTTCTCTCCAGAGATGCTGCCTGTCCCGCTGAGTTGCTCCAGCATTTGGTGTCTATCTTCCCTCTAAATCTGTCCTATCTGTATACCTGTCTAAATGTTTATTAAAATGTTGTCTTAGACACCTCCTCTGGCAGCTCATATATACCTACCACCCTTTGTTTAATGACAAGGTTGTCCCTCAGGTTCCTATTTAAATCTTTCCCTCACCTTAAACCTGGGTTTGACTTTGCCGTATAGGAATGAATGCCTCCGTGCTGTAATTCATCGATGTTTGCTTTTGTACACAGCTCACTACAATGGTGAGCTGCTGACAGCATTTTGCAGTTACCTTGCACAATCAAGCTTGAAAACTTGCAGACTGACGCGGAACAGCGGAGACCGAGGCAGTGCAGCGTAGGTTCACGAGATTGATCCCTGGGATGGCGGGACTGTCATATGAAGAAAGATCGAAAAGACTAGGCTTGTATTCACTGGAGTTTAGAAGGATGAGGGGAGATCTTGTAGAAACATATAAAATTATAAAAGGACTGGACAAGCTAGATGCAGGAAAAATGTTCTCAATGTTGGGCGAGTTCAGAACCAGGGACCACAGTCTTAGAATAAAGGGGAGGCCATTTAAGACTGAGGTGAGAAAAAAACGTTGTTATTGATAGGGGATGATCAGCCATGATCACAATGAATGGCGGTGCTGGCTTGAAGGGCCGAATGGCCTCCTCTTGCACCTATTTTCTATGTTTCTATGGAACTGAGTCGAAGGACCGGATGGCTTACTCCCGCAACTATTTTTCTATGTGTCTAACATCTGCTCTAGTTAATGAAACACCAGATTAAAAGGCAATCGATGAAGGTAAGTAGTGTGGAGCCAAAAGCAAACTGCTGGAAGAACTCATTGGGACGAGCAGCATCTGTGGAGACAACAGGATGTTTGCTGTTTAGGCTCGAGACCCTTCATCAGGTTTGAGTGCAGAGGGGAAAATAGACCATGCCTGGAAGTGTGCTGGAGAATGGTGAGTGATGGGTGGAAAAGATGACGGGGGGAACCAGGTGAGATAGAGTGGTGGTGCTGGGATGAAAAAGATGAACAAAGGGGAAGCGAATAGTGGCACATTTTTGGGTATCCCTCTTCAGATCACACCATGACTAGAGGAGTTTAGAAGAGGGGAGACCTCACTGAATCTTACCGAATAATAAAAGTCCTGGGCAGAGTGAATGTGGAGAGGATGTTTCCACTAGTGGGCGAGTCTAGGACCAGAGGCCATATCCTCTGAATAAAAGGACACATGTTAGAAAGGAGATGAGGACGAATTTCTATAGTCAGAGGGTGGTGATTCTGTGGAATTCATTGCCCTGTGGCGGCCAAGTCAATGGATATTTTTAAGGCGGAGATTAACGGATTCTTGATTAGAGCGGGTGTCAGGGGTTATGGGGAGAAGGCAGGAGAATGGGGTTAAGAGGAAAAGATAGATCAGCCATGATTGAATTCTGGAGTAGATTTGATGTGCCAAATTACTTAATTCTGCTCCTAAAACTTATCAACACATGAACTCATCCCGAGCAGTAATTAGCATATCGTGGAACCCCCTTTCCTGATGTCATCTGCTGCCAGCCACCATCTGTCCTGGTCTTCTCTTGCTTCCAGAACCACTTCTGCCATCAGTCTGAAGAGTCCCCACACAAAACGTCACCTATTCATTTTCTTCCAGGGATGCTGCACGATCTTCTGGAAATGTTTAGAGTGTGATGCAGCGGTAGAGTTGCTGCCTTACAGCGCAAGAGACCCAGGTTCTATCCTAAGCTCTGCTGCTGTCTGTATGGAGTTTGCATGTTCTCCCTGTGACCATGTGGGTTTTCTCTGGGTGCTCCGGTTTTCTCCCACATTCTAAAGTCGTGCAGGATTGGAGTTTTATTGGCTTCTGTAGATTGTCTCTAGTGTATCGGATAGAACTAGTGTACAGGTGATTGCTGGTCGGCACGGACACGGTGGGCCGATGGGATATGGGCCCAATGCAGACAAATGGAAAGAGCTTTAGATGGGCATATTGGTCAGCAAGAACAAACTGGACCAAAGGGCCTGTTCCTATGCTGCATGACTATTGTTAATATCTCTCTACACTACACTGTCGCTATGACATTGAATTTTCCACACAAATAAACAAACAGATGAACTTGTGAGAAAGGCTATGAGAATGAAAAGATTATATCTACCTGGACTGCTGTGTTTGAGCCCGTAAGTATTGACACTAAAGACAATAACGTTGCTGAGGATTTCTACAGGACCACCTTGTGGTCTCTGCAGGTATTTTGTCCATTTTAAAGCGTGTAAAAGCATTTCAAAATGATCAAATTCTTCTGAGCTGTATCAGTAAGCAGCATGAACGGCAATATTGTTGATGGGGAAGGAGCCAGTGTCATTCAACTACCCGCCATGTCCACAGTTGTTGACCTGATGCCGTTAGATCAAGCTTAAAGCTCTCGGGAAGCACAAGAGACCGCAGATGCTGGGATCTGTAGCTAAAACAAGGTAGCTGGAGGAACTCAGCGGGTCAGGCAGCATTTGTGGGAATGGACTGTTTACGCTTCCGATTATGGGTGGCGCCGTGGTAGAGTTGCTGCTGTACAGCGCCAGAGACCCGGGTGACTACAGGTGCTTGTAATAGCAATAATAATACACTTTATGGTCTTTGTAAATACATACCATGACATTTCAGGCGCACTGCCCGTGCGGAACTCCAGCGTATCAGATAAATATATAAATAGCGACAATGAAAACAGCATAAATGGCAAGAAAAACCAAGTCAAGTCAGAATGTGCAATATTCCACAGTATGTTGTAGCAGTACAAAATATTGGCTGTAGGGGGGTGTATATTCAGTGCAGCTTTCCTGAGGGCAGAAGGGCAAACAAGTGATGAGCGGGATGCCTTTCGCAGGCAACAAGAGCTATAGATCTGTTCCAGGGCAGGCAGTTTGTACGGAGTTTGTACGTTCTCCCTGTGACCTGCGTGGGTTTTCCCCGGGTGCTCCGGTTTCCCCCCACACTCCAAAGACGTACAGGTTTGTAAGCAAATTGCCTTGGTAAAATTGTAACTTATCCCTGATGTGCGCGGGATGGTGATAGTGTGCGGGGATCGCTGGTCAGCGGGAACAGACTCGGTGGGCCGAAGGGCCAGTTTCTGCGCTGAATCTCTAAACTTAACTAAACCCTTCATCCACATTCTAAGTTTGTGACAAGGACGATGAGTCTTGAAGAGAGGGAATTGTTTCATTAGATAATTTACCCATACATCAAGTGTTGGTGCCTTGATAGATCCTGTTCTGTGAGTCGGTTTGTGGTATAATCCTGCATTAATACAAATGTATACATGCAATGCTTGAGATTTGGATCTGCGTGTAACATTGCATCAATGCAAATGGCAGCTGATGACTGCCAGGGAATTACGTCCACCACAAGTGACTCGTATGGCAACAGTTTTGCAGTCAAGAGCTAGAGCAGGACCCAGTGCCAGGAAACAGTTTAAATTGTACTGGTGGGACGATTTAAACCTGTTGCTATTGTTACAATCAGTTTGCTATGCCAACTGCTTCATTTGCCAAAAGGAAGGTCCTATTTTGACAACCTGCAGAGTCTTGGCTATAAACATGCAACAAAATAAACTTCAGTACAGTTTAGAGATATAGCGAGGAAACAGGCCCTTCGGCCCATCGAGTCCGCGCCGGCCAGCGATCCCTGCACCCTAACACTATCCTACACACACACACACACAAAGGACAATTTACAATTATGCCAAGCTAATTAGCCTACAAACCTGTACGTCTTTGGAATGTGGGAGGAATCCGGAGATCCTGGAGAAAACCCACGCAGGTCCCGGGGAGAACGTACTGACTCTGTACAGACAGCAGCCACAGTCAGGATTGAACCAGCAAGGCAGCAATTCTGCCGCTAACGGCGCGGTGCCGCCCCTTAGTTCTGTGCTGGTGGGTGGCACCACTGGTAGAGCTACTCCCTCACAGTGCCAGAGCCTCAGGTTTGATCCTGACCTCATGCGCTGTCTGTACGGAGTTTGCACGTTCTCCCTGCGACCACCTGGGTTTCCTCCCACATTCCAAAGAGGTGCAGTTTTGAAGATTAATTGGCTTCCTGTAAGTTACACTTAGTGTGTAGGGAGTGGGTGAGAAGGTGGGATGGCATAGAACCGGTGTCAGTGGGTGATCGATGGTCGGCACGGACTTGGTGGGCCGAACGACCTTTCCCATGCTGTGTCTCTAAAAGTAAACAAAACCAGAAAACAAGACACCACAATGTGGGTGTTTATTCCGATAGGTTACACAGTAAACATGGCACAAATAATGAGGTAGTAAGCAGATCTTTTTAGGAAAGGTGTCAGTGTCCTGATCCGTGAGTTAACAATGCTGTAGACTAACAAGCAATTTCAAACAGATTATAGACGCAAAATGCCGGAGTAATTCACCTCTGGAGGAAAGGATTAGGTGGCATTTTGTGTCAAGACCCTTCTTCAGACTGAAAGGCGGGGGAGAGGGAAACTAGAGGCATAAAAAGGTTCAGAACGAATCAGAACAGGTGGAGCCCACAATGGTCCATTGTTGGCTGTGAAAGAGGTGATAACGAAGCAAATAAACATTCTGAACAGGGGGTGTAAGATTGCAACCATCACGTGGTCCGCTCTGTTTCGACTAATGCAATCAACTCGACTGCACAAACCGAAGATCAAATAGAACAAGTGTTCAAGAAGGAACTGCAGATGCTGGAAGATCGAAGGTACACAAAATTGCTGGAGAAACTCAGCGGGTGCAGCAGCATCTATGGAGCGAAGGAAATAGGCAACGTTTCGGGCCGGGACCCTTCTTCAGACTGATGGTGGATGGGGGGGAGAAGGAAGGAAAAAGGGAGGAGGAGGAGCCCGAGGGCGGGGGGATGGGAGGAGACAGCTCGAGGGTTAAGGAACGGGAGGAGACAGCAAGGACTAGCAAAACTGGGAGAATTCAACGTTCATGCCATCCGGACGCAAGCAACCCAGGCGGAATATGAGGTGCTGTTCCTCCAATTTCTGGTGTTGCTCACTCTGGCCATGGAGGAGACCCAGGACAGAGAGGTCGGATTGGGAATGGGAGAGGGAGTTGGAGTGCTGAGCCACCGGGAGTTCAGGTAGGTTATTGCGGACGGAGCGGAGGTGTTCGGCGAAACAATCGCCCAACCTCCGCTTAGTCTCCCCGATGTAAATCAGCTGACATCTAGAGCAGCGGATGCAGTAGATGAGGTTGGAGGAGATACAGGTGAACCTTTGTCGCACCTGGAACGACTGCTTGGGTCCTTGAATGGAGTCGAGGGGGGAGGTGAAGGGACAGGTGTTGTATTTCTTGCGGTTGCAACGGGAAGTGCCCGGGGAGGGGGTGGTACGGGAGCAAAGGGAAGAATTGACAAGGGAGTTGCGGAGGGAGCGGTCTTTGCGGAAGGCAGACATAGGGGGAGATGGGAAGATGTGGCGAGTGGTGGGGTCACGTTGGAGGTGGCGGAAATGGCAGAGGATTATTTGTTGTATTTGCCGGCTGGTGGGGTGAAAGGTGAGGACTAGGGGGACTCTGCCCAAATAGAACAAGTTGTCCAACAACTTTAGGCTATGCACGCCACACGAAAGAAGAAGAAGAAGTTCTGAACAGAAAGCTCTGGCAAACTGAAAATCTGCCTGCCAAAGTCTTACAGACATTAAGGTAAATGGTGTGGACGGAGCAGACAGTAACACCCATCATTGTCACAAACTGTGAAAACAGGCCACCTTTCATGGAAATACCAAGAACTGGGCTTGGCCTCCCCTCCTCTCAAAAGATACGTAGGTCTGCCTCCACCATCTGGTCAAAACTTGAACAGGTGGAATTATTTTTTTACTGGGTGACGTTTTGGGTCGAGACCCTTCTTCAGACTGCAGTTAGACTAGTCTGATGCCGATAGACACAAAATGCTGGAGTAACTCAGCGGGACAAGCAACATCTCTGGAGAGAAGGAATGGGTGATGTTTCGGGTCGAGACCCTTCTTCAGACTGTCGGTAGTTTGACGAAGGGTCTCAACCCGAAACGTCACCCATTCCTTCTTTCCACAGACGCTGCCTGTCCCGTTGAGCTACCCCAGTATTTTGTGTCTATCTTCGGTGTAAACCTGTTTCTGCAGATCCTTCCTACATATTTATGTTTTCTTCAGATAAAATTGCGTTAAGCCAAAATTTTAACAATGCTTCCAAATTAAATATCGGCTAATTCCAACATTTTTTTTTTTTAACATTGCAGTTATCCAGAATCCACAATCTTTTCCCCATCTTCTGCAAAAAAATGTGTTAATCATAAATTATATTTCACTTCAAAATAAAACTACACATACATTAGACTTGTTTGCAGTATAGGATTAAAATAACTTTATACTGTATGAAAATCAGGGAGTATATTAATGTACCTTTGAAGTGCAGGTTAAAAGAAAAACAAAGTGCTGGAGTAACACAATAGACAATAGGTGCAGGAGTAGGCCCTTCGGCCCATCGAGCCAGCACCGCCATTCAATGTGATCATGGCTGATCATCCACAATCAGTACCCGTTCCTGCCTTCTCCCCATATCCCCTGACTCCGCTATCTTCAAGAGCCCTATCTAGCTCTCTTTTGAAAGTATCCAGGGAACCTGCCTCTCCAGAGATGCTGCCTGCCTTGCTGATTTGCTCTCTTGAAAGTATCCGGAGCAACTCAGTTGGTCATGCAGCATCTGTGGAGGACATGAATAGATAACGTTTCGGGTTGGGACTCTTAGTTTTAGTTTTTAGTTTCAGAGACACAGTGCGGAATCAGGCCTTTCGGCCCACTGAGCCTGCAGTGGCCAGCGATCCCTGCACACTAGCAATATCCCACACACACTAGGGACAATTTACAATTTTAGCAAACCAATTAGCCTTCAAACAATACAATACAATACAATACGGTTTATTTGTCACATTGCACAAAAAGTGCAAGTGAAATGGATTTGTCAGCAGCGATACAATGATAAAGAGCACACACAAAAACACAATCAAAATTTAACATAAACATCCACCACAGGATTCATCACTGTGGTGGAAGGCACACAATTTGGCCAGTCCTCCTCCATCTTCCCCCGTGGTCGGGACCTCAACTTGTACGTCTTTGGAGTGTGCAAGGAAATCGGAGATCCCGGAGAAAACCCACGCAGGTCACAGTGAGAATGTGCAAACTCAGTACAGACAGCACCCGCAGTCAGGATCGAACCCTGGTCTCTGGCGCAGTAAGGCAGCAACTCTACCACCGGGGGCGGTAAAGTGTAGATATCAAATTGAAAATCTATCTACGTCTTCCCTTGACTGTATTCAAGACTGATTAGAAGGGCAATGTGATTAGTACATTAACTAAATGGAGCATGCTGAAGTAGGTAATGAGTTGTACTGATGATTTCCAAACCATCCATGATCAGCCAGCAATTGCTATGTTACATAATCTTTCATTACCAAAACTGAATAAGATAAAAAGGGAGTCAACATAGTTCATGGGAATGCATTTTGGCTGACTAATGCTGCACTGCATTGCCTGTGAAACCACACAAGGGGCGCCGTACGATTGGCAGCCCCGCCAACAGTCTGTCTGTTTTTTTTTTGTCTTTTAAAGCATTTTTTAGTGTGTGTTAAAAGTCTGGGTAAATGTTCTCAGGTTTGTTCCCTGTGGGAGGAGGGAGTGTGGGGCAGGGGAAACGTTTTTTCAGTTTCTTACCTTGCCTGTGAGGGGATTATTTCCCGGATCGCATCTCCGGTCGCTCTGCAGCCTACCATCGATGGAGCTGGAGGCCTGACTTGAGCTCCACCGCGGTGCGTGGACTAAACATGGGAGCTGATCCCTTGCCTGGGATCACTCCAGCCGCAGCCTGCGGACTTTGCCATCGTGTGCTTGCAGTCTCGGGAGAGGCTGAGTCGGGAAGCTCCAACGGCACAACCGACCAGCCCCGACCCGGGGGCCGATCGCCGGCGTAGGGGATCTTACAACCCCCCCCCCCCCCCACCCCCCGCCCCCACCCCCATGCAGGAGCTGATCGCCCCGATGCGGAAGGCCCAGACGCCGCCGGCTATGATTGCCCCGTCAATGGAGGACTCCAGGCCCCCGGCCACGGGAGAGCTAAGGGAAGGGATTTGAACTTTTTTTCACCTTCTATCACAGTGAGGAATGTGGAGGAGTCACTGTGGTGGATGTTTATGTTAAATTGTGTTTTGTGTGTTCCGTTGCTTTTTAGTTGTATGACTGAGTTGGCAAATGAAATTCTTTGTATGTTGCAAAACATACTTGGCTAATAAAGTATTATTGTGGGTGTGATGTATGTAATATAATTAGCATATGTTATGTCTTGTGTGAGGGGACGCGTGCGCTAGGGGAGACTCATGGTGGCGTCCTGCAATAAAGTAGCTTGTTAGTTTACTCCTGTATCTGAGAGTTCTTGTTAGTCAGTTCCAAGCATCCAAATACACTACAGTGGGTACACAAAAAAGCTGGAGAAACTCAGTGGGTGTAGCAGCATCTATGGAGCGAGGGAAAAAGGCAACGTTTCGGGTCAAAACCCTTCTTCAAACAAAAACGTATTATTGTGATTGTGATTGTGATTATTGCTCGGTAAGAAATCAAGGAATTATTGTCAGGACAGACGAGGAACTACAAATGCTGGAATCTTGAGCAAAACACAAAGTATTGGACAAACTCAGTGGGCCGTGTACCATCTTTATAGTTTAAAGATACAGCGTGGAAACAGGTCCAGCGGCCCACTGAGTCCGCGCCGACCAGCGATCCCCGCACACTAACACTATCCTACACACACTAGGGACAAATTGCAATTTCACCGAAGCCAATTAACATTCAAACCTGTACGTCTTTGGAATGTGGGAGGAAACTGGAGAAAACCCATGCAGGTCACGGGGAGAACGTACAAACTCCGTACAGACAGCACCAGTGATTTGAATCAAACCCGGGTCTCTGGCGCTGTGAGGCAGCAACTCTACCGCTGCACCACCGTGCTGCCCTAAATTTCTCTGGAGGAAATGTACAGGTGATGTTTTGGGTCAGGACCCTTCTTCAGAATAATGTTGATATTTAAGTAAATTGAAAACCAATGAACTAAAATAGCATTGTTGGTCGCATAAGAAATAATCCTTGCTTTTCCTACACTGTATATGTTATGACCAAAACTAAGAAATGTGGATACTTAATGGTAATCACAGCAAAGTCTCTTGCATCTACTGTTGGAAACTATTCTAACTTAAGTAATATTCTTTTAGTGATAAGTTAAAACAATGAAATCACAGTTCTTTAAGTTTCTGCACAGAGAAAATCATACATTTTATAATTGCACATGCAACGATGCCCTTTGGACTCTAGAGATACAGCGTGGAATCAGGCCATTTGGCCCATCAAATCCACACCAACCAGCAGACATTAACACTATCCTGCGCACTATGGACAATTTTACCAAAGCCAATTAACCTATAAACTTTACGTCTTTAGAGTGTGAGGGGAAACCAGGGCACCTGGAGAAAACCCACGCGGTCACAGGGAGAACGTACATGCTCTGTACAGCCAGCACCCGTGGTCAGGATTGAACCTGGGTCTCCGGTGCTGTAAGGCAGCAACTCCACCGTCGCGCCACAGTGCCCCCTGTTGGTTCTGGTTCTCGCAACTCAAACAAATAGATACTTTCACAACATGTTATGTGAAGTTGGTCTCCAGTGTTCAGGCGCCAAATACAGAGTCAGTGTCTGTGTTGGCAAGATAGACACAAAATGCTGGGGTAACTCAGCGGGACCGGTTGCATCACTGGAGTGAAGGAATGGGTGACGTTGCAGGTCGAGACCTGTGTTAGCAAGAACCATGGGGTGATTAGTTAATGAGTGAGTGTGATAATGTTTCCAGTTGAGCACCAGGCCTGCTCTTCACTACAATGCATGTCTTGTAGTCCTCCCCATTTCAGATGACTGAAATTGTTGAGCCATTCCCACTATAAACACTGACCATTTCTGAGAAGGTTCCTGGCAAAGTTAATGGTCTAATCTACAGCAGGTGCCAATTCTAGGTGCAATTAAAAGTGAATAATTAAAACAACATTCACGCTTAACCATATAACAACCATATAACAATTACAGCACGGAAACAGGCCATCTCGGCCCTACAAGTCCGTGCGAACAACTTTTTTCCCTTAGTCCCACCTGCCTGCACTCATACCATAACCCTCCATTCCCTTCTCATCCATATGCCTATCCAATTTATTTTTAAATGATACCAATGAACCTGCCTCCACCACTTCCACTGGAAGCTCATTCCACACCGCTACCACTCTCTGAGTAAAGAAGTTCCCCCTCATATTACCCCTAAATTTCTGTCCCTTAATCAAGGGACAGAAACTCTGTCTATCCCTCTCATCATTTTAAAGATCTCTATCAAGTCCCCCCTTAACCTTCTGCGCTCCAGAGAATAAAGACCTAACTTATTCAACCTATCTCTGTAACTTAGTTGTTGAAACCCAGGCAACATTCTAATAAATCTCCTCTGTACTCTCTCTGTTTTGTTGACGCTTCATTTAGTTCATCAATATACAATACAATACAATATTTATTGTCCTTTGAACCTCAGTGAGGCTCAAACGAAACTCTGTTTCTACAGCCATACAAACAAAAACGATTCCTACTAGACACACAACCAATTTAATTCACACAAACATCCATCACAATGAACCTCCTCCTCACTGTGATGGAAGGCAAAGTCTTTTCTCTCCCCTGCTCTCCATTTTTCTCCCGATGTTGAAGCCCCAGGCGGGCGCTGGTAAGTCCCACGGCCGTTTAAGGCCGCGCGGAGCGATGTACGGCCCTGCTCCAGGTCTAACTGTCACAAAGTTGGAGCCCCAGGCGGGCGCTGGAATGTCCCGCGGCCATTAAAGCCGCGCCGGGCGATATATAAATGTAATGTTTAAGAAAGAACAGATGCTGGTAAATCGAAGGTAGACACAAAATGCTGGGGTAACTCAGCGGGAGAGAAGGAATTAGCGACCTAAAGGGTCTCGACCCGAAATGCCGCCAATTCCTTCTCTCCGTAGATGCTGCCTCACCCAATATAAATACCATGTTGTAGTTGTGAAGACATTGGGAAACATAAATAATTTCATTGATATTTTGGACATTTACACATTTAAATATCTGTGAACGGAATTGAGCAGACAAAGTGGAGAGGCAAAGATAGCGAGTGTTTGGGAATTCCACTCCATGCTTCATCATTGTGGCGAGCAGCTCGGTGGCACAGTGGTAGTGTTGCTGCTTTATAGCGCCAGAGACGCGGGTTTGATCCTGACTACAGGTGCTGTCTTCAGACTGAAGAAGGCTCCCGACCTGAAACATCACCTATCCATCACCTCCAGAGATGCTGCCTGATCCGTTGAGTTACTCCAGCACTTTGTGTCTCGTAATCTCGCGGCCCCTCCTCAGAAGGATTTTCAAAACTGGGTAGTTTTCCTAAATTTGAGCAGAATTGGGCTATTCTGCCAACGTGTTTCTGATCATGGCTGATCTATCTCTCCCTGTCAACCCCATTCTCCTGCCTTCTCTCCATAACCCCTGACACTCCTACTAATCAAAGATCTGTCAATTTGTGCCTTAAAAATATCCATAGACTTTGCCTCCATAGCCGTCTGTGGCAATGAATTCCACAGATTCACCACACTCTGACTTAAGAAATCCATCCTCATCTCCTTTCTACAGGAATAGCCTTTTATTCGGAGCGTATGGCCTCTGGACGATATTGTTTTAAGGTGATAAGTAGAAGAATTTCAGATGATCAGTGATTGATATCTGAAATATACTGCTAGATGAGGTGGGATAAGATATTGTGTTTACGAGGCATTTAGGCAGACACAGAAGGAGGACCTCAGCGGGGCAGGCAGCATCTCTGGAGAGAAGGAATGGGCGATGTTTTCGGGTTGAAACGTCACCCATTTCTTCTCTCCAGATGTGCTGCCTGACCCGCTGAGTTACTCCAGCTTTTTGTGTCTATCTTTGGTTTAAACCAGCTTCTGCAGTTCGTTCCTACACAAGGCACAGAAGGATATGGGTCCGAATGGGAACATATGGGATGAGTATAGATGGGCAAAATAGTTGAGATGAGCATGGTGGGTCGAAGGGCCTGTTTCTGTTCTGTACTATTCTGAGTCCAGATTGTCATTGATTAATGATTATCAGATATTTTAGACCATGCGTATACCTATTAACATTATAGTTGGAATAGAGGTCAGTGATGTACCCCAAACTTGTACCTCTCACTACTCCAGTGAATGGTGCAGATGGTATCATATGTTAGTTTAGTTTATTTAGTTTAGAGATACAGCGCAGAAACAGGCCCTTCGGCCCATCGAGTCCGTGCTGGCCAGCAATCCCCATACACTAGCACTATCCTGCACACCAGGGACAATTTACAATCCTTACTCAAACCAATCAACCTACAAACCTGCACATCTTTGGAGTGTGGGAGGAAACCGGAGCACCCGGAGAAAACCCACCTGGTCACGGGGGAACGTAGAAACTCCGCGCAGACAGCACCCGTAGTCAGGATCGAACCTGGGTCTCTGGCGCTGTGAGGCTGAACTTGAAGCTTCGAGTTAATGGCCAGCTTCACGACATTTTAGTCAGAAATGAGTGGAAATAAAGATTTTCTTTTATTGAGGCATCTCTCACACTGGGGATTTGGCTGATATTGCACCTGGGATGTTTTATAAATGCAAGTTGTTGCTGGAATGGTGGAACCACTGTTTGCATCTCTGTGGCATGGTGTTGGGACAGAGAAACTGGCCAAGTGGTGTCAATGCTTCTCTGTAAAGACAGATGAAGTAGCAGCTACTTTCAAAGTCGTCTTAGACACAAAATGCTGGAGTCACTCAGCGGGCGAGGCAGCATCTCTGGAGAGAAGGAATAGGTGACGTTTCAGATCAGATTCAGATTCAGATTCAATTTTAATTGTCATTGTCAGTGTACAGTACAGACAACGAAATGCAGATCGAGACTCTTCTTCAGACTGATGACAGGGGTGTGGCCGTGTTTTATTTTCAGACAGAGACGCTGCCTGTCCCTCTGAGTTACTCCAACATTTTGTGTCTATCTTCGATTTAAACCAGCATCTGCAGTTCCTTCCTACACATTTAAAGTCGTCCTGTTGAGTCTCGTTGTCTGTAATCCGTTTTCACCCAGCCCACAGTTAGCAATGGCCTGTTTCCATTATCATCGTCAGTTGTTTGCATACCTTTCATGAATTTGTTCTATATCTTTCTATATTGGTGTCTATATCTCTCGTTTCCCTTTCCCCTGACTTTCAGTCTGAAAAAGGGACTCGACCCAAAACGGCACCTATTCATTTTTCCCAGAGATAGAAACATAGACATAGAAACATAGAAATTAGGTGCAGGAGTAGGCCATTCGGCCCTTCGAGCCTGCACCGCCATTCAATATGATCATGGCTGATCATCCAACTCAGTATCCCGTACCTGCCTTCTCTCCATACCCCCTGATCCCCTTGGCCACAAGGGCCACATCTAACTCCCTCTTAAATATAGCCAATGAATTGGCCTCAACTACCCTCTGTGGCAGAGAGTTCCAGAGATTCACCACTCTCTGTGTGAAAAAAAGTTCTCCTCATCTCGGTTTTAAAGGATTTCCCCCTTATCCTTAAGCTGTGACCCCTTGTCCTGGACTTCCCCAACATCAGGAACAATCTTCCTGCATCTAGCCTGTCCAACCCCTTAAGAATTTTGTAAGTTTCTATAAGATCCCCTCTCAATCTCCTAAATTCTAGAGAGTATAAACCAAGTCTATCCAGTCTTTCTTCATAAGACAGTCCTGACATCCCAGGAATCAGTCTGGTGAACCGTCTCTGCACTCCCTCTATGGCAATAATGTCCTTCCTCAGATTTGGAGACCAAAAACTGCACGCAATACTCCAGGTGTGGTCTCACCAAGACCCTGTACAACTGCAGTAGAACCTCCCTGCTCCTATATGCAAGATGTTGCTTGACCCGCTGAGTTACTCCAGCTTTTGTTGTCTATCTGGCCATCGATGGTTTGAGAGAGTTGCAGCCACTTTGGATGAAAATTGCTGTCGGAAAATACAACTTAAAAAAACTATCTGAATTAGGAATTGTGTGGGGCTAAGAAGCAACTCATTTTAAGCTCTGGCTAATAACTTGCAATAATGTATTGTGTCCACCAGGGGATGCTATAGGAGTGTGTAGGAGCCATTCCAAGTACCAAATCTGCTGGAAATTAATTTAATAACTTACTGACACTCTCTCTCCCACCCTCTCTCTCTCTCTCTCTCTCCCCTCATATTCTCTCTCACTTTCACCCACTCTCTCACCCTCTCCAATGCTCTCTCTCTCTCTCCTCTCTCTATCACACCCTCTCTCTCCCCCACTCACTCACTCGCACCCTCTCTAGCCCCTCTCTATCTCTCACCCCCACTCACTCTTTCTCCCTCTCTCTCTCTCTCTCTCATTATTTCCCTCACTATCTCCCTCTCCAAATCTCCATAGAACATAGAACATAGGTGCAGGAGGAGGCCATTCGGCCCTTTGAGCCAGCACCGCCATTCATTGTGATCATGGCTGATCGTCCCCTATCAATAACCCGTGCCTGCCTTCTCCCCATATCCCTTGACTCCACTAGCCCCTAGAGCTCTATCTAACTCTCTCTTAAATCCATCCAGTGATTTGGCCTCTACTGCCCTCTGCCATCTCTCTTTTTCTATCTCTCTCTCTCTCTCTCTCTCCCTCTCTCTCCCCCTCTCTACCTCCCTATCTCTCTCTCTCTCTCACTCTCCTTCACATCCACATTAGTCTGGCAGGACGTTCGGCTTTGTGAGAGGCCGGCACCAAAATAACTTGAATGTTGGAGTCTGACCTGGGGAACACGTACGGCAACATTTACCATCAATGTACAAATAATGTGCAAAGTGTGATTTTGATATGAATCATGCTTTACACATTCAAAAAATCTTGCC
Organism: Leucoraja erinaceus; assembly: GCF_028641065.1. NCBI lineage: Eukaryota > Metazoa > Chordata > Chondrichthyes > Rajiformes > Rajidae > Leucoraja > Leucoraja erinaceus. The sequence continues at coordinate 9,251,265 of NC_073393.1, read as the reverse complement.
TTGTAGACACTTTGAGGCAAAGATCTCGCCCTGAACAAGTGATGGGGAACAGGTTGCCTTTAGCAGCTGGGTGCGGCCTGGTGTGAACACATTCCTACTTCCCACCTTCAGGGCCACACCCATGGTGAGCTTCCCTCATGTCGTACACACAACATTTGCCTCAGTCTTTCTCCCTCCTTCATGAATATAAAATAATACTTTCAACTGAAATAATAGAACTGTTCGGATCGTCTGATCTCTGAGAAGCAGGCGGTCAAATATTTAAAACCTACATCGTTGTGTTTGAAAGAGGAAAATAACAGCTAAAAGGATGCATTTTCCTGTTCTTTATGGAGAATAAGAAAGTAGAAAATAAGCAAGAGAAGCATTTTCAGACTCAGAGAGTCATGGCCATGGAGTCGTACAGCATGGAAAAAGGCCCTTCAGCCCAACTTGCCCATGCCGACCAAGATGGGCCATCTAGACTAGCCCCACCTACCCACATTTGGTTTTATCCCTCTAAATCATTCCTATCTATGTATCTGTCCAATTGTCTATACACCCACCACCCTCTGTGTGGAAAGTGTAGTTCCTCAGGTTCCTATTAAATCTATCCCCCCCTCACCTCAAACCGATCTACTCTGGTTCTTGATTCCCCAAATCTGGGTAAAAGACTCTATGCATTTACCCTGTCTATTCCCCTCAAGATCTTATACAGTCTATAAGGTCACTCCTCATCCTCCTGCGCACCAAGGAATGAACTCCTCGCCTGCCCAACCTCGCCCTGTAGCTCAGGCCCTCAAGTCCTGTGCCTACTCTTCCATTTAATGAGATTGTGGCTGTATCTTTACCTCACCAATAGTCCCGCATCATTTGATTCACATAATACTTAAAAATCTTTCATTCCCCAATTGGCCTTTTACATCCTCGTGGCTTAGAGAATATTCTCCGAGTGAAGACATTTCTTCCCATCTCTGTCCCGAATGGCTGACCCCTTTATTTAGGGACAGTGTGACCCCCTTGATCTGGAGAAATTGAAAGGTGGAACAGTGGCGCAGCGGTAGAGTTGCTGTCTTTACAGTGCCAGAGACCATGGATATGCAGGGAATTGAGGGATATGCATCACTTGCAGGCAAGATGAGATTAGTTTAAGTTGGCATCATGTTCAGCATGGGCACTGGGGGCCGAAGGGCCTGTTACTCTGCCGTGCTGTGCTATCTTCCGCGTAAGGCCCAAATTCCACCATCTTCTGTTGCTCGGCACACTGCCAGGATAAATGAATCATGGGTGGACAGGTCACAAGGTCATTGGGAATAGGAGTAGAATTAGGCCATTTGGCCCATCAAGTCTACTCTGCCATTAAATAATAGCTGATCTGTCTCACCCTCCTAACCCCAATCTCCCCATAACCTCTGACACCTGTCCTAATCAAAAATCTATCCATCTCTGCCTTGAAAATATCCACTGACTTGGCCCCCACGGCCTTCTGTGGCAAAGAATTCCACAGATTCACCACCCTCTGACTAAAGACATTTCTCCCCATCTCCTTCCTAAAAGAACGTCCTTTAATTCTGAGGCGATGACCACTAGTCCTAGACTCTCCCACTAGTGGAAACATCCTCTCCACATCCACTCTATCCAAGCCTTTCACTACTCTGTACGTTTCAATGAGGTTCCCCCTTACTCTTCTAAACAGGAGGGTGAAAGTGTCCCTGAGAGTTGACGTTGAGGGTTGATTAGGGGGGAGGTCACTGTGGTGCAGCGGTGAAGGCAGCATTGGAGGCCCGGGTGCGATCCCGCCTACGGGTGCTGTCTGTAGGGAGTTTGCACGTTCTCCCCGTGACCTGCGTGGGTTTTCACCGAGATCTTCGGTTTCCTCCCACACTCCATAGACGTACAGGTTTGTGGGTTAATTGGCTTTGGTCAAAGTAAAAATTGTCCCCAGTGAGTGTAGGATAGTGTTAATGTGCGGGGATCGCTGGTCGGCACGGAAGGTGCTGTTTCCGCGCTGTATCTCTAAACTAAACTAAAACTAAGCGTGTGATGGTGCAGAGTTGGATAATTGTGGAGGAAGGCAGTTTTAGGTGGATGAGGTCGACTCAGGCCAGGCCAAGGATTTATTTGGCTGCGGCATTGAGCATGTGTGCACTTGACTTGAGTGCAATGGATGCTTCAGATACTTGACTATTACCGTCTGTCCGAAAGGATTTATTTAGTGACTAGTTCATGAGGCAGATGAGTGCTGTGACACACAGGGTATGTGAAATAAGGAGGGAAAACAGGTGGGATTTTGGTGAGCGATTGAGTGACATTGTTAGGTTGTCATTAGAATGGCACCATTTTTCCCTTTGCTTATAGATAGCCTTTTATTGTCATTCAGACCGAAGTCTGAACGAAATTATGTTTGACTATTGTTGTACATCTCGGGCTATGGACTTATTTTTGTTGCAATCAACTCTCATGACAAAGTCCACTGCAATGCTAAATGCAGCATGCAGCATTGGAAACCTATTGTGGTTCCGACAAAATTGGTCCATAACTAAACCTCTACATAGGGCTTAGTTTAGTTTAGTTACAGCGTGGAAACAGGCTCTTTGGCCCACTAAGTCCGCGACCACCATCGATCACCCGTTCACACTAGTCGTTTGTTATCCCACTTTCTCATCCGCTCCCTAACATGTGGGATGTGGGAGGCAACTGGAGCATCCCGAGGAAAGCCACGTGGCCACAGTCAGAACGTGCAAACTCCGCACAAACAGTAGCCGAGATCAGAATTAAAGCCGGGTCTCAGGCGCTGTGAGGCAGCAGCTCTACCATAGAAACATAGACATAGATATAGAAAATAGATGCTGGAGTAGGCCATTCGGCCCTTCGAGCCTGCACCGCCATTCAATATGATCATGGCTGATCATCCAACTCAGTATCCTGTACCTGCCTTCTCTCCATACCCCCTGATCCCTTTAGCCACAAGGGCCACATCTAACTCCCTCTTAAATATAGCCAATGAACTGGCCTCAATTACCTTCTGTAACAGAGAATTCCACAGATTCGCCACTCTCTGTGTAAAAAATGATTTTCTCATCTCGGTCCTAAAAGACTTCCCCCTTATCCTTAAACTGTGGCCCCTTGTTCTGGACTTCCCCAACATCGGGAATAGTCTTCCTGCATCTAGCCTGTCCAACCCCTTAAGAATTTTGTAAGTTTCTATAAGATCCCCCCTCAATCTTCTAATTTCTACCGAATACAAGGCGAGTCTATCCAGTCTTTCTTCATATGAAAGTCCTGCCATCCCAGGAATCAGTCTGGTGAACCTTCTCTGTACTCCCTCTATGGCAAGAATGCCTTTCCTCAGATTAGGAGACCAAAACTGAGGAAAGACATTGACCAGCTGTGCCAATGGACAGTTTGCCAAGATGCAGTTGGCCAGGTGAACCTCTTTACATTAGTTGATTATGTCTGTTGACCAAAGTGGGACTTTTCAGAGATTTGAGACTTTAAAGATGCAAGATGATGCTAGAACATGGTGAGTCCTTGCATTAATCTGGTCCCAACCTGAAACGCCACCTATCCGTGTTCTCCAGAGATGCTGCCTGACCCGCTGAGTTACTCCAGCACATTGTGTCCAACCTACTCAGTCTCTTGGTGGTGGTCTGTGAGTCATATCTACCACATGCAGATGGTGTTTGATTGAAGAAGATCACAAGGTCATAAATCATAAGTGATAGGAGCAGAATTAGGCCACTCGGCCCATCAAGTCTACTCCGTCATTCAATCATGGCGGATCTTTCTCTCCTTCCTAATCCCATTCTCCTGCCATTCTTCTACCCCCATAACCTCTGACACCTGTGTACTAATCAAAAATCTATCTACCTCTGCCTTAAAAATAATCACTGACTTGGCCTCCACAGCCATCTGTGGCAAAGAATTCCACAGTTTCATCACCTTCGCCCCGAAACGTCGCCCATTCCTTTTCTCCAGAGATGCTGCCTGTCCCGCTGAGTTACTCCAGTTTTTTGTGTCTACCTTCCGGTGTTTGACTACGACAGCCTGTGTAGTGACCCTGTCCACTCTGACCCTTCCATTCCCACCAGGAGAGCACGTGTCATCTGCTGCGATAAGGTCGAGGCCTGGATTTTATCACCTGCTGTATTGTAGCCACAGCCTACAGCCCAGTATAGTGTGGAGCCCACAATGACCAAAGTCAGCTTGGCTTAGTTTAGTTTAGTTTAGAGATACATACAGAAACAGGCCCTTCAGCCCACCTAGTCCATGCCAACCAATGATCCCTGCACATTAACACTATCCTACACACATACTACACACACACATACTATCATACACACATACACACAAGGGGTAATTTACAATTACACCAAGCCAATTAACCTCCAAATCTGTACGTCCTTGGAGTGTGGGAGAAAACCGGATCACCCGGAGAAAACCCACGCAGGTCACGGTGAGACTGTACAGACATCATCCATAGACAGGATCGAACCCGGGTCTCTGGCACTGTGAGGCAGCGACTCAACCGCTGCGCCACCGTGCCGCACAATCCCCACTCTTAGAGAATGCCAAGACATGAAACGAGGAGTGGGAGAGATTCAAATTAGATGGGGTTGCTCACTCCCACCCAAATGATGTCACCTGCTAGATTTAACAAGAACAGCCCTCCCTCTCTCTCTCTCTCTCTCTATCTGCTACACATGGCTCAGTAACCTTGGATTCAAAATTATTCCTCCATATGTTTTTTTTTGGGTGCTCCACAGAATCTAACACTGAAACCTTGAACTTATTAATGGACAGAGCCAGCATCTGTCAGCGGCGTTGGTGACTCACAAAGTGAACTACAGACTTTTCTGGTCAGCCGATCTAATTTCAACATACTTGAGTTCCCTTCCTGAAGGTTAAATGGGTTAAATCAATCTGCTTTTTTTTTTCCAGTCATGATCGAGCTTGCCCAGGGCTGCCGAAATCTGTTTCTCTGCAAATCACCCGAGCTGGTTCTGATGAAGCACATAAAAGGATAGCTTTGAAAAATCTTCTAGATGCCTGTGAGCCTGGAACACCATATATAGTCTTTCTGGAAGTTGGGCCAGTGTTTTAGAAGTCTTTTTGCGTTCGTTTTTTTTGTCCAATTTCAAAGTGAAATAACATGGGTGCTAAAAAAATTCTCTTTTGAAGCTAATGTTACCAAATGAAACAAAGAAACGGCGCAGAAAACAAACTGTTGAAGGAATTTAGCAGGTCAGGCAACATCTTATTTAGTTTAGTTTAGAGATACATGTCTGGAAACGGGCCTTTCAGCCCAGCGAGTCCGAGCTGAAGGCGATCCCCGCACACTAACATTATCCTACACACACACACACTAGGGACCATTTACAATTTTACCAAGCCAAATAGCCTACAATCCTGTATGTCTTTAGAGTGTGGGAGGAAACCGGGACACCCGGAGAAAACCCTCGCAGGGAGAAACGTACAAACTCCGTACAGGCAGCACCCATCGTCAGGATCGAACCCGGGACTCTGGCGTTGTAAGGCAGCAACTCTACCGCTGCGCCACTGTGCCACCTTTGTGGAGGGAAAGGAATATAGAAGATAGGACAGTGCAGCACACGAACAGGCCCTTCGGCCCACAATGTTTGCACAGAACATCGGGCCAAGTTAAAATGATCTCATGTGCATGTGCATGAGCCATATCTTGCACTTCCAAGTGCCTGACCTAAAAGTCTCGAGCTTAGAGATATGACAATAAAACACTCTTAGGCAATAGACAATAGGTGCAGGAGTAGGCCATTTAGCCCTTTGAGCCAGCACCGCCATTCAATGTGATCATGGCTGATCATCCCCAATCAGTACCCTGTTCCTGCCTTCTCCCCATATCCCCTGACTCCGCTATTTTTAAGAGCCCTATCTAGCTCTCTCTTGAAAGCAACCAGAGAACCTGCCTCCACTGCCCTCTGCGGCAGAGAATTCCACAGACTCACCAATCTCTGTGAGAAAAAGTGTTTCCTCGTCACCATTCTAAATGGCTTACTCCTTATTCTTAAGCTGCGGCCCCTGGTTCTAGACTCCCCCAACATCGGGAAGATGTTTCCTGCCTCTAGCGTGTCCAAGCCCTTAACAATCTTATATGTTTCAATGAGATCCCCTCTCATCCTCTTGACTCGTGTGAATTACAGCATGGAGGGGCAGGCCCTTCGATGCACTGAGTCCACTCCAGCCATCGATCACTGGTTCGTACAAGTTCTATAACATCCCACCTTCTCACCCACCCACTCCCTGCACATCAGCTGGGTGTTAGGGGTGAGGGCCTGGGGTGGCACTGGAGCAGGCAGGTGATATCTGGATCCAGGTAAGGAAGAGTTAATGCTTGGGAAGATGGACCTTGACCTGAAACATCACCCATCCCTTCTCTCCAGAGATGCTACCTGTCACACTGAGTTACTCCAGCATTTTGTCTCTATCTATTGGTTGATTACAATGACCAGTGCTGGAGGTGTTAAAATATTCCTCGTTTATCTTAAAACGCCTCGAGTTTGACATTTCTACCCTGGGAAAAAAAGGTAGTGACTGAGACCTCCTCTATCTATGCCTCTCATGGTTTAATATACATCTATCAGGTCACCCCTCAACATCCATTCCAGTTTGCCCATCCTCTCATTACAGGTAATACCCTCAAATCCAGGCAGCATTCTGGTAAATTTGGTCCTCAAATCTACTCCACTGCTCAGAAAAACGAATCAAGATTCAAGAGAGTTTATTGTCATGTGTTCCTGATAGAACAATTAAATTCTTGCTTTGATTCAGCACACAGAACATAGTAGGCATTGACTACAAAACAGATCAGTGTGTCCATATACCATTATATAAATATGTACACACATGAATAAATAAACTGATAAAGTGCAAATAATAGATAATGGGCTATTAATGTTCAAAGCCTTGTCCGAGCCAAGATTAATAGCCTGATGGCTGTGGGGAAGTAGCTATTCCTGAACCTGGACGTTGTAGTCTTCAGGCTCCTGTACCTTCTACCTGGAGGTAGCAGGGAGATGAGTGTGTGGCCAGGATGGTGTGGGTCCTTGATGATGCTGCCAGCATTTTTGAGGCAGCGACTGCGATAGATCCCCTCGATGGTAGGGAGGTCAGAGCAGATGATGGGCAGTCCTGGCCTTAACTCCCGTTTCTATCTCTTTCTCTCATCCCCTTGGACTTCCGTGGAGTTTAAATGTCAACCTTGAGCTTGAATATTTCGCTTTCTCCACCTCTTCAGCTCCCTGGGCACAAACCCCAACAAACTGATCAGCATCTGAGATTGAAAATCCCCCAACCTCCAATCTAAATGGGCAACACCTTGATCTGAAACTATTCCCCTTGGCTCTAGATGCCCCCCCACTAGGAGAAGAATCTCTTCGACATCTACTCTTCCGTCCCACTCATGTTCATGTTTCATTTCCATTTTGCACCCCCCCCTCTCTCCGTCCCTGGTCGTTGTCCTAGTCTCACTGTCGTCCTCTCGAACTTCACTGTCTGTATAACTCGTTATCCTTCTACCATAAGGCTGAAGAAAGGCCTCGACCCTAAACGTCACCTATTGCTTTTCTCCAGAGATGCTGCCTGACCCACTATGTTACTCCAGCATCTTGTGTCTATTCACAGTAGCACAAACCAGTCCTGCTGTCAAAGCTTAGAGTTCAACTGGTAACGTGACATTATCTTGGATAGTGTGTTTATTTGACACTGTAGGAGCTTTCATTTATGTGTGACCTTGAGATAAATAGTTGTTGTAAATATTTGTTATCTTTTAATTGATGCACTTCAACTATTTCCTGCATTACAGCCAGTGGAGAGGCAAGGCAAGAAAGAAATTGCTCGTGCATGGAGTAATATTTAGCCTGCCTATGGTCACAAAAAAGATATTTCTTTTAATGGACAAACTTTGGGCGGCACGGTGACGCAGCGGTAAAGCACCAGAGTCCCGGGTTCGATCCTGACTACGGGTGCTGTCTGTACGGAGTTTGCACGTTATCCCTGCGACCTGCGTGGGTTTTCTCTTCAGTTTCCTCCCACACTCAAAAGACGTACAGGTTTGTAGGTTCATTGGCTTGGTATAATTGTAAAGTTGGCCCTAGTGTATGTAGGGTAGTGTTAATGTACGGGGATCGCTGGGCGGTGCAGACTCGGTGGGCCGAAGGGCCTGTTTCCATGCTGTACCTCTAAACTAAAGCAAACTGCTTTTTAGCTTAAAACACAAAGTGTGGAAGTAGGTCAGCGGGTCTGGCAGCATCTATATCAATCAAATCCTTCCTTGTGGCACCATAACTGGCTTGTAATCACAATATATGTAGATAAGATATAACAAAGAGAAAATAACCACAATAGCTCTAGGGGCTAGTGGAGTCATGGGATATGGGGAGAAGGCAGGCACGGGTTATTGATAGGGGACGACCAGCCATGATCACAATGGAGCAGCTCTCCAGAGGGTGATAAAAACTGCCCAGGGTATCATTGGACTCCCCCTGCCCCCTCTGGAGGACATTTACCACTCCAGGTGCCGCAGCAGGACCTGTAATATGGTGAAAGACATTACACATCCTTGTCACCACCGTTTCACACTGCTGCCCTAGGTACAGGCCGCTAAAGTCACGCACTGCCAGACTCAAGAACAGCTTTTACCCATCAGCAATCTTGGAACTGAACTCTGTCTCGGGAGTGGGTTATGGGGAAGGAGGGGGGGTGGGAGACAGTGTTCATTTATGTAAATGTGAATCCATGGGTGGGTTTGGGGAGGGAGGGGGTGTAAAAAGTATATGCGAATGTTTGAAGTTGTTTTAAATGGAGAGACACAGTAATCTCGTAGTATGTGACACATGCAATGACAATAAAGCATTCTGATTCTGATTCTGATTCTGAATGGCGGTGCTGGCTCGAAGGGCCGAATGGCCTCCTCCTGCACATATTTTCTATGTTTCTAATACCAGTGCAAAAATCCCAGTCCTTAGTGCAATCAAAGACATTCCACAGGAGTTCATAGTTGATGTTGTCAAGCTGGAAAGGGTACAAAGAAGATTTTCGAGGATGTTGCCAGGACTAGAGGGTGTGAGCTATAGGGAGAGGTTGAGTAGGCTGGGATTCCAGTCCCTGGAGTGCAGGAGGATGAGGGGTGGTCATATAGAGGTGTACAAAATCATGAGAGGAATAGATTGGATAGATGCACAGAGTCTCTTGCCCAGAGTAGGTGAATCAAGGACCAGTGGACATAGGCTTAAGGTGAAGGGGAAAAGATTTAATAGGAATCTGAGGGATAACATTTTCATACAAAGGTTGGTGGGTGTATAAAACAAGCTGCCCGAGGAGGTAGTTGAGGCTGGGACTATCCCAATGTTTAAGAAGCAGTTAGACAGGTACATGGATAGGCCAAGTTTGGAGGGATTATGGACCAGGCGCATGTAGGTGGGATTAGTGTATCTGGTTTATATTGGCCAGTGTGGGCAAGTTGGGCTGAAGGGCCTGTTTCCACACTGTATCATTCTATGACTCTATGATGTTAGTGTTGTTTCTTGTTCAAGAGCACTGTCTGTTGGTTGTTGGGAAGAACCTGGTGGTCACAGTTTTCAGACTCCTCTACCTCTTCCCAATGGTAGGAGTGCAATGTGAGTGTGGGCAGGGTGGTGTGGGTCTTTGCAGGGGGAATTTCCTCCTATGACTGTAGAAATGAGTTTATACATCTGGATTAGTCTATCACTAGATGTAAACTGAAGCGGGAAACCGTTGAAATAAATTGGAGCCCAATAGTTTCAATGCTGAGTCACTCGTGTCAAGACTCATTTATAGAAGTTTTCTTTTCAATAAGAAAGGCGTGCAGTCATTCAGAAAATGTAATTGATTGATCTGGGTAGGACAAACCATCCCGTGAATGTGACCAATAGATAGTCACTAACGTAGATTTATTCTGTGAATATAGACACAAGAAGCTGGAGTAACTTGACTGGGTCAGGCAGCATCACTAGAGAAAAGGAATAGATGACGTTTCGGGTCGAGTCCCTTCTTCAGACTTCAGTCCTTCTCTCCAGAGATGCTGTCTGATCCGCAGAGTTACTCCAGCTTTTTGTGTCTATCTTCGGTTTAAACCAGCATCTGCAGTTCCTTCCTTCACATTTTGACTGATTCCGTGAGTCAGGTCATTTTCACAAGGATTGTTCACTTGGGGATCAACATGTACTTCACGAGATTATCTCCCCACTCCAACAAACATTAATACTTGTACTTAATCTAAGATTCTGCTTCTGTATAGTAATATATTTATTGAAATGTATGCCTAAAAATAATTTCACTGTACCTTGTTACATGTGACAAAAAAGTACCATCGAGCCATTGAACTTGCAAAATGCCCTCAAATGTAGTACAACCACTTACATTGTTACTCAAGTACTTCATCTTTATTACTCATTGTTACTTAAGTACTTACAATCTACATTGTTACTTAAGTTACTCAAGTACTTAGGAAGAGCATCACATAGAAACATAGAAAATAGGTGCAGGAGTAGGCCATTCGGCCCTTCGAACCTGCACCGCCATTCTAGATGATCATGGCTGATCATCCAACTCAGTATCCTGTCCCTGCCTTCTCTCCATACCTCCTGATCCCTTTAGCCACAAGGGCCACATCTAACTCCCTCTTAAATATAGCCAATGAACTGGCCTCAACTACCTTCTGTGTCAGAGAATTCCAGAGATTCACCACTCTCTGTGTGAAAAATGTTTTTCTCATCTCAGTCCTAAAAGGCTTCCCCCTTATCCTTAAACTGTGACCCCCTTGTTCTGGACTTCCCCAACATCGGGAACAATCTTCCTGCATCTAGCCTGTCCAACCCCTTAAGAATTTTGTAAGTTTCTATAAGATCCCCCCTCAATCTTCTAAATTCTAGCGAGTACAGCAAAAAGACTGCATGATTACAATCAAGTCTTCCATGGCATGCAGGTACAGGAGAGAGGGACTGATGTTTAGATAAAGAGAATAACATTTAGATAGAGGGTGTAACGTTTGGCAAACCAGCATCTGCAGTTCCTTGTTTTTCACTGAAAGCCCACCATGTCAGTTGAGAAATTTAAATTCGGCATCAAATAAATTTGGAATTAAAAAAAGAATAATAGAAGCCATGAAAATACTAGATGGTTATTTAAAAAAATCAGCTTTATCTAAGGCCTGTGGTGGGAACAAAGAAGAAGGGAATACTAATATTTCAGCGCACTCTTTTTAAGGTGAGGGGGGAAAAGATTTAATAGGAACCTGAGGGGTAACTTTTTTTTACACAAAGGGTGGTGGGTGCATGGAACGAGTTGCCAGAGGAGGTAGTTGAGGCAGGAACCGTCATAATGTTTAAGAAACATTTGGACATGTACATGGATAGTGCAGTTTAGTTTATTGCCATGTGTATCGAGGTACAGTGAAAAGCTTTTGTTGCGTGATGAGATAGGTGTGGGCAGATGGCACTAGTGTAGATGGGGCATGTTGGTCAGCGTGGGCAAGTTGAGCCGAAGGGTCTGTTTCCAAGCTGTATGACTCAATGCTATTTCGCATAAGCATTTACAAGTCCACATTCCATTTAAAGTATCAAGAAAATTTAATGGAACCAAAATGTATTCCCCTTTCATGCGTAAAATGGCCATTTATTTGATATTGATGTTGTGATCTACAATGCTGAAACTAAGGCCTCAGTTGCTGATCGTTCTAAACCGGCCTGTTGTTTGGGGTAATGTGTTATTCATGGTGCTCCTCAACTCTGCCTCCTCACTAATGATCAATGAAAGATTACAGTGATAATGATTTTAGACTGTCGACAAAAAATTAAAAAGGACCGGTGGTGCTTACGCAAATTAAAGTGCATACGTTTACAACCAGTGACTGCATTGAAGGCCTTGGAATAGATGTTATTAAATATTAATTAAAAGCAGTGCATTAAAAATGCAGATGCTGGTTGCAGTCAGGGATCCCATATGCCATATGTTCATGTATTATAGCACAGAATAAGTGTTCACGTTAGAATATTAAACCCCATTCCAAACTGAGTGAGGGAAACCAGCTTACATCTTTTAAGAAATACCATCTATTTCCTTTCGTGAATTTTATAAAATCTTATTAATAAAAATGTACAAAATGATTTAATAACAGAATTCCCATCCAGCTGTTAAAACGCAGTGTTGAGTTTGGTTTAGATACAGTAGGGGAACAAATCCTTTGGCACACCGAGTCCACGTTGAGCATCTGCCACCCATTCACACTAGTCCTATGTTACCTCACTCTCTCATCCACTCCCTGCATATTAGGGGCAATTTTACAGGTTAAACTACAAACCTGCTCGTCTTTGGGATGTGGGAGGAAACTGGAGCACCCGGGGAAAACCCACGCGGTCACGGAAAGAATACGTGCAAACTCCTCACAGACAGCACCCTAGGCCAGGATTGAACCTGGGTCTCTGGCGCTGTGAGGCAGCAGCTCCACCGTGCTGTCGTTTGCTTAACCCTTTTCTGTTCAATCATTCATTAAAGCAGCAGGCAAATGTAGAGGGGCGCTTGTGCTAGAAATAAAATGAATATGTAGCCGAGATTGGGATATGAAGCAGGAGCCTGGAATTAGACGTTAGATACAGTGCGGTAACAGGCCCTTCGGCCCACTGAGTCTGTGCCAACCAGCGATCGCCCATATACTAGTTCTATCCCAACACTAGGGATAATTTACAGAAACCAATTAAGCTACAAATCTGCACATCATTGGAGTGTGAGAGGAAGCTGGAGCACCCGGGAAAACCCACGCGGTCACGGGGAGAACGTACAAACTCCGTACAGACAGCGGCAGTGGTCAGGATCGAACCCGGGTCTCTGGTGCTGTATGGCAGCAACTCTACCACTGCACCACCGTGCCGTGTTCCTGCTGGTGGGTGCGGGAATATAAGCAGTGTTGGAAGGAGCAGATACTCAGTCAGCAGCTCCTTGAAGGCTTCAGCTAGCTGCAGTGCACTCGTCAACATCTTGTGTCTGTGCACTGTCAGGGTAGGAAGGCGAGAGGTGAAGGTTGAAACTAATCGCAGCTGAACTTTCATCACAGCAGTTACGAAACGAACGAGTGAAATGCTGTATCAGTTGTTATCTTAAGATTGAGTAACACACAGAGTGATTACCCTCAGGGGCTGAAGGTCTGGCAGCTTCACCCGAATAAAATACTTCCCAACTTCCTGTAAACCAAAGTAAGTTACTCTGATCTGAAGAATGGTCCCAACCCGAAATACCACCTGTCCACAGATGGAGGGGTGTCTCAGTGGCACAGCTTTAGAGTTGCTGCCTTGCAGCGCCAGAGACCCGGGTTCGATCCCGACTATGGGTGCTGTCTGTACAGAATTTGGACGGTCTCCCTGTGACCTGCGAGGGTTTTCTCCAGGTGCTGCGGTTTCCTCCCACACTCCCAAAAACGTGCAGGTTTGTAGGCTGATTGGCTTGGCATAACTCTAAATTCTTACTAGTGTGTGTAGGATAGTGCTAGTGCTAGTGCACTGGGTGATCGCTGGTCGGCACGGACTCGGTGGGCCGAAGGGCCTGTTTCTGCATGACCCGTTGAGCTACTCCAGCACTTGGTGAATATCTTAAATTATTCTAATCGCAAGCTAACACTGTTTATAACGATAGGATAGAGAAAGGAAGGTGTCCAGCTGCAGGCTTGTCTAGATCGGTGGCAGCAGCTACTTATTCTGCAATTCTGCCTCCTCGCTGTAGGGCAGCACAATGGCACAGCCGGTAGAGCCGCTGTCTCCCAACTCCAGAGATCCTGGTTCGATCCTGACCTCAGGTACTGTCTACGTGGACTTTCCACAACCTCCTTGCGCCCGCGTGGGTTTCCTCCGGGTGCTCTGGCTTCCTTCCACATCCCAAAGACGTGACTGGTTTGCAGGTTGATTGGCTGCTGTCAATTGTCCCTAGTGTGCAGGGAGTGGACAAGAAAGTGGGATAACGTGATGGGGGTGATCATTGGCAATTGGAATTGCTCAGGAGAGCAAGCGCACACTCATACTGATGCATTTTCTCAAGCAATTGCATGTCAGACTGTATTGGACCTGCTGTATGTGCCTTGTGTTTTATCTGATTCACTTGATGGGAGACCACGTTAGATTATTGCCCCAGCAGTTCTGGCTTTAAGGGTAACAGAACGGGCCATTCCCTTAAACTCTTCCTGTGACTGGGTGGGTTTCCTCTGGGTGCTCTGGTTTCCTCCCACGTCCCAAAGATGTGCTGGTTTGTAGCTTAATTGTCTTTGGTAAAAATGATAAATTGCCCCTAGTACGTGTGATAGTGCTGGTGTACGGGGTGATCGCTGGTTGGTGCAGACACGATGGGCTGAAGGGCCTGAGTCTGCGCTGTATCTCAGGCCCTTTTCTCCTCCTTTCCTTCCAAAAGAACTCATTGTTAGATGACAAGGAGTTGCTGCAATCTCATCATCAGTGATGTCGGTATTTAAAATATACTCTCTGTCCATCACACCTCTCATGTGTCAGCGATTTTACCCACATGTAGGTGGTGGGATTTCAGAGAGAAAAAGCCAAACACCTTAAGGCAGATGCTGGAGTAACTACAGACTTTGCAGGACAAGAGTTGAACGATGGTGGAAGTTCCGACACTGTTGTATAAAACGGTTGTGACTGAGATGCCTAGCTTTGACAAGGTTTTACCATCTGGTGTTCAGAAATATGTGCTGATGCCTTGAATCCCTACGCTAGCTCAGCTGGTAATACAGATGTGTCTAATTCATAGCTGGAGTTGTTACAGATGGAGATATTTACAAAGAACATGGATTTGATCTGATCTAACTGTGGCATTACATTTTGTCACCTTTTAATTCCATCTGTAGTTGTGCCTCAGGATAGAGATGTTTTATTAGAAAAATCAGCAGCCGTATGTTTAGCTTAATTTTAGAAATACAGCGTGGAAACAGGCCCTTCGGCCCACTGAATCCGTGCCGACCAGCAATCCCCGCACGCTAACACTAGCACACACACACACAAGGGACAATTTAATCAAATCTACTAGCCTACAAACCTGTACATATTTGAAGTGTTGGTGGAAACCGGAGCTCACAGAGCCAACCCACAAGATCACCGAGAGAACTTGCAAACTCCGTACAGACAGCACCCATAGTTAGGATCGAACCCCGGTCTCTGGCGCCGTAAGGCAGCAAGTCACCAAAATGCCTGTGTTTAAATATGTTGCATCATTTCCAAGATGTAAACTTCTCAGCCAACCACCCAGTCTAACCTTTCTCAGAAGGTCAAATTCCCCACGATAATCCGAGACCTTCCCCGAAATAAAATTGATTGATGCCACGTTTGTTACATTTTGGTCACAAATAAATCTACTCAATTTCCTTCTAAGAATTTTTTCTTCGCCTGGAAATCCCTTTTCCAAGTAAAATAGTAATTAAAGAGCAGCCGTGTGGAGGTAGATGCCCAAGTCTTCATCTTGTCCAATCGTGAGTTGAGACTCAAGTTTGATTGTCATAGGTGCCGATAACACAATGACATTATTAATTGCAGCAGCTTAACAAGCCTGTAAACGCAATACATACAGATAATATAATAATCAAAAACATCTATTAATTATTTTTTTGCACAATACTAGTGCAAAAAAAAACAAAGGTTCTTAGTGCAACCAAAGGATTGTAGAGGATAGAAGGATAGAAATTGGAGTAACTCAGTGGGTCAGCCACTCCCGACCCAAAACATCATCAATTCCCTTTTCCCCCCAGAGATGCTGTCTGACCCACTGAGTTACTTCAGATTTTTGTGTCTATCTTCAGTTTAAATGAGCATCTGCAGTTCCTGGAGGTCTGGTGGTGTGTGCTTTCAAGCTTCTGTACCTTCTGCCAGACGGGAGCAGAGAGAAGGAGGAATGACCAGGGTGGGACACGTCTTTGATTATGTTGGCTGCTTTTCCGAGGCAACATTGATGGGGTCAATGGTGTGATGACAGGTCTGTGAGACGGGATGAGCTGCGGTTGCAGGTTGTTTCTCCACTTAGTGAGGACATAATGGTGAATAACGTTGGTGGCTTCATCCACATGGGAGAATGAGATCTCAAAAAGCTACAGAACTGCTTGTACTTGAAGGTGTGTCTGATTTACCATTATGTGTGCTCTGCACACTCCTGTTACAAAGGGCAGCCTTAGTTCTCACAGCTGCCTTTCTAGCTTAACTTCTCCTTCTTTCTGTTTGTGTAGGGAGGAATTGCAGACCCCAGTTTCAACAGAAGATAGACACAAAAAACTGGAGTAACTCAGCAGGTCAGGCACCTATTCTGGAGAAAAGGAATGGGTGACGTTTTGGCCTGAAACATCACCCATTCCTTCTCTCCAGTGATGCTGTCTGACCCGTTGAGTTACTCCAGCTCTCTGTGTCTATCTTCATGCTCTCTTTTTGCTAATCTAAGCTGATACCAGACACAATTTAACTTGCATTTCCAGGGGATCTCCCTGAATTTACGGCATTTGGTGAACAACCTTCAAGACAGAATCTGTATGGGATTTAAACCGGTCGCAGTTTGAAAACAAGTCGATTACAGTGCAATATTTATATTCAGGCAGATGAAAAATCAATAGTTGGTATGATATAAGATGATGTTGATATTATCTGGAGATTTACAGCATTGACTTTTAAATGCTGATGTAATAAAGATAAAATAAGTGGATCTCAGACTCCAGATCATCAACTCTTGATTCAAAATTCCTCCGTGTTTAGATTCTAACTACAGAAATGGTGGACATTATATCCATTCATTTTAGTTTAGTTTAGTTTAGAGAGACAGCATGGAAACAGCCCTTCTGCCCACCAAGTCCGTGCCGACCCGTACGTTAGTTCAGTGTTATCCCAGTTTCACATCCTACACACTAGGGGCAATTTCGACTTTTGACTTTAAATTTTAGAGACTCAGCGTGGAAACAGGCACTTGGGCCCACTGATCACCCCGCACACTAGCATGATCCTACATACTAGGAACAAATTACAATTTACAGAAGCCAATTAACCTACAAACCTGTACTTTGTTGGAATGTGGGAGGAAACCGGAGCACCCGGAGAAAACCCACGCGGTCATGGAGGGAATGTACAAACAGCACCTGTAGTCAGGACACACCTATCACTCCCCAGGCTGTGTCCCCATCCTCCCCCCTCCTTCACAAGAGGATTATTGGGACACAGCTACTCAGAAGATTATTGGGACACAGCTACCAGCATTGGAGGGCATCTACCACACACGGTGCCTCAGGAAGGCCGTCAGCATCCATAAAGACTCCTCACACCCTTGTAACGGACTGTTCGAACTACTTCCCTCCGGCAGACGTTACAAGGCCTTCTACGCCCCAACCTCCAGACTCAGAAACAGCTTTATTCCCAGAGCTATAGCGGCTCTGAACCGGCCCTGCTGAGTCCCCCCCACCCCCCCTGGACTGTCTCCCTCGGATGGCCACGTCACACTGCTTATTTATTTATTTTACTTTTCTTTGACATCGGATGGAAGCTGCATACAAAATCTCGTTGCACTGATGTGCAATGACAATAAAATATATTATTATTATTATTATTAGTCCGAAGAAGACTCACAACCTTGGTTGGTATTTTGTTGGTTCACATGCTTGATCAATGGTATTTTATCATTAATGTTTTATTATTATTAATGTTTAGTGTTTTCTGAGTCATTCCTAACCGTCACTGGATGTCATGTTGTTACGTGTGGGCGGAGCACCAAGGCAAATTCCTTGTATGTGAATACTTGGCCAATAAACTTACTTACTTACTTACCTGAAACATCACCTATCCATGTTCTCCTGAGATGCTGCCTGACCTGACCAGACCTGCTGAGTTACTCCAGCACTTTGTCCTTTTTTTTTTTTTAATTCAACCAGCATCTGCAGTTCCATGTGCCTCTAACCTCCGGCAGGTTGTGTGCTGCCTTGAAACACACTGGGACGTGACACCGAGAGGCAGGGTGTCAACATGCTGCTCTGCTGTGAGTGACAATAATCCAGTCCGATGCCAAGGAGGTCATGAATAAGTGTGAACCAGTCAAACAAAAGGGAGAGAACAAAAGCTCTTAATTGTCAATTTTAGTTTTCTAAATATACCTCTTGCACTTAACATGTCAACAGGTATAACTGATGATAGCAGTTGGATATGTACCCTGTGTTCACAAACAAACGCTGTTCATTCTATTCAACATTCGAGCTGCCTTCAGTTTAATCCATTAATTCTTTGTTGAGAAGCCTGCAGATGTATTCCCTTTGAACACATAATTACTGGAAATAATCAGTTTAAAAGCCACTGTCCTATTGTGCTTAACATTCTTTTTCATCTAATATTTATTTCAGGCTCATCAAAATAATTATGTTTTAATGCAGCTCTGCGCATAAACTTGCATATAAATCCAACACACTATTCCTGCTTCTTGTGATGGTGTGTTTCTATAAGTACAAAGTACATGATGGCATCAGCATATTCTGCTGTAGGACAAGTAATTACTTTCATGGAGTCATACAGCATGGAAATAGGTCCTTCGGCCCAACCCACCTACACTAGCCAATATGTCCCATCTACCTAGTCCCACCCTGCCTACACCAGCCAATAGCCATCTATAGTCCCACCCTGCCTACACCATCTACCTAGTCCCACCCTGCCTACACTAGCCAATATGTCCCATCTACCTAGTCCCACCTGCCTACACTAGCCAATATGTCCCATCTACCTAGTCCCACCCTGCCTACACTAGCCAATATGTCCCATCTACCTAGTCCCACCTGCCTACATTTGACCCGCTGAATTACTCCAGAACTTTAATACAGTGGCAACGTCAGAGGATTGAAGAGTTGAACACAGATACATTTTTCCACGAGTTCTGCAGCTCTGCTCAAGTTCCTGTTTTTATTCCACAGGAATTGTGTTGTTAGATGGATAATAAATGGTGGCACGGTGGCACAGTGGTAGAGTTGCTGCCTTACAGTGCTAAAGACCCAGGTTCAATCCTGACTCCGGGTGCTAGTCTGTACGGAGTTTGTATGTTCTCCCCATGACCTGCGTGGGTTTTTTTCTGGTGCTCCGGTTTCCTCCCACACTCCAAAGACGGACAGGTTTGTAGGCTAATTGGCTTCGGTAAAAATTGTAAATTGTCCCTCGTGTATGTAGGATAGTGCGAGGATTACTAGTCGGTGCAGACTTGGTGGGCCGAAGAGCCTGTGTCTCTAAAATGAAAAAATCTAAAACTAAAGTATGAGCTAACCTAGTGAAAGGTGGCACTCACTTTCAATTTTTGGAAGTATAACTTGTGTCTAACTTTTTAATTGCCTGTCCATGTTGCCATGAATGCTACTAATGCTTTGGTAGTGTGTGATGTCTACAATTGCGAACAATAACAGGAGCCTCATGAAGGATGGCAGAGAGATGAACGACGCAGAAGGCCAAACTAACCATGTGGAGTGTGCTGGTGGAGGAGACATGAGCTTGACTTCAGTATCCCAGACGGCGTTGGCTAATACATCAGATCAAAACTTGCATCCAGTCTCCACCAGTAGATAACAAAGCTGCCACCAAACTCATGTGTAGGAAGGAACTGCAGATATTGGTTTACACCGAAGATACACACAAAATGCTGGAGTAACGGCGCAGCAGGCAGCATCTCTGGAGAGAAGGAATAGGTGACGTTCTACAGACTGAGAGTCAGAGGTATGAAATGAAAAGGTACAAAGAACAAATGAATGAAACGTAGACACAAAATGCTGGAATAACTCAGCAGGTCAGGCACGGCAAACTCAGGAATTTTTCGTCAGGATTCCTTCCAAGTTTCGACTGCAATTTGTGAATGCCAGGAAGGACGGCACGGTGGCGCAGCAGTGGAACTAGTGTCTTACAGCGCCAGTGACCCAGGTTCAGACCTGACTACGGGTGCTTGTCTGTATGGAGTTTGTAAGTTCTCCCTGTGACCTGCGTGGGTTATCTCCCGTTTCCTTCCACACTCCAAAGATGTACAGGTTTGTAGGCTAATTGGCTTGGTGTTAATGTATAATTGGTGTCAGTGTGCAGGGATCGCTGGTCGGTGTGGACTCAGTGTGCCAAGGGCCTGTTTCTCGAAACTAAAAATACGTGGGATCTTCTATTCAGCCCCTTAAAATGCTGCAACCAATTGGCCAATTTTTTTTTTTTTTGCAACGCATCTGAGTTTTATCAACTTTATTAGCACTGGGTTGAGCTGGCGGGTGGGTTTGTGGTTCTTGCTAGTTGTAGGTGCAGTTGCAGAGTACTGAGTGGCACTCAGTTGCCTCCAGTTCACTCAGGAGAGCTCATGAAACACATGGCCTCCAAGACATCAACGTGCAGCTGGTCCGTGCAACTGAAACTATATTTCTGTGGTCACGCAGGCTTCCTAGGCAGCTGCCATGTCTTATGCTGCAACGCAAACACCCTCTCCGACTTCTTGATGTCTCCAGACTTACTGACTAGCTGGCTTGGAGACAATAACGACTCGAAGATGTCTCCACGCTCGACCCATGAGTTCCACCAGGAACCAAACTGAAACTTTCTTTAAAAAAAGGCCGGCACAATGGCACAGCAGTGGAGTTGCTGCCTTACAGCGCCAGAGAACAGAGTTAGTTCCTGACTAATAGTGCTGTCTGTACGGAGTTTGTACCTTCACTCCGTGACTGTGTGGATTTTCTCCAGGTGCTCTGTTCTCCCCTCCCCTCCCCCCCCCCCCCCCCCCCCCCCCCCCCCCCCCCCCACCCACTCGAAAGAGGTACAGGTTTGCCGGTTAATTGGCTTTGGTTAGTTGTAAAATTGTCAAGTGCTCATCATATGTTAACCAACTCATTCCTGGAATAATTCTTGTAAACCTCCTTCTTGACCTTCTCCAGAGCCAGCACATCCTTCCTCAGAGATGGTGGGTTGCTGGAATTATCAATGCTCAAGGCTCTGCTGAAAGAAGTCACAAATAGCACGTGAGAGTCTCTGTATAAATGACGTGGGCTCAGAAACACTGAAGCGGCAAACAGGGCAGCAAGGTACAAGAGTTAACCAAAGGAGGAAATGTGTAGGATGTGTTAACCAGCAGGGACCTTAAAAAAAACAGTACATGCATAGGAAAAAAAAAAAAGTTTTTAGAGATAATGTTTGAACCATTTTTAGACGCATGATATTCTTAAACGCATGGCTGAGGCAGTGCGAAACTGAGAAAATCCCAAGCATTTTATTTAATATTATCACGGGTTGCAATCTAGATTCCACCTGCAACGTTTTGCGATGGGGTGGGGAAGCTACTGATTATACACGAGTCAATTTGCATGTATAAACTCATTCACTTTATAATGTTGCATTTCTCATGCAGAGTCTTGTACGTGGGTTGGAAAGGCTTAGTGGGATATGGGCCAAATACGGACAACGGGACCAGCTTAGATGGGGCATCTTGGTCAGCATGATCGAGTTGGGCCAAAGGGCCTGTTTCCGATGATTCTACATAAACAAATAAGAGAATTAGGGCTGTTTTGGTCCTGCTACAGCTGGGTTTTCATGTTTTGTTGCACACAAACCCTTGTAAATATTGGCATTTTTCAAGCACTATCTTAAAAAAAAGTTATACTCTGCAACGACATTATATTCTTTAGCATTGATACAGTTAAATTTCTGGATCTGTATGGTTAGCTTACTTAATTATAAACTGGTGTAGCATGAAAAACAAGTTCAAACCAATGTCAACTTTAGATACCACCAGTTACACCCACTTTCCTAACCTTTTAACCTGCTGGAGCAGAGAAATTGTGAAGTCTTGTCATCAGTGATAGGAGTGGAATTAGGCCATTCATGTCTACTCCGCCATTCAATCATGGCTGATCTATCTTTCCCTCCTAACCCCATACTCCTGCCTTCTCCCCATAACCTCCGACTCCTGTACTAATCAAACTTCTATCTCTGCCGTAGAAATTTCCACTGACGGCCTCCACAGCCTTCAGTGGCAAAGAATTCCACAGATCCATCACCCTCTGACTAAAGACATTTCTCCTGTCTCCTTCCTAAAAGAACGTCTTTTAATTCTGAGGCTATGACCACTTGGCCAAAACTCTCCCACTAGTGGAAACATCTCCTCCACATCCATTCTACCCAAGCCTTTCATTATTCTGTGTTTCAATGAGGTCCCCCCTCATTCTTCTCATCTTCTTGTACAGGGTGTTGTTGAGGTTATGTCTGGATACGCCAGACATATCATACACCAAGATAACTTCACCAATGAGTTGCACAGGCAAGCACCTTTTCCAATATCCACTATGCACAATTTTAATGTTTTCTGTTCCATAAATCACTATTTCTTCCCTGTTAAATATCTTTGGTGCTATTTTTCCATTTCTCATTTACCAAACATGAATATTATTGACTGCCAACATTGTTAGACTGATTGCTTGGCCACACATTTTTATTAATATTAAACAATATAAGCATGATATTTATCTATGCCTAGTTAAGAAGAATAGAGAAACTGGATGGGTACCAGGGTGAAGTGGTGTTGAATGGCAGTTTCTGGGCTTAAGAGTCCAGGCACCTGTGGTTTAGAGCATCATATATGGATGAGCAAAGTCAAATAAAGTGTTCCATAACTCATTTAATGCGAGGGTCTACGATTTAATTTTAGTTCTTGGAGTAACTCAGTGTCGACCCATCTAAAACCAGAGCGATTACTGAAAAGAATTCTCTGGAGTACAACATATTGAAGCAATTATTTCTTCAGCTATTGTTGTTACTATATATCTGTGATTAGTAACTACACATAATAATAATAATACATTTTATTTGTATAGCGCTTTTCAAGGACTCAAAGTCGCTTTACATGGTGAGTCAAGAACAAAACAAAATAGAGCAGTAAGGCAGAGATGCAAAGGGGAGGGGGACATGGGACTAAGGGTATGCAGAGGTGAAGAGATGGGTCTTGAGGCGGGACTGGAAGATGGTGAGGGACTCAGAAGTTCGGATCAATTGTGGGAGGGAGTTCCAGAGCCTGGGAGCTGGCCTGGAGAAGGCTCTGTCTCCAAAAGTGCAGAGGTTGGATTTCAGAATGGAGAGGAGACCGGCTGAAATGGATCTGAGGGACCGTGAGGGTTGGTAGGGGGAGAGGAGGTCAGTGAGATAAAGGGGGGGGGGGGGGGGGGGGGGGGGGGGGGGTGGTTGAGGGCTTTGTAGGTGAGGACCAGGATTGTGTACACATGCATTGCTGTACACATCCACTGTTCCTAGGTTTGTGACAGAGTATCAGCGAATCAATCCAGATAACTACTCTCAAATTTGCAGCATTTACAATGTTAAAGTGCATGGTTTAAGAACAAATTTAAATAATGAAGATAATAAATCCTAAGATTTGTATGCAGCTATTTTGTTTCATCATACTATTTCTCAAGGCAAGTGAAATTGTGTATTCTTACATCATTGTAAGTTGGACCGCATCCATTATAACAAATAAGTAATTGGGATAACATGGAAATATCCACTTTCCTGGATTTTTAAACCAGCATACACCGTGGAAAGGGTGAACGGTGAACAATTTGTTTATGCAATGATCGCGGTTAGGCCGTATGATAACAGCTCAACCTAGGAACAGCCAGAGAAATGTTGTTTTGAATGACTGAGTTGCAAATACAACTTTAGAGATGGGAAATACTGTTTCACATTTCCATCGTGTAATACAAATGGGCCAATTAGACAAGAGTGAAACCTGATCATTAATACCTGTAGGATCTGTAGGAAGGAACTACAGAAGCTGGTTTAAATCGAAGAGACACAAAGCTGGAGTTACTCAGCGGGTCAGTCAGCATCTCTGGAGGAAAGGAACAGTCGAGACCCTTCTTCAGACTGAAAGCCAGGGGAATGGGAAACGAGAGATGTAGAAAATCCTTCTATAGTTCTTGTTCCCCTGACTCAGTCTGAAGGGTCTCGACCCAAAACGTCACTTAATGCATGTACGATTATGCTTTTAGAAACATAATGTAACAGCACGGGTACAGCTATGGGCGGCATAGCAGTAGAGAGTCAGAGGCCCAGGATCGATCCTGACTACGGGTGTTGGCTGTACGGAGTTTATATCTTCACGCGTCACCTGGGTGAGTTTTCTCCGAGATCTTCGGTTTCCTCCCACACTCCAATGACGTACAGGTTTGTAGGTTAATTGGCTTGGTATAAATGTAAAAAACTGTCCCTAGAGTGTGTAGGATAGTATTAATGTGCGGGGATTGCTGGTCGGTGGACCGAAGGGTCTGTTTCCACGCTGTATCTCTAAACTAAACTAATATCTTCACAAGTGCTAGCTGAGAGTGGAGTTTATTCTTGACATGGAGGGAGTACAGAGAAGGTTCACCAGACTGATTCCTGGGATGTCAGGACTTTCATATGAAGAAAGACTGGATAGACTTGGCTTGTACTCACTAGAATTTAGAAGATTGAGGGGGGATCTTATAGAAACTTACAAAATTCTTAAGGGGTTGGACAGGCTAGATGCAGGAAGATTGTTCCCGACGTTGGGGAAGTCCAGAACAAGGGGTCACAGTTTAAGGATAAGGGGGAAATCTTTTAGGACCGAGATGAGGAAAACATTTTTCACACAGAGAGTGGTGAATCTGTGGAATTCTATGCCACAGAAGGTAGTTGAGGCCAGTTCATTGGCTATATTTAAGAGGGAGTTAGATGTGGCCCTTGTGGCTAAAGGGATCAGGGGGTATGGAGAGAAGGCAGGTACAGGATACCGAGTTGGATGATCAGCCATGATCATATTGAATGGCGGTTCAGGCTCGAAGGGCCGAATGGCCTACTCCTGCAGCTATTTTCTATGTTTCTATGAAGATTTCTTACTCAGTTGTTTGCCTGGAGGAGGCGATAAATAAGGGAAGGGGAGGAAAATTGCTGGAATTGGCAGAAACAGCCCATTGCAGTGACGATGAATCTGACATGAGAGTATAGCAGCTAACAGCCAGGAA
Organism: Leucoraja erinaceus; assembly: GCF_028641065.1. Lineage (NCBI taxonomy): Eukaryota > Metazoa > Chordata > Chondrichthyes > Rajiformes > Rajidae > Leucoraja > Leucoraja erinaceus. The sequence continues at coordinate 9,226,256 of NC_073393.1, read as the reverse complement.
TCAACCATAGAGGAACTATAATTAATTAGATTAAACTTTTTCCTGATGATTGTGTGAACGTGCCTGACGTAATTAGGGCATTTTCATCTGGTAGGCTAAACACAAAATGTAAGTGTATTTGCCTGAGATAATTCTATTTGTCCTCTGCAATCGACCGAAAAATCATCAGAATTAAGCAGAGGGTAGCACATTTCTAAATTAACCTCCAATTAACTTTCTTCTAAACAAATCAAAAGGCCATTATCAAGGTGAGGGTGAATTTGTAAAATAGTTTTACCTGTCATTTATCAAGGTGCCTGAATGTTCAGTGTATGTATTCGCCTTTGTATAACTCTGTATGCCACAGACCATTCCTAATAGTTTTGTCCCGTTCTTCTTCCTCGCAAGCTACTCCAGTGTTAGGTAGCCAGAAATAATATGGAGAGAAAAAAAAATAGTACAGATCCAACTGATTTTCTCACAACTGGTTTGTTGCCAGACATAGAATGAAATAAAAAGAGTAACTTCATAATTCCGGATTGCTACAGCCACGTCTCCCACCTTTTTGCCACAGGGAAGTGTTCATCAGAGTATTCCGCATCTCCTCACTCCCGCTGGTACAAGAATTCCCTCTTGAATTGTTCCTTGGATTCCATTTATTTCTACGGCTTAGCAGCTTCAAGAGAAAAGCAGGGAGCTCCAGCGTCCATTATACATGAAACCAAAGTTTTTGATTGTTATTTAAGAGGGGCAATGGAATATCCTTCTCAAATCCAGCTGCTCACACAAAGTTGTCTCCATATTATGCCTGCTTCACGATGCCATGCAAGCTCTTAGCCAACCTGTCCACGACAGAACCTATTTAATACGGACTTATGATAGTAAAGCTTTCTTGCACAGATTATGCACCTAATGCAACAACTTGAGCTAATCTGCAGGACACATGGAATCCTGTTCAAACATTGCCTTCTGATAAATATCCACAATGAAACATTGAAAAAGCTGGACCTCTCACTATATATCAAGAATCACCTCTTAGATAAGGCAGATATAGATGAAACTCAAAGCTTCCGAGCGTTGCCAAAAGCTGTAGCGTCCTCTGGAAAAACACATTTGATACTGAAGACCTCAAACACAGCTCAAAACTCAGCACATGGCTCAGAGGTCAATAGTGATCTCTGCTCTCCTATACACTGTCAACGGCTTAATTTTAATCATGTATTGTCTTTCCACTGACTGGATGACTATCAAAACTGTCTTTACAAAATTTTCCAAATCAATGTCAACGTCCCCTTCCAGACAAACATCCTCAACGTTGCGATCTTATTTTTACACTATCCTACAGGCAGGTCAATCACTCAATGGCAGTCTCCTCAAACAGGTGCACTGTTTTGAATTCTGTCACGTCACAAACAGGTAAAGACAGCCTTGGTATATTCAAAAAGGTGTGGGGTTAGGTTGAAAAATGATACACCTTACCCTTATATATATCTAGTTCCCCTCTCCCCTGACTCCGTCTCCGACTCCCTAAACGTCACCCATTCCTTCTTTCCAGAGATGCTGCCTGTCCTGCTGAGTTACTCCAGCATTTTGTGTATCAAATATTCTGATCTTGAGGGATTAGGCAAACAGTTGAACATTTCCATAGACTTAATAGAATATTAAAGCATATCAACAGACTATGACTTAATGTAGGTATGAATAATCTATTCCATTTTAGAGGTCTACTTGCCAACAATCCTTGGTGACCCACTGGGGCATTAAAAACGTTACCGCAATGGCTAAACTATAAGAGCTTACATGTCAGCTTAATATAGAATCTTGGAATGCATTTATACGCAGGAGCATCTTTAGTTAGTCAGCTTTGGTTTAAAATATAAATTACAACTTTATCTCCTCAGGATTTATACTTATTTGTCAACAAGCATTGGCCGGATTCCAACTAGTAGGCCCCTATCAGTAACTACTGAGATTTAGAATATTATCTGAACCATTTCATCAATGCCATTTAGTCTATTTTCATTATTTACTCAGGGGTGCCATCTTATGTTAGTGTTTTCTACTCTGCCTATAAAATGTGTGGGGTTCATACCGAATTTGCAAGAAGTGAAATATATAACAATTATGAAGAGAACATTCATGCCTTCTGCCTATAACTTCAAGTAACTGATAAAAACACTCAATGTTACACATCTTACATTTTATTTAAACACTATGACTTAAGAGCCTAGGAGTAAGTTCTTTCATTTGTATGTCTCTCAACAGCACAGCAATCTTAAAATTCCTTACAAAATTTAAAAATACAAAATGTACATGAAATTACAAGGCTCTGTAAACATCTGCAAAACAGCTGACGTAGCCTGTAGTAGTTTCCTCAACTCCTTCTACAAAACATACAATTGTTGAATAAATCGACCATTAGGAATGACATCTGTTTTGAGTATCAAAAATAGAGTTTTAAAGCAAGTGTTCACACCAGCAAGTGAAAGTTTTATTCTTTGGTTAAAAAAAGGATGGCAGTTCCATTGACACAGTAATGTTTTCCAAAGGATGAACATAATTGCACTGAAGCTAGTTTCAGTTCCAAATTATACAATCCCATTCCATCCTTTTTATAACTAACACAATTATAATCTAGTACCCATAATGTAGTTTATTTTACTAAAATACAACCACAGTTCTTTGAAATTTACAGATTTTTGTAGCATTTGAATAAAGTGTTAAGGCTTTCCCTATAGTTTTCCAAAAGTTCTACGAGTGTTTTTTAAAATGAAATACACATCCAGTCAGCGCAGAGGGTACCATATATTTCAGCTTTTTTTTTGGAAATACCAACAGGCCAAAACTCCACTGTGCTGTTAACAAAGCTGAATTTGCATAGCCTAAAGTCTGTGCTTTTATGACAATCAGTTAAAACAAAACAAGTTTCATGAAGTTGTTTCTCTCTACATACTTATTAAAGAAATAAACCCACAAAATGCTGTTTTATTAAGACCTGTTGTATGTAATCCTCGACAAAGCAGATATATATATATATCCATATCTATATATATATATCCATATCCATATATATATATCCATATCTATATATATAGAAACAAAGTGGATATCCACAGCTACAAGCTTTTTAAAGCAGTTCTAGAATTTCTATGTCTTCAGGCGTTAAGGTAATTTGAAGGCAACGGAAGGTTGAGTGCATAGGATTTTCTGGGTATCTTCTATACACTAGTATAGTACAACTTCACAAGTCACGTAGGAGAATTTGCAAAGACAACTCACATGGTATGTCAATCATTGCAAATTCCACATGCTATGATATCCAAGGTTAAAAGGCAAGGCTGGAAAACAGTACAAGTCATCATAGATTACTTTATGCAATAAGTGCTACATATAATGTGAAATAAACCAAACCCGACAGTTATGCTAGTGGTTCAGTATAGGGAGAGGGAAAACAACAGAACCTTTCCCTACTGCATAAGCGCATTCTAACGGTAAGAACGATACTCAGGTCAGAGCTTCCTAATACTCAGAGCAGGGGCATCAAAATGTGATCCTGCTCCATTAACTACTTCATACTATTGAATGTGAAATTGCAATTTGGCAGTTAGAAGACCAACACCAAATGTTAAAAAAACTCAAAACAAATAACTCCCTATTAATTACGTATGAGGCTTTTTACGAGTCACATAGTAATTGGAATTGTCCATCGATTTGTCTTTTTTTGGGGTGGGTAGTTAATTAACATTTTTTCGTAGGAAACACTTTGTTTCCATTTATCATAATTTCCTTAACATTCCAAGCCTACAAAAGAACAAATTATTGTGCTGACAGGAATGACAGCAACCGTCGTTTCATTTTCTATATTACATAATTCTGTTTCTTTGTATTTGTTTTATTTTACAAAGTCTGAATATTATATAAAACATAAATACAGAATGGACCAATGGTGGAGCTGCTTCATTTGAATTTCACCTTTAAAATTTGTTTTTAAAGTGGTATTCTGCATCTGTGACTTCTGCGTTGTTTTTAAGAAGGTGATGATTCGGGTTGCTATGGAGTTAGACAAACAGAACTTCTACTCTACTCGCCCGTTCTTCGAATGCTGCAGTTTCACTGAGGGGAAAAAACTAGGCCCAGATTTTGAACTTACTGGTGAAGTGATGGCACTTGCTATTGATCTCAAAAAGAGCTGTCCTCAAAGATCCAGCAGTTTCTTGGGGATGGGGGGGGAAATGAGATTTGCAGGGCAGTGGGATGTTTTTCCCTTTCTGATGTTGAATGCTGTCACACATCAGTTCAACATGATTCAGCTACCATCACTACATCAAAGCAACATGATCCAGCTACCATCACTTTTCCTTCGCTCCATAGATGCTGCCGCACCCGCTGAGTTTCTCCAGCAATTTTGTCTACCTTCGATTTTCCAGCATCTGCAGTTCCTTCTTGAACATCACTACATCAAGCTGGTTGGTCTGCTCAATCACATTAAAACAATCTCTATGACAGCCAACCAAAAAGGAAAAAGACACTTTCACATTATTTAGCAAAACATTTCTAAACAATTCATTTGGAAAAATAGAGATCGGAACTTGCACAAATGATTATGGTATTAGCTGAAATATAAATATCTTAAAAAATAAATATTTTAAAATCCACTAATATTTTGACTATTTATACGAGGGATTTAATTTTGGGGCCAGAAAGTTTGTTAAACTATCATTATCCTTTAATAATTAACAACACATTTTGACCTTAATAAAGCAAAAGAATTTTCAGTGAGCTTGAAAATAGCTTAGATACCATACTCTAAATTCAACCAATTTCCCACAATTCTGGTGGTACAATACACAGCAACTGCAGGGAAGGCCGAATCAAATGACAGCACCTTTCCTGCATTAAACACGGATTTGCTGTCAGTTTTCCGGTGCTAAGACAGTGAGCTCTGATAATTCCATCACCATTACAACCTAAAATTCAGGTCAATTTGTTTCTCAATTTTACTTCCACTTTTACCAAATACAACGTCATGAATTATAGCTCCATCAATAATTATTTAAGATGCAAACCAGAATATATCTGATTTAAACAATCCTAAATAAGTATAAAAGCTCAATTACCAGTGCTGTTGTATGAAATGGTGTAGTACTGCATGTACTAGTATCTCCCCCATCATCCCCATATTGCATATGTAGCATGGACGACTCCTTATTTATTTTTATTTTGTTTTAAAGGGACCTGCAGGTTAAACTCAGCCAGTGGAGATTCATGAGACACATGGGCTACTGCAAATGACTAAAACACTTCAAAACCACTTGAAATCTTCTGCAAACTGTTGTCATTTAACTTAAATTTGATGGCTTCAACTTAAATCCTGTGACATAGTAAAAGGCATTTATTCCATAGGTCCTATTACAAAATGCATTAACTCTATTTTTTGACAAACTCTAAAAGCTAAATTAGTAAGGCGCTTGTATTTGTGCTATCCTGAACATCTAAAGTTGCAAAAAAACTCCTTGAATTTGGAATGTTAGGTTCCCCCACCCTCCCTCCCCATCCTGACCACATACTTCCATGATGGAATGGACTGTTAAATCTATAAGATACCAATTTAAGTTTATAAACAAATGCAATAGTACATTTGGCTTTGCTTCCTATTAACAGATAAGTCGTTAGTCATTTTTACATTGATGGTTTCATGATGTTAACTACACCGGGCAGGTTTTCTTGTCTCTGTAAGTTCCCATTCTCAAGAAACCCACAAGCACTTCAGAATGACAAAATGCAGATGTCACTACTTTCAACAATTCCTTTACCATCTATTTATATTAACACCAAACCACAGACCTCACTAGACCCCATTTTAGCTTAAACTGTGTGTAATATAAGGTAGGTACCACAGCAGATACAAATCACCTTAAATGTAGTACAACATTCTCCATATACAGCATATTACTTGAATTAATCTACTTTGGGAGAGCCGACTCTCAAAGTGTTGTTAAAGTCACCTAAATGCTTTTTCAGAATTATTTTTCCCACTGCTGTGAAATGCAGGAAACAGAAGACAGCATTTATGGAACATTACAATGCAGGACTGACACGATATGGTTCAATGACAGTACAGAACTGCAGCACCCCTTGTAGAACTACGCAAGGATCAACTGTTCCAGTTTATAAAAGGCCACAATGTTGGAAGCACAGCAAATCTTAAAGTTGGGGGTGAGGGTGAGATTGATGCCGGGCAACAACTTGATGAAGATCAGCAAGACTATTAAATGTGTGCTGTTTGTAGTTGACGTTACACACCATCGGATATCTCATTTTCCAAAGCTCCAGGGCAGGCACACTGTGCTGTTGCACGAGAAGATGGAATCTGCGACATGTCTCTTCCAATTATTTCATTCACTGGAGAGAAAAAAGGAAGAAAAATCAGGACATTTCTAGCAACAGACAATAATCTAATGTGCAAATATCTGATCAAATAAAAGTTCTGTTTAAATAATTGACAAATCAAGTACAGCATTCAGACTTAAGATCGTGAATATATTAAAACGATTCAACAATTTTGGTGAAGATATTGAATTTGAACATTTTGTCTCAACTGAAACCCTCACCAAAGGGACTGCAGCTGTTCAATAAGGGCCACCATCACTTGGACAATAAATGCAGGCCCTGCCAACAACACTTGCACTCCAAAATGAATAAACCAATATCAACCCGTCTGATATTATTTGCTGCTCAATCTTGGAAAGTATGTCAACATGAACAGTATGACCAAGGATTCAAACACAGTGCTATAATTTAGTTGAGTCTGGTTCATGCAGTAAATCAGGGCAGGTATTGTCGAATGGAAATGTAGCAGCATATCATCTGATCAACATGCATTGGTAAAAGTAAACTAAAGTAAATAAACCTAATGGCCAGGATTTTACTGCCACATTGACCATCAATGCAACTTGTGGTTGCCACTTTCCTGAATTTATTTCAGCCAAATCCAGAATATAATCATACTTGGCCAGGTGGTGCTGAAGTTGTACGGTTGGGCTCGAGTTGTGGTTAGGATTTAAGACATAATGAAGTGTTGTGGTCACTTGAGAAAAAGGTCCAGCCATGGAACTCTGCTAACAGTTTTCGACAGCCTCTAGTTTTGGTAGCTGTCAAAACTGTCTTTGTGTTTATGTTATCAACAGCTCTACTAGAAATTAATAATTTGTCCAAATCCAAAAAAAGGAAATCAACTGATTAAACGCATACATTCACAAATTGGACTAATTTAAGCAAAATATTATGTTATTCTTTCCTTTTTAGCTCTCAGCCTGAAAATTGCTAATTAAATCAATGGTTCTTACAGATCCTGGCAAAGGATAAAAAGGTAGGATAACCTGGAGTAAATGCTGGAGAATATCAGCAAACTTCAACTCATCTGTTGAAGTGTACTGAGATGATAGCCAGGAAATGGTCAGCTCCACCTTGGAAGGCAAGTGTGAGCAGAGAAAGACCGGCAGCTCCAGCCATCGTAAATTACTTTGTCAGCAGCTCATCGCCATTACAGGTCTCTCGGAGATATTCCCGTGGTCCCCCACCTCTCTACAGCTTAAAACTAACTGCATTTCTCTTTCCATTTTCTTTTGAAGGTTCTTCAATTTGACATGATAACTCTGTTTCTCTTTCCACAGATGCCGCCTGACCTACTGAGGTTTCTGTTTTATTTCTGATTTTCATCGTGATGTAAATGCTTGTACATTGATTTATCTTTAGGTGGCTACTCGCTGAAAAAACAAATTTTTGGTAACAAATTGTAATCCTTAAAGGAAATGTTTGATGTTCTTGCCTTTGTGATCTTTTATTTTAAGAAAGTTAATAAAGTGCAGTCAGAAAGGGAAATGATATATTTTTTTTAAATTTGGAGAAAAGTCAACGCCTAAAAGTTTCACAGAGATTGACATAAGGAGAATTTTCTGTTAGACTGGCGTTGGACAGGATAATTTGTTTCTGCAGTAAGTGGATCCGTCAATGATTTCACTAGTTGCTTTGTGGCTAAATGAGAAAACCACAAGATATTGTTGACCCAAAAACAGGTAAAATTATCAGTTCCTTGAATCACAGACGTAGGTAACTGAAAACAGGTCATCCGTGTAATCAAGTTACATCTTTTGATCTTTTTAGATGAGTACTTGGAGGATTGTTTCACAAGCTTCTGTAATTGTCAAAATAACAATTGAAATAAAATGTACTGTACATTTGACATCATAGGTTCTCAGTGTATTTCATTAACGATAGTGCTTAAATATTAATCAAAGCAATGAACGTAACCATATAGGAATATGGTTACAATTCAGAAGAACTCTCTCAGTTACTCATTCCTTACCATTCATTATTTTGCTCCACAAGTTTAGTGTTTTCATAACAATGTGGCTGTACTTCCTAAATGATCTGAATCTTCCAAAAAAAATTGAATAAAATGTCTGAATTAAAAAGAGCAGTGTGTGTAAAATGTCAAGAATGAACTCTGATTAATCCATTGGAGAAGTAACCTTTACTGCGCTATGGTTGAGTTTTAGTTTGATAGCGTTGTGCATTGAAATGTCCACTTGTCAGATTGTCTGGCGTTCTGGAAACCAAGCCGGATAACCTGACAATGGTGGCATGCATTTACACATGCCACCATTGTCAGACTGCAACTGAAAGCATCCGTTTGGATCGAAAGATTGTTGGGCTTAGATCACCATTTGAAATGAGTCAATACCATGTGGACCTACCACTGATATTTAGACAAACTCTGGATTATTCGGGGTTATGACAAAAATGATTCTATTCAAGTTGCCATGGATACATGGATAAACATGTCTCAATATATTCAATGTAGATTTACCTTTGGATCATTTGAAAAAGCCACAAACAAAAACTAGAGGGATCAAACATGCTCCTTTTAAAAATAAATGAATCTCTTGGAATCCAGGTTAAAATGTTAAATACAATGTTAATACAATAAAAAGACATGTTTCTGTCCACAAACAAATTTAAAACTACAATGAAGAGAAGAGTTTTCAGGCAGGTTCCCATGATAAATATTTATAAATGGTTTTACGTTGGAACTTGTATTTCCACACAAACAACTTGTCCTCCCAAGGTTACAAACGCCTGAATTATGTACAGCCGTACATACAAGTAAGCATTTAGGAGACCGACAGAGTGGATTTACCAGCTGCTGGAACCTCCTGACAAGTGGGAACGCAGTTCATCGCAATATGGTGGAGTTCAATGCCCTGGTTTAATTATACATTTCACAGTTCATAGATCCCTGTTGCAACCTAAAGACCTGTACCAGAAATAATTTGATCTAAGGAAATCTTACATCAAAAAAAGGCATGCCAATGAATGTTATTAATGCTTACTTCTGTGCCAGATGGACAACTCCATTTAATGAAGTTCAAAAAAATAGTTGAAAACTAACTTGGGGTACCTGAGTGTATGCAGGAGTACTGTGGCAACTTAACCAGTTAAAACTCGACTATTTAACAATAGAGAAGTGGCACTTTCCCTCTTTCAAATGTATTCAGACTGAAGAGTCTCGACCCGAAACGTCACCCATTCCTTCTCTCCAGAGATGCTGCCTATCCTGCTGAGTTAGTCCATCTTTTTGAGTTTATCTTACCAGATACAGCATTAGATTGTGCATTTATCTGTAACAAATAGGGTGAATCAATTCCTTCTCTGATAGTTTTACTCTTCCAAATCACGATCATGAGCGACAGACTGGGTCATTCATTGATACTTCTCCTGAACCAGCACTGGATTCGACAGCAAAAGCTGAAATGGCACAAACATAGTGTGACATTTGGTTTATACCTTCCTGTCCACATATTTTGACCCTTAAATATGATTTCTGCAAAATCTAAAGTGAAACTAGTTGATAACTAGTTTCAACTCTAACCTGACAATTGTTATACAAATTTATACTTGCAAATAACTCAATGAGCAATTACAAGCATTTTCCTTCCGTGTACAAAGATTAAAGGAAGTTAAGTCAATCTGAGCCAACAATTTAACAAGGTGGCGCAGCGGTAGAGTTGCGTCCTACTGCGCCAGAGACCGGGGTTCGATCCAGGGCATGGGTGCTGTCTGTATGGAGTTTCTATGTTCTCCCCATGACCTGCGTGAGTTTTCCCCGGGTGCTCCAGTTTTCTCCCACACTCCAAAGACACGCAGGTTTGTAGGTTAATCGGCTTTGGTAAAATTGTAAATTGTCCCTCGTGTGTGCAGGATAGTGTTATTGTACACAGTGATCGCTGGTCGGCGCGGACTCGGACCGAAGGGCCTGTTTCCGCGCTGCATCTCTAAATCTAAACTAAAACTAAAAATGTAATGTAGCACACACAAACGCTTGAAAACAAACATAAAAAGATTTAACTCTCTCAAAACAGACAGCATCTTGAAAGACAAGTGACCTTTTAAAAGGTTCTAAACACATATTCTGGTTAAAATGTACATCCAGCTGATATGCTCTAAAAAATCTAGCTGTAGTACACGTCATTCTTCAACTAAAAAAAATCCTTTTTAAATCTGCAGGATGCAAAACTCCATTTATGAATTAGTGGAAATATTTGAACAGGAGGTGTTCTTTTAGAAGGACTCAAGTGGTGAAATATAATGAACAACCCTAATAAACCATTGATAATTCAGGATTCCTTTTATATATTAGCTTGCTAACTCAAAGTTGGTTAGTCAACAATCTCTTTTATCCTTTACATCATGCACATGAAACACCTGCTTCTGCAAATGCACAAAGGATATATTATTGTCAATGCTTCAAAATAGTCGATGACAACCATAAATGTCTGGACTGATTTCTAACTGAGCAGCTTATTAACAACAATGATCATTTGGATATCTTAGCAAAAACATAGCACTGATCCCTGAAGGTGAAAATTTAATTAAAAGGTATTTATCTCAATTTAATTTGCTTACCAGTGCTTCTGCTAACAGGGAAAGAGTAAAGTCCTGTGTTTTGTGTGCTTCACAAAACCCTTTTTAAAATTAAATCGTTATCAGAGGTATATAGCACGAAAAAGCCAACTTTCCCATGTCGAACAAGATGCCTAAGTGAGTTCCACTTGCCTGCGTTTGGCTCATATCTCTCTAAGCCTTTCCTATCCATGTGCCTGTCCAAATGAGCTTTAAATGTTAACATAGTACCTGCTTCAACTACTTCGTCTGGCAGCTCATTCCATATACCTATCACATAGAAAATAGGTTCAGGAGTAGGCTATTCAGCCCTTTGAGCCCTTCAATATGATCATGGCTGATCATCCAACTCAGTATCCCGTACCTGCCTTCTCTCCATACCCCCTGATCCCTCTAGCCACAAGGGCCACGTGCACCCTCTACATGGAAAATGGTGCCCCTCAGGACTCTATTAAATCTCTCTGGTCTCAACTTAAAACTATTGTTCTCTGGTTCTTGATTCCCCTACTCAGGGGGAAAGACTGTGCATTTACCCCATCTATTCCACTCGTGATCTTATACATGAAGATCATGACCCTTCAGTTTTCTGCGATCCAAGGAATAAACAGATATGATTACAGAATGAATAACCCAGATTTATATTTTAATTGACAAGGCTGGTTAATAGTATCGTAAAAATATTCAGTTTCATACCATTGTGTTAAAATAATAGGAATAAGCTATTCGTAAAGTGTTCTGCTTATTCAGTTGAAGAACAACAACCTTTCAGCAGCTACAATTTGGTTTTGTTATATTTTAAACAAATGCAAAGTGTCATATTCTATGGAGCTAAGACTACAATGATGTTCAAAGAATGGCAGTGCTACATTCATTAAATTTAAATTAATGTATGGAAAATAAAAGCTAATACATATTTGGCTTTCTCTATAACCTAGTTGATTTTCAAATATAGTAAGAAAAGACCGGTAGAAATTCTCAGGCAAAGATCAGGATTTTGTAAGTATTGTTAGAAAATATCTGACCAGATAGTTCCACAGGTTGTTTTGAAGAAATACCTTCCCCTCTCTAATCCTGCAATAATTTTTTTTTTTTTTAATTCCAAAGACCTCAAATTAAATTTTGACAATTTTGGAAACGATCATTTTGAATTGCTAATCAGTTGATCAATTTTTTTTTACTTTGAAGGAAATGAAAATGGTGAATAATTGAACAGGGCTTTATGTTTCAGGCTGCCATGAACCTTCTCTTTTAACAGTCATGAAGTCAGAGCTATACATCACAGATATAGGCCCTTCAGCCCACATTGTCCATGCTGACCAAGTTTACATTCTGGACTAGTCCTATTTGCCTACATTTGGCCCATATTCCTCTTCTTATCTATATCAATCCAAATGCAAGTGTAAACTGATTCCTTATCAGGTTTAAATGATTCACAAAATCTTACTTCTTCAAAGATCAAACTACCTGAATTTTTTTTTTTTAACCCTTACCGCAATAAAAAATCCACCTCTGCTTTGATCCTTCCCACTACTTGTTTTTTTTTCCACATGTTTTTATTGATTTTTCACAGAGATATATACAAAACAGTGCAACACCATCACCATAAATAAAACAAAATAAGAAAAACAATCAAAATAAAAAAATAAGACCGTATGGTTCACTTACCAAATTAAAAAAAAAAATTGATTAGTTATCTGGAGATATTTCAATATTCGCACAAACATACCATCTAGTTCTATATAACAGTCTTCCCATATCTAGCTCGGCATTTATCTAGTTGGTGTCATGGCTCAAATAAACGATCCATTTTCCCCATATCTTCTTGTTTCTTATTGCATCATGATTTTAAATACAGATATAACTTCATATTATTTTATTCTTTCATTATTACCACACCTCCACATTTGAAGTCTTTCAATTCCCAGGATGCATCATGCACTGCCTCAATAAAACCTACATTTGGTAACCTTTCCAATATGTTTCTGCTTGGATGTGACTTCCGACTGTGAAGCAACTAATGATGCTCACTAAAAATGCAAATTAAATCTATTTAAAGCTAAAAAAAAAATGCTTAAAATTTTAAAAGAGGCTTTTGGTGGCAAAAACAGGAAGGCAGATTATTATCTAAATGGTGTCAAGTTGGGAAAAGGGGAAATACAGCAGGGTCTGGGGGTCCTTGTTCATCAGTCACTGAAAGTAAGCATGCAGGTACAGCGGGCAGAGAAGAAAGTGAATGGCATGTTGGCCTTCATAACAAGAGGAGTTGAGTATAGAAGCAAAGAGGTCCTCCTGCAGGGCCCTAGTGAGACCACAGGGTGTGCCCTAGAGGAAGGACATTCTTGCTATTGACCACACCTGGGGAGTATTGTGTGCAGTTTTCTATGCTTTGGAAACTCGAAGGAAGGACAAAATTATTAAGGGTTTGGACACGCTAGCTATTGAGTTGGGGGAAGTCCAGAACCAGTGCAGTGTAGGTGGTCCACAAGGTTTTCCCAGAGCCATGTAACTTGCAGATACACTGTTTCTGAAAAGAGTTTGAAAGACGTGTACTGCTTAATTAATACAACTTGGTTGCTGGCGTGAAGGGCCGGATCACTTCAAGCTACCATCATAAAATAATTTGCAAGATTATAGTTAAGATAAAGTAGAGGACCAAAACATTGATTAAAGGCCAATTAGAATATGAGAGTAGTCTGGCATGGTAGCTGGAACATAATGTGGATACATGTGAGGCTATCAAAACAGAAAAAAGACAAATTAACATTTAAATTATGTTAGACTGAGTGGCGTTGATGTTTGCAGGGGAATGTCATTAAAAACCAACACGTTAAGTGAATCTAAAAATGAGGAAGGCAAATGGTACGTTATCTGTATTTATGTGAAGATCTGTATGCAGGAAGTCTTCCTGCTGAAGGACAGAGCTTTGAAGAGACTGTATCTGGATCATTACATACTGCTTTGGATTCCTTAATTAAGGATGTACTTGCTGCAGATACTCATTGTGAGGGGAAACCAAGCAAACCAGGCCAGCATTCTTTAATTTATAAGAACAAGTGATCTCAGACACTTACAGAATTCTCACAGAGCTCAATGGGTCAGATGCAGGGAGTAGTGAGCAGTTTAGAACCTAGATTCATAGTCTCAGCACTGAAATGAGGAGAAATCTCTTCACTCATAGAGGACGGCGAATCTTTAGAATTCTCTGCTCCAGTGGTTGTGGAGGTTCAGTCTGTTGTGAATGAATACTAAGGATTTTGCATTTTAAGGCAATTCAAGAATATGGGAATAATGCAAGTGTGAGCTCTCAGATACATGATCAATCATGATCTTGATGAATGGCAGTGCAAACAACTCCTGCTCTTATTTCTTATGTGAAGTTTTTTCCATCCAAATAAACTGAAAGAGTTCAGTATTCCATTCATGTTACAGTGCTGTGATCAAAAGAAGCTCTGTGACATTAACAAAACACCATTTTCAGGGGATCAAATTCACAAGGCCATTTCCACATGCTTCTCTATAGGCTTGCACGCTTGCACTGCTGAACATTAACAGCTTCAACAATTAGGCTTTCAAATGAGCCAAATGGGGGTTTTACTTTGATGGTTTTACAGATCTGCTCCAATTCTAGGTTAAGTCTGCATCCAGAAATTAAACTGCAATGGTAAATTGAAAATAGTAAATTCTTAGTTGCTATACTACTCTGAATGTTATGTGTGGCTCTGCAAACTAGCACCTTTTGTCTTTCAAATTAGTACATTTTATTACAATCCATCATTGTCAAACGGATACTGTGAATAGCACCAGCTCTTGGATTACCAACGTTCTTGGCTCAGTTAAATTGACAGCTGGAAGTAACACGCTACTATTTTAACTGCAACAGCTTTACTAATGGTCCAGCCAACCATCCTACAAGAACCAACCATTATTTTAGAGGAGAATGCATTCTTGGCCACTAGTCTGTATGCATAGTAACATTTCAAACTTCTTGTAATTTTGTAATAAATATTCCCAGTTAAAGCCTCTCAATTCTGTATAATAGCGTGAAGCAACATGTTTAAATCAAAAACTTGCTAATGCATTAATACAAACCCCACTTTGTTACACCATGCTTAAATGATGAATTGTCTTTGGGGAACTTACATTCATCTCTAAATACAATCCAGGGAGACGGAAAGACCAACCGGGTTTTGGAATGGAATTAGTGATGAGCAGTTATTATTCGCAGGCACAGGTGGTAGAAGAAAGAAACATGGAAAATGACAACACCTCCTCCCTGCCCCCCCCCCCCCCAACAAAAAAAAGTAACTGGCTGAAGATGCACATTGGTGTAAAGGAGAGTCCAGGATTCTTACCCATTCTTAGCATGGTCGTGAATTGGGAAACGTCAGAGAAAATAATCTCTCCGAATTGGGGTATAAAGAAAATACTTGGAATTCATAATGGTGGAGGTCAGGAGTTTGAGGTGCTGCTGCTGCACATCTCATGGTGGCGTACATAGCAGCCGCAGAACACCAGTGGTGAAGGAAATCAATCATTGAAGTGATGGGGAACCAACTTTTCGTCAAATGTTTATAAGTTCCTGTATGTTGTACAATTTGTACTCATTCAGGCAATAGCAGGGCATTTCTTCATAACCTTAGTTGTGCCTTGCAAAGATGCAAAGATATTGGAAAGTCAGGTGACAACTAATTTACTGCAGAAAAACCACACACCTCTGAGATAAGTTTCAAGTAACTCCCAGGAACTTGGTTAGTTAAGTTTAATGAAGACAGTTCCATCTAAGTTATTTGAAGATAAAGCAGTCAAGCCTTCCTCTTGCTTAAGTGTGACACTTTTATTACTTGTGACAAAAGTATTACTTCCCATGTTTCAGGCCACACTTTAAGATTAAATAGATCATGCCACCCATGAGATGACTTAATTGTCCAAGGGGTTGCATTTAAGGTAAACATTCCCATCCTGATCTTCTAACCCAGGATACGTTGCTGCTTAAAACGATCAGGCCCAAGCTGTGGCCGAGAAACCCATACAAACATTGGCGTCCTGTAATGTGAGGATTGGCCACCAACCATAAATTAAAAGCTTTGTAACATTGGTGAGTTTTCCTTGATTTGTTTTTAAATTTGAACTTCCAAGGGTTCTTTGCTGCCTAATGTCTCAGTTACATATTTTTTCGTTATACTTCCAAATTTTTAAACTTTATGTAAGTTCATCTCTGTTTGCAGAGTTAAAAGTAGTATCAAAGCTCCTGCATAAAATTGAAAACCAACTTAATTCTGGACCTTTATAATACATCAAACCACAGTAGTGGCAGTCTGGAACCAAAATTTAACTAAGAAAAGCATGACTATCAAAATCGGGATGCGTTAACACAAATCACAAAACTATACTTGGCAGCCAACTCGAGCTTGACTTTAAATTTGTGGGTTTCAAAAAAAAAAAAATTAAAACATATCGTCATTCTTGCCTTTGCTCTAACTTTTTTCCTATTCTTCCTCTATTCATTTCCATCCACATTGCCTGTTCATGCTTCCTCACCTTTACAAAAGTAGTCTATATTTCACAATTGCCTATTTATTGCCATACTATTAAGCCCAAATGAACAAAAATAAATGAAAAGTATGATTTCCAAAGTAAATGCATTAAATAAATCGAAATGTTAATATTAATCACACATTTTTTTAGTTTACTGACATTTGATCACATTGCTCCATCACAGTCCGCAAAGGATCACTTTCATTGCAGGTCACACAGCTGCATCAAGCATTGTAGAACAGGGGTCTACACATAACTTTTATTTCAAAAGGGAACTGGCTAAAATAACTTAAAACTGAAGTGAAATATTCCAGACTTTGAATTCATCAGATCATAAATTGCTTGTGGGATGGCAGGGAAAAAAAAAGAGATTTTTCAATATTAATAATTCAGATTTGGAAATGCATTAAAGCTACAATCGAAGGCTCTAAGTTGTAAACTAAGAATTAGAATTTGACAGAAAATTATCACTAGATTATTTTTGAAGGCCAATCATTCAAATATTAATCATAAACTAGCTGGTAGTGTGAAGCAACAAAGTAATTCAAAAAGATCTGGGGGAAGTGAGCCACCTACCATTTTCCATAGATTTAGCCGAAAGAGAGTACATTTATATTAAATGTAGCAATATATTAAAACATTTATTTCAAAAAAGTAAAAAACAATTAAAAAATGTAAAAAAAGGTTTGATGACCTGAATGAAGAAAATCCTCCATCTTGAGTAATTTTTGATCTCCCTGTCAAGTTCTTGCTTATTTACATGTGGTACTTTAACCTAAGAACTTCTTGATTTGTTCACTCCACGACTTGATGATCTGCTTCTCTGCTTAATGATTAAAACTAATTTAGAGAACACCATCAGCTTTTCTACACTCAAAAGGATTTTCCTCAATGGTACATTGGTCATTGCAATGTATATGGATTTGCTTTGCTAACAAGACCACACTAATGAATCACCATTCTGATAAAGGAAATCTGATACATAATCAGACCAATAGCCGATTTTTTGTAGACAATAGAGAATGCTTTACGTTCAGTAAACGGATATCAAAGGTTATGTTTTTGCTTTTTGCTCAAAACAGCTTGGGAACAACCTGTAATTATTTTCTTAAGAAGCACAGATATGCAAATTTTACACTTGGGAGATTTTTTGCATTCCAGATAAGCATAAACATAAGATCAACACAAAACGCTGGAGTAACTCAGCGGGACAGGCAGCATCTCTGGAGAGAAGGAATGGGTCATTTTGGGTCGAGATCATTCGGAGCACACCCACCAGCCTTGTTTGAAATACTTGTATTTCCCTCTCATCTCCTGGCAGCGAATTGACTCATATTCGGAGTCAGGTTGTGAAATTTCAGCCAATCAACCTATTTATTGGGATGCTAAATGTTCCTTTTCAAACCTGTTTAATTTGAAACTTCAAACCAATATTTTAAACATTTGCGTTACCAGTGGAGTTATATAGTTCTTAGAGTACTAGCAGTTAGCAGGGGGGAAATTATACCTGAGCACTGAATCATTTGAAGCTATGAACAAAGACATTTAGCCTACCATGAGAAATGATCAAGATGAAAATTTGAAAATTACAAAACCACATTAAATACTGAATAAAAACTGAAAATACACTATATTATGAAGCACGACCTGATGTTTATTGATGCAGCATTTTTTACTATGCAAGATGGACTGGCCTCTTTGGTGCACTTTTTCTTCTAAAAGAGAGGTACTCTTGCCCAAAACATACTCAAGCCAGTAAATTTGGCTAAAATAAGATGAAATTAAATTTCTACAATTAGAGTCTACATAAATTATTTTTTAAAATGGCTGTGTATCAGATGCACAATGATTCCCTAACTGAGGCTGGATGGTACAAAAATACAGCACAATAATGCCTTCACCATGTTTAAAAAACAAGGTGAAAATGTTGTATCTGCATCTCATTTTGCATTAATGCAGAAAATTTAGAGGACCAGATTTGAGGCTTCACAGAACAGCGTTGTCACCCATTCCCAAATTAAACAGGTTTGAAAAGAAACATTTACCATGCCAATTGATTGGCTGAAATTTCACAACCCGACTCAGAATGAGTCAATTCGCTGCCAGGAGATGAGAGGGAAATAAAAGTATTTCAAACGTGGCTGGTGGGTGTGCAGATCTTACAGACCTCAAGGCACATGCTCTTGGAAATAGGGTAAATTCCCAGACATTTGCACATATGCTGCATTTGTTTGCATAAATGTCTTCAATGCAAATGGGTTAACAATTGGATTGGAATGTCAGATTTTTTTAAACAATTGCAATACACTCAAGAACAGCAATCGGAAGCAATGTTCATATTCATCATTTCAACAGGAGCACAGATTGCCAAGATTTATAGAGCTGGGGAAGAGGCACTAGTTCGATCTTAACTAACCGTTTGCGGGTTTAGATAAGGTTGGAGGCATTGGTATCTGGGAGTGTCCAAATGGAGGTTAGACTCTCTCAAAATACTGCTATAACTTAGGATACTGTCCCTCCTTAAATATTTCCCCACAGTGGGACACTTCTGTGTTACGATCTCTCTGCTTGCTACTGCACAACAAGCCTAAAAAGTCAAACAAAATTGCGAGAACCTTTTTGGATTTTAGTCTGCAAACTGAAGTCATAGTGGATTAGCCTCCACAAAGGATAAGATTCCATTTCAAAATCTTGTATACAAATAGTCACTCATACTTACAAAGTTATTATATACCATGAAGTATACCATGCACGGAATTTGTATTTACACCTATCTTTACTTGAAAATTGTCATTTTTCTGTGCATAAAAGCTAAATATTACTGGAGTACCATACAACAGCGAAGCCTTGAAACAAAATATTGCTTTGTTTTAAATACAAAAATTAAGCCTCTTCCCCATTGAGTAAACTATAACAAGATAAAGCATTTGAGCAACTACAAGTGAAAAGCTTGGAAATTCAATTACAATGAGCTTAGCAGTGTCTTTGAATCTGACAGGTTTCTGTCATGAGAAGGTGGTTTTAAAATTATGAGATCTAAAATGTTAACTTGAACTCAAGGCACTTTGAGGAAGCTATCTGAGATAGAGAGAGCTTGATCAATATGTGGACAAAATCAACGTCCATCTCAGTGGAAACTATAACCACAAACTGTCGCACATTGTATAGAACTTTTACTGCCACTTTTTCCATGCCAAAACACGTTTATCAATTGGTTTTACAAGTGCAAGTTTGAAATAAATACTTAAATATGTATCACTGTGAAGTCCATAAGTGGCAATGCATACTAAATCTCTCTATTAACAATGAAGATGCAATTATCTGGTAAACCTGATAGCAATGTACTAACATTAGGCAAGCTACACAAGTCTCAATTCTAAACCAAAGTTTACTGAAAATTCTTAGAGAGGAATTCTGCTTTGCTTTGGACTAACATCACATCAAGCCGAGTTAAGTTTAGTGTCCCATACACAAGTACAATGAGGTACAGGTACAATGAAAATGATGGCATTGGAGATGTGTTTAGCCACACAGTCATGTCCATAAAGAGAGCAGAGCAAGGGGCAAAGCACTTGGCCTGAGGTGCACCCATGTTGATGGGCAGTGAGATGTTGTTACTAATCCACACTGATTGAAGTCTGCTGATGAGGAAGTCAAAGACCTAGTTGTAAAGGGACGTTCAGAGAGCCAGGTATTGGAGCTTAGTGATGGGTTGCATGGAGTGTATGGCGTCAAAGCCTGGCCTAAAAATGGCCATCTGCCTCTTTAAATCCCTATTGGCACACTGTAAACTTACCTAACTTCAGTTTAAATGTTGATGAAAAAGAGATTCACATCTACCCGTTTTCCTTAACATTTACATTAGGAAGCTAATGCGAGGCCGCAAACACATTTTAGAGGCAACTTCATCCTGTGCATGACTGTTGCAGTTCTTGCCGATCTTGAGCAAGGAAATGGAAGGAAGGCTGTACTTCGTTAGATCCATAAGCCTCCAGCATTTGTAGTCTCCTTTGTCTTATTCTACCTGGTTATTACCTCGTGCACGGCCAATCTTGCAGCACAAAGGCGATACAAAGTTCTAGACTTCTGTGCAACAATGATTCTGAATAGCCCACAGGCTTTATTACGTAGATTGCTGTATCCACATTAAAAAGTTACCTGACCCTTTCAAGCATTGAAGGACAGAAAAATACAATATTGTTTAAAGTTTCCACTTTAAAAAAAACCTCATAACTATTTACTTCCAAAAAGGAATTAAACTCCTTTCTGTTTAGCATTGGAGAAACATAATTGGAGAAATCATTAATAAACTTGCCTTACATTGTAATATATAAGCACAAACCATTTACATAGTAAAATTGACAATTTAAGTTCCAAAACATGGCAAGGACAACTCATTCTGTTAAAACTAATGGCAGAGGAGTGTAAATTGCAGCAAAGTGCAATTCGTAAGAAATCTTGTTGACATTCGCATTAAACGCATCAATATGGTGCATTATAAAACAAACATAGCTTAGTACATAATATGAAATTGTTTCCTGTTGACCCATCTTGTTTTGGCGTGACATGAACCACAAGGTATTATTTGAAGTTTAAACACCCACCCCCGCCAAATAAAAACTGCTTGCTCAAGTGATTTCTAAACCACATCTCGTTCCTAGGTTTTAAACAGATAAACATTCATAGTGACGAAGGTATAAAATTAAACACTTTTCCATGTAACTAAACTTCTAACCAGCATATTACAGAAAACTATTTAGATAGTGTATCTTCCATTTGCACATTATGACAAAGCTCTTTACAAAATATCCTCAGAAGTATTTTTTGTATTTTATCAATATAAAACCTCTCTCAACATGTAAAGTTGAAGACAACTTAAAAAGAACTGAGGAGGCTTGAAAATTAAATAAAAAATGTTTAATAAAAATCATGGTTCATGTTTAGATAGGAAACAGTCTCACCACATGACAGAGGACTGACGTTGTCATCACATGACAAAACACATTGGTAGCTCTTCTGAAAATGTCAAACTTTACAAGTGAAATGGCCCTTAATTTATTATCTTTTTCAGCTCATACTCCATAATTGAGGTACAGAATATTAATAATTTTCAAATGTTGACGTCGAAATTTCACACAATTCTCAATAAAGCCATTGTCCATTGACACACACACACTAGAGAGATTAATCTGAACAAAATAATACACAATTCTTTGTTAGGATTACTGCCACTACAGTACTATGTTGGAAGTCTTCATGATACCTACTTGTCCCCATAAAGAAAGCTCACAAAAACAACAAAGGCTTTGCCCATTAATGACAATGGAACAAACTAAAACCACATTGTCATAAATCTGACTTAGCTGAAAAGTTCCGCATTTGACCTGCAACGCCTAGATCCAGAATGGAAGATAAAACAGGACATTCTGGCTAAACCTACAAAAGTTGAACAAAAAGTTTTAAAGTGAACGTGACATAGATTTAAGTAGGCAAAATAAAGTACAATGGTAAAAGGGGCATCGAAACGACTGAAAAAAAATTACATAACTAGACTCAATGTTCCTTGCGAACTAACCCAGTCGGGTTGGACTAAATTGCACAGCTGCCAACAATATGCGAGCTAAAATAAGGAAAATAAAATATGCCATTTTTTAATAATTGTTTGGCATTGTTTTTGTGACTCCAAGGTGTAATCATAACTATCAAACAAAAGCAGAGCAGAAGTTATTATTACAGTTGGCCCATGAACGATTCACCCATTTGTAATGAAAATTCACTTCAATAGTTAGACATTTAACTGAACGGTCTTTTACAAAAGTAAATGCACAAAAATATATTTTAAGATCTAAATTAAGGGGAACAACATTACCATTATGTTAAGAAGACCACCATTAAAAAAAACAACTATTTTTGAATTGCTTGTTAAAAATAATGACCAAATTTATTTCATTTTGGTTGTTTTTATTTTGGTATAATTTATATGTTAGATAGTTCATTTTGAACAAAACCTATGTTGGTGGATCTATATATAATTTAATCACACACAACCTGGTAAAATCTGGAGATTATAATATATATAAAAATAAATATCACTCCTTTTAAATTCATACGCATTGAGAAATAATTTGATTAGTCCCAGCTTCAAGAGGGCTTACAACTCAAAGAACTGCACCAAAGATTGTTAAATTTAAGTTTGTGCACGCACATGAACTAATAAAATGGTATAATCAAATATAAAACTAAAATCAAGCTTGACTTGGAATTCCAAAGCCAACAGTAATAAATCATTATTACAACAGAGGAATTTTAAAAGGTACTAAATTAGTTCCAATGGCAACCCAAATAAGGGTGGAAAGGGGTGGATAAAACAAATTCATCAAAATAAATGGAATGATTAGTTTTTAATTAAACCCAAGGAATTACTAGAATAGCTGGTACACAAAAAAGTTGGCGAAACTCAGCGGGTGCAGCAGCATCTATGGAGCGAAGGAAATAGGCAACGTTTCGGGCCGAAACCCTTCTTCAGACTGATTGGGGGCGGGGACAAGAAAGGAAAAAGGAGGAGGAGCCCGAAGGCTGGGGGATGGGAGGAGACAGCAGGGGGACTGAGGAAGGGGAGGAGACAGCAAGGACTAACAAAATTGGGAGAATTCGATGTCCTTGCTGTCTCCTCCCCTTCCTCAGCCCCCCTGCTGTCTCCTCCCATCCCCCAGCCTTCGGGCTCCTCCTCCTTTTTCCTTTCTTGTCCCCGCCCCCGATCAGTCTGAAGAAGGGTTTCGGCCCGAAACGTTGCCTATTTCCTTCGCTCCATAGATGCTGCTGCACCCGCTGAGTTTCTCCAGTTTTTTTGTGTACCTTCGATTCTCCAGCATCTGCAGTTCCTTCTTAAATACTAGAATAGCTGACTAGGTTGCTATATTCTAGTATTCTTTTTAATATGCCAGATTTAAATTTTCCTAACAATATATTAAATTTAGTTTAATGAAGCAGCATGCAAATTCACGTGGTTTTAATGTATGAAATATTAATTGTGCACGTCACCTTAAGTGAAAGCAAAATGGGTATGATTATTAATTACTCATGAGATACAGTTCACAGAAAACGCCGTATCAACAAATCTAATCAAATATTCCAGGCAATTATAACTGAGAATTCAAATACTTTTTAAATGGTAAACTATGCAACTAAGGGCACCATCATAGGAATGTTTGAGGAAGACTAAAATACTAATATTGGATCACAACTTCTGATAAGTTTCAACTGCATTTTCGAACAGATAAACCCATAACTGGATTATTCCTAAACACAGGCTCCAGCTTGGCATTTCTCCGAGCACTGATCTAACACTGGAGTACATGAGTTGCACCAGTGGATTTGCAAGGAGTTCATCAGATAAGTGCAAACCTCTGCAAATGTCCTAAGCATTTGGAATATAATTTAGACAGGGAGGTATTTGGGCTCAGATAATTTATTTGCAGGAGAATGAATATTCCAAACACTGTTCATTTATATTCCATATATGAAAACACGTAATTTCTCCTGAAACTGAAGCAAGTTCATGATAGACAAAAACTCTACAGTAAAAACTCATCTACAGGATGGTCATGAATTCTTAGGCAAGGATGCCTGTCAGAATACACATTAAGCATTTCACTGTTGAGGTCTTTAATAAATCTTCTGATTGAAGAGTTTCCCGTGTATTTGTATGAGAAGGTGCTGACTTCAACAAGATGTCTTTCAGGGAACATTGTAAACATTCTTGGGTGGTCAGCTTTTCAGATTTCTCATTGTGTATAACTATACTAGACTGCATTTAATCGTGTTTCTGGTAGATCAGATGCTAGACAGCTGTCAGAAATGCAAGATAAAATCTTCAGCATGAGTGCATTATCCTCAGCGTCAGTGTGCATTATTCAGAACTTTCAGCATTTCCTTTTGCTGAAAAGGACATCAAGCTAAACTGAAAAACACACTCAAATGCAAATTTAAAACTAGAGGGGGTAATTTTCAACCTCTCACTTCTGAGATTCCCACCTGCTTTAACAGTACATCAAGAAGAGTACGGTGACGTGCCTCAATGACTATCGACCAGTGGCACGAACGTCTGTGATGATGAAGTGCTTTGAGAGGTTGGTTATGGTGCACATCAACTCCAACCTTGTCATGAACCTCGACCCACTGCAGTACGCTTACCGCACAACAGGTCAACAGTAGATACAATCTACTGGCTCTCCACTTCGCATTGCACCACTTGGACAATACGAGCACTTACGTCAGGCTGTTGTTTATAGACTACAGCTCGGCGTTTAATACCATCATCCCTTCCTAGCTGGTTACCAAGCTCACGGAACTGGGTCTGCGCATCCCTCTGCAATTGGATCCTTGACTTCCTCATCCACAGGCCACAGTCCGTTTGAATTGGTGGAAACACTTCATTCTCAGTAACAATTAGTACGGGAGCACCTCAATGCTGCGAGCTCAGCCCCCTCCTTCATTCGCTCTATGCCCATGACTATGTAGCCGGACACAGTGTGAACTTCATCATCCAGTTTGCCGACGACACCACTGTTGTTGGACGAATTTCAGATGGGGACGAGTAGGAGTATAGAAGTGAGATCGACTGACTGACCAAATGGTGCCAGCACAACAACGGGCCTCTCAACATCAGCAAGACCAAGGAACTGATTGTGGACTTTGGTAGGGGAAGGATGAGGACCCACAATCCTGTTCACATTAATGGGATGATGGTGGAGAGGGTCAAAAACTTCAAATTCCTGGGTGTGCATATTTCCGAAGTTCTTTCCTGGACCCAGCACACAGATGCAATTATAAAAAAGGCACATCAGCGACTCTACTTCCTGAGAAGATTAGGGAGATTCGGCATGTCGAAGAGGATTCTCCTAAACTTCTACAGGTGCACGGGACGGGAGAGAGCATTCTGACTGGTTGCATCGTGGCCTGGTTCGGCAACTTGAACGTCCAGAAGCGGAAAAGACGACAAAAAGTTGTGACCACTGCCCATTTCATCACTGGCTTTGACCTCCCCCACCGTCGAAGGGATCTATCGTAGTCGGTGCCTCAAAAAGGCAGCCAAAATCATCAAGGACCCACACCATCCTGGCCACACACTCATTTCACCATTGCCATCAGGAAGAAGGTACAGGAGCCTGAAAACTGTAACATCCATGTTCAGGAACAGCTTCTTCCCTACAGCCATCGGGCTATTAAAAACAACAATGAATAAGCTCTGAGCTCTGAACTGCAAAATACTATATTATTATTGCACTATATTTGATATTTATTGAACTTTTTTTTCCCTTCCCCATTATGTACTATGTTTACATATTCACATATTCTGTTTTGCTGCAGCAAGTAATAATCTCATTGTCCCATCCGGGACATATGACAATAAAACACTCTTGAAGTAACTGAGAAAGTCAACATGTGAAAACTTTGCACAGTAAGTAGTATTTAATAAGGTACTGTTGCCAACTCTGAAAATGATACATGGGCTCAAAGGACAGTGAATAGAATCAATATGCAAAAATCACAATGTACAGAATCACAGGTAGACAATGCCACATTTTAGATAAATGGTCCAAATTAATAAGTGGGAATCTAGCAGTTCCAAGAATCTGCCAAAGTATTGCCATAGTCTTACTTACAAAGAAAAATTCAAAGGGCTTCTTTCCGAATAGTTATATTTCTCAGATGGAACGTTTTCCTCCTGCCGGCTATGAGAACGAGCATTGTTTGCATTTGGAACAGGACTACAAATTTATTTATTTTTTAGAAAAAGTGTCAGTCAGTAAAATATTGACACCCATGTAATCTCTATATCAAACTCTGTTATGTTGGCAGTAAACTTAATGCCATTCAGTAATAATCACAGATTAATTATACATGCAATGTGGCATCTAAATCATAACAATGGTTCTGCAAGCTTTGAGAAATGACCTCAAGCTACAATAGCCACCACCAGCTCCCCACACACCTTCAACCCTCCCTTTTCATACCACCAACTTCAAACCCACTGAGATCATTAGTGTCAGCTTCCGACAATCGTACCTGCCTCCAAAACAGAATCCAATTCTCACTCGCAGAAAGGTCTCCCAGCACTGAAATTAATTCTGAATTATTACTATGGAATGTCACTGTATACTCAATGCAAGAGGATTAACTGAATATCACCCAAGGTTTAGAATCTGGTGAAATTGTTTAACTGGCCAAAGCTTCAGATGAATGTGCATCACAGAACTAATAAAACTATGCTGTAAAAGGCTGGCAGTGAAAAATGTGTGCATTGGAGATGGTCAAGCAGATGTCTCAACCCTAGAATACCCTTATATTTTAAAATGTGGCAAAATTCTCCAAGGTATTTAGTTATTGTTATTATTAGTAATCCGAGTATGTACTTGTTGGACAAGAAGCATAATCAAAAAGAACAAGTATCTTAAATTAAAATGTATTTCTGTCATGTTTGCAAGCGTGGGTATTCAATAAGATCATGCATGACATAAGAACTGCAATGGCAAATGTGGCAAGCAGATTTTTACAGCTACTTCCATTTTGGAATAAAATTTCAGAAGTTGGCAGGGAATTGCTATTTTTCTCTTTCCTTCCATCAGATAGAAACATTTTAAAGAAATCAACTTCATGAAACTGAAAATGAATCAAAATGTTAATTATTGTTGAGAGTGAAATTTCACTTCAAATCATTCATCTGACTTCAAGTAGTACCTCTTAGGAAAAACTGATTGCGTCCATGGATGATTCAACATTTTGGAATAGAAGTCATATTCTAAACCACTCAGCTAATGGAGATACTAATTTCTGAAACCCACAAGAAACACTGTATTTTTGCCAGCAAGTAAAAGTATTTTTCTGCAAGCCAGCCAAGATCTATGTGTGATTTTATGCAATTATTTTGCGTGGTATCCAGCATTACATCACATGCTACCAGGACAAGATATACTTTCCAATATACTTTTCCCCTAGGAAAACTGTGTTCCTATTTACTTTGAGTCCATAATGTACTCTGCATTTTGCTTAAGTACCATGATGGTTTATCCCATTCCATAAATAACTTTACACTCAATAAATGGTACTTACTGGAAAAGTATATGTGGCCTAGAAGGAATTGGGGTCACGTATAGCTCAGATTCCCTAGCTAAAATAGGCAAATGTCCCAAACTTCATCTTAAAGTGAAATCAGTAAGAACATTTCATTCAAAGTAGGTTTTAAAATAGAAAACTATTTGATATAATTTTAGTACAGCTAAAGCAAATACTTCAGCAAAAAAATGTACACAATGACAGAACCGAGCTTTGCCAATGAATTTTGCACCATTTAGCTCAGCATTTTAAGTTGTAATTAATTATTTTATGAGACTTCCATAAAAAATGTTAAATGCATAGATTTATTTGTAACCACTGGTGTAGATGATTACATTACATCATTATATTGTTAAGACAATGTTAATTTTAACCTTTACAGTAAATTTAAGCTGCTGTTTGGAAATTATGCCAACCAAAATATAACTATTATGCTTTACATTTTCTTTTTAAAATAAATGTAAAAAATAATCTATCAGTGTTGCAAGTTGCAATACTGAAAGCACTGGGGTAGAGTGGAAGCATTTTTATTACAGTTTATATACAATACCATTATTTGTTTTGCAATAGTGATTGCAGAAACATAAACACAGATTAAAACTCAGTATAAAGTGCGGACCACTAGTACTGGTGCTGTAACATGTTTCATTCAAAATGCAACTATAGTGTGAACTATAGTGTGAACAAAATTCTAGATGTCAAATTGGCAAAGCTTACTTTCAAAAGTCACAGGACGATATTTTGACATTACTGGTACCTATACTGCAATCTAAGCTTAATACTTCAGCTTGCATCCTTCCTTAGCCTTGCAGAGCTGAAGATACATTAAGCAAGGAATGACTCCCCCATCCAACCTCCATAATCAGCATTATTAAATTTTTACGTGTTAATGTAAGTTGCGTACAGGTGTTAAGATTCTTCAAATTACATCCTCTTGAGGAGGTACAGCTTTAAGAAATGCCATTTGCAGCCACCTATGATTTGATGTCTGTTGATTCATTCAATACATTGAAGTCAACGATGAAGGCATCGCTATCATGGGAATGAGCTGATGGTATAAAGTTCTGTATTGCCCACATTCTATTTAGCAGAAACAGGTTAATTGCTCATCATTTTGTTTATGAGCTTCCATTGTTTAATTTTACCTATTCCCACTGAAAGTCCAGTGAATCCTGAAAACAATTTGGACCTTAGAATCAATTAGTCAGATTAACGGTCAGTCTCAAGGAAGTTTAACATACATTGCCTGTAGCTTGTCATCTAAAGGCCCAGTTTTAACAGCTGTGGGTACAGAGAGATTCCCTGTAGCTGCACCAGATTATCCAGTGAAGTATATTTAGATTTGTCTGTGGCTGAGTGAAACCTGTAAGTGGTACAGTGTCAACTTTCACCATAGCAGCAGCCTTCACCTATAATTAGCTCAGATTATTCTCATAGTGGAGCAACAGCTGCAATCTTTTTGTGCTAGCTGGATCAAGAAACATTTGGTAGACATGGGAACTTCATGATGATACAAGAGTGTGCAAATAGAATCATTTCAAATAACGTAATTTTTGAGTAATGCTATAGAATATTAAGCATGGTTTAATATGTTTTTGCCTCTCTCCGAATAGACTTCATTTCACATTTACAACCAGTGTTTCATCAAAATATGCACTGTGAGTTGGCAGTGAGTGGTGCTGCCTCATTGTTCCTGCAAGCCAGTTTCAATCCTGGCGCTGAATTTGTCTGCTCTCTTGATGACTGAATGAGCTTCTGGGTGGTCTAATTTCCTGTCACATCCCAAAGATATGCCAGTGGATTATTTGGCTACTCCTCAATGTAGGTAAATGGCAAAAGCACCATAGTGGAGTTAAAGAGAATGAATTGCAGGGAACCAACAGCCTCATGTTGTTTGCACTATGACACATTACACCAACAGAAATATAGCAACTTGTATTGAATATCTAATTATTTAAAATGGCACAAATATATAACCATGAAACAATTTAAGCTATTGGTGCAACTGTGTAGATGTTAGGGCAGCATATTGGCGCAGCAGTAGAGTTGCTGCCTTGTGGAGCCAGAGACTGAGGTTCGATCCAGACTACATTTGCATGTCTGTACAGAGTTTGTACATTTTCCCTGTGACCGCGTGGGTTTTCTCAGGATGCTCTGGTTTCATCCCACACTACAAATACGAAGATTTGTAGGTTAATTGGATTATGTAAACAGTCCCTAATGTGCAGGATAGAACTAGTAAACAGGTTGGTCAGAGTGGACTCGGTGGACCTGTTTCTCCATACTAAGGTTTAACTGATTTGATTTAAAAAGTGAATATATAAAGTAAATAGCCAGAAGAACCAGAAGAATGAAAAGTTCTGGGGAGTGGATGTGTATATCTGCATTACTAAAGAGTGCAATAGGAATAGTACAGGGAAAGCTATACGAGAATTACTGTAATCAGAATGGGAAGACCGGTTCCAAATAATGTAGGCCCCATTGAGCTAGGCAAGAAATGAAAGAAAGTGGTGGATGTCGGTGACATCATTCAATATAAACTTGCAAGAGCATCGAGGAAGTGATAGCACATCACAGCTGGATGACATTTATTAACTTTTCTTAAAATTGTGTGCGCTTAGCATAGGCAAAGACTACATAATAACACCAGTATTACTGTGAAATGTATTTTGTCCTTGTCATTATTTTGAGGCTTCCTTCTGAGAAAGTAATACAAGGTTTTGATTTAGGTTATTGAAACCTTTAAAATTTAAATGTAATTCACAAATTAGAAACATAGAAAATAGGTGCAGGAGGAGGCCATTCAGCCCTTCGAGCCATCACCGCCATTCATTGTGATCATGGCTGATCGTCCCCAATCAATAACCCGTGCCTGCCTTCTCCACATATCCCTTGATTCCACTAACCCCTAGAGCTCTATCTAACTCTCTCTTAAATCCACCAAGTGACTTGGCCTCCATTGCCCTCTGTGGCAGGGAATTCCACAAATTCACAACTCTCTGGGTGAAAACGTTTTTTTCTCACCTCAGTCTTAAATGGCTTCCCCTGTATTCTAAGACTGTGGCCCCTGGTTCTGGACTCGCCCAACTTTGAGAACATTTTTCCTGCATCTAGCTTGTCCAGTCCTTTTATAATTTTATATGTTTCCATAAGATCCCCCCCTCATCCTTCGAAACTCCAGTGAATACAAGCCTAGTCTTTTCAATCTTTCCTCATATGACAGTCAAGCCATCCCAGGGATCGATCTCGTGAACCTACGCTGCACTGCCTCAATCACAAGGATGTGCTTCCTCAAATTAGGAGACCAAAACTGGACACAATACTCCAGATGTGGTCTCACCACAATTCAAAGTGATAACATTTTAGTGCAATTTTGCAAATTAAGTGATTAATATTTTGTTTCATTTATATTGCACACAGTATAATGATGTAGATTAGTTGGTTAAATGAGTGTTGATGGTGAATGTTTTTGTAGATAACACTGAATAGTTCATCATCAATGTACCAACCACCTTTCAAGTCCTGGCAAGCTTGTACATTATTCACTCTTTGCGGCAAAATTAGAAAAGTATTCTTTGCACCCCATTTATCTTTATAGTGCATTAAGGAAAAATACACCAATTGTTAAATATTTTTGAAATTGTAAAAATTACACATAATTGACAGGCTCAAAATCATATTATAGCACAATTCCACAGATGTAAATTGCATCAAACTAAACATCTTTGAATATCTTGCTTCATGAATTATCGTGGTAAACAGCAAGTGAACTTCTAAAATTGAGTAGAGACAAGCTGCATGCTAACAGATGTCACTTTCCTCCTTTGCCTGCAGGGACCCAAATGTTTGCACTTCCCACCTACATTCAATCCTTCTCCATTAACATGATGAGAGCACTACATAATGTGAATGGAGATGCCCTCAACTATATTGCCACAAGTATCGTGGTCCATCTATCAACATGTGCAGGGGAGATGTGTCTGTAACGAGTAGACGATGAATGTGGAAATGCCAAAATATTTCATTTTGCACAAAAGATGATTTTCAAAGCATCATCTTCATCAAAAGATCACAATTGGTATGTTGAATTCCTTATTCTCAACTGCAGTGCCCTTTATGCCACACGATAACACACTATAGCAGCCCATTTTGGTGCTCAATATTCAACTGTATAAACACAGATTTGCAAAGGTATGTAAAGCTCAATAATAAATTAAATTTGAATTCAGCAGCCCAAAGATGAGCCATCATATTTACTTAAGCTTTTGAAGACTGGCATCTTAAATATATTTGTAAATGACACTTTCACACGTTAAGGCATCACATTTCACTGCATTCACAAATTCTAGTTTTGCAGTATGAATAATTGGTCTCTACTAATTTATTAGCACCAAGATTTATCTTTTCAAAAAAGGATTTCTCCATTTTCACTATCTCTTTTGCTCTCTCTTCAAAAGGCTGATTCCTTGCTTTGGCTCCACATGTGCAATGGCATTCTTGTATCCACGAAGTGCATCAATGTGAGATCATATTACTCTGCAACCATACATCTGTATTTTCTGTAGGGACCCCTGAATGATAACATGTGAAAACACCAAGCACATTCCCTTATTATTACCCAGTGCCAGATTAACAAAATGAGCCAAGACTATAGATCAAATCTAAAACCTTAAAGTCGGGTTAGTTTATTTGGTGGCTTAAGTGAATGATTTACACACAATGGAGAAATCATGTTCATGAATATAAATAAATAGCACAAAATTAGTTTTAGACTGAATAAATCAAATTCCAATTCTGAACCATGATATTCTGGAATTATTAAAATGGGTTTGACCTGTCATATGTTGTTAATTCTGCGTAAACTAAATAAGGGCAATTTGATTGAATGATCTCTAATGCTGTAACTCCTATTTCTATTCAAAAATCCAGGATGCACAAGTTGGCTTGAATCATGGATGATTATGTGGTAAGTCCAGACCTCTTTGCTCCTATACTCAACTCCTCTTGTTATAAAGGCCAACATGCCATTCGCTTTCTTCACTGCCTGCTTACTTTCAGTTACTGCATGCTAGACTTTCAAGTCTAGAGATTTATCAGCAAGTAAGCAAGATAATGGTGGGAATTCTGCAATGAAGGGTTCAGCCCACTGTCTGAAATCACAGGGTCTCCCAGCCCATGCGTAGTCATGGATATAATCAAATATTAACTGCACACAAAAAGCTTAACACCTCCTGACTCGGTCAGATAGAATTTGTAAAGAAAGGAAATGTGGTTGTTTATCATAAAAACACTCAGCATTTAACTGATCCAAGGTCCGACAAAAGGGATTTATGTCATTTTGACTACAGTAAATAAATTGAAAGACAACTCAACAACTACTTCAAAAGTGCTTCCTTCCTCTGCGATTTCCAACAAGGAAGAGAGCCGCCACTTTTGGGAACAAATTAATCAAAATTTAGTCTTTCAAATTATGTACCTGCAAAGCTGAATATATATTGTTGTTCCTTATTTAATCCGTATTTAAGAGATTGGAGGCTACAAACAAGTTAACCTGACATCAGTGGCAGGGAAAATGCTGGAGTGCGTTAAGGAAATAATGACACAAGGAACTGTAGATGCTGGTTTACCAAAAAGATACCTAACGTGCAGGTGTAACAGCCAATCAGGCAGCATCTTGAGGGCATGGATAGGTGACATTTGGATCTGAATATTATTTTTAAGAAATGCATTACAGGCACAATTTACATTGTGCAAGAGGTTAGTAGTAATAAGATGAAAATTTACCAGGATGAGTACATATGTATGTTTTCTTAGTTAATAAGGCTCTTTTAAACAAAACAAATTCTTGTATAAAATAGGTTAGATTGCTTACCATCATCAAGTGTTATATCCTGCAGTCCAATGGTCTGGAAAGGTAGCTCATTGTCCTCTGGCTCTTGTTTAATGTTCAGCGAAGCTCTCTCTGGTGTTGAAAATGGGGAAGGATTACACACATTATGATGCGTCAGTGGAGGGGGCCCTGATAGATTGTGTAGCTGTGGTGAAGATTGTCCAGAGTGTGGCGAATGTCCCAAAGGATGAGTTGCTGTTGGGGATGGCGATGAGGCTGGGCCTGGGTTTGGAGAACAGTACATTTGTTGCATTTGTTGACATCCCAGGTTCATTTGAAGTGGACCAACTACATCAGGCTGATAAGATATTCTCTCATATCCCTGGCTAGAAACAGAATTCATGGGAAGACCTGGTTGTCCATTATACATCATGTTAGATTGCATAGGCTGGTAAGAAGGCCCAAGAGGTGGAGCTGGTTTTGGGAAAGACTGGTGCCCCAAGGGAGCCATGATAGGGCATTCAGTACCCGGGCTAATGCTTCTTGATGGCAGATGCGGCAAACATGGTACTGATGGAGAAATCATCGATACATATGTTTGCTGCAGTGGAGGTCCAAGGTTCCTCTGTGAAGCAGATGTCAAATTTTCATGGTGTCCAGTATCCGCTGAAGGCAGCTGAGATCCAACTTGATGTAGACCAGACATGTTAGCTGTATGTGCAATAGGCAATGGAAGAGTAGGAATCGTGGGCATTTCCAGCTCATCGTTATGTTCCCGCTTGATTAAAACTGCGAAGATGATAAAAAATAATTTAAGGTTATGGATAGACACATGTGAATGCACCAAATCATACTGAATTGACACTATTTCTCCTTTAATATGGGACTAAAGCTTAACAGGCACTTTACCAAATAGAGGCTGTGGACATCAAGACTTACACAGTGTAAAGTACATAGTTTAAACTGACATTTTAATGCTCCTCTTAATGACAATGACATTGTCAAAGGATACAAAGATCCTGTGCATTATTGAAAGACTACCAAGAACTTATCCCCTGAAACAACATCATAAAAACAACACAATCGTTCAATTCAGTTTTATTTCCAAGTTGAAAGGTGAAAGATGGAATAAAGTTTTCTTGAGCACTGGTGGATGGCTTGATCATGTATGAACATACATTTCTTTAAAAATGAGAGATAACCAACAGAAGTCAAATTATTTCCTCTGGAATGTACAACCATATCACTGTGATTCAAATAAAACCAGGAACCAATTTGCCTAATCTCTGGCTTCTAATCGCACAGGAAAAAAAAATGTCATCCACTATATCAACAATGATTGTTTTAGCGTATTGAACACAATAATATGATTTTCACAATAAGTGCAATTTTATAGTTTGGAATTTAGTTTGCAGATTGAAATTGTGCCCTTGCAAGGTTCTATTTTCAATAATTACACAAGGCACTTGTGAAACAAATGTATTGTTGAACATTAGAATGCTAACTCAGTGTGAAGACAACTACTTCATGATTGCATCCTGAAGAAGAATGCACCTGGTGTTCAAACAAACTCTGGCCCACAAGTCACAAATGTGCTCAAGAACCAGGGGATCAAAATTACACGCAATTCCTATGTAAATTGCCTCAACTGAATTAGCAATTTATTTTTAGTAGCAATAAGAGGAAAACTGAACAGATAACTCTCTCTTTAAAGTGAACCCTTTAAAAATAACGTTCATATCCTTTTATACAACAGATTCAATAGCAGCAAAATAACAAAAAGTATTGTCAAGGCTAGCACAACTCAAAGCAAAGGGAAGTATCCTGATCTATAAAATGCATAAAAAAATGTAAAGATCAATATCTAAAAATCTGTATATTACAACCAGTCAATTTTTGTAAGTTAAACTTACAAATTGGTAGAAGTGCAACTCGGCTCTAGGGTAGTATGGAAAGAGTTAAGAAAAATTCCAAACCAATTTTTTTCCACGCTGTGCAGCCAGATGATATAAAAAACTTCAAAGCACTGGTAGTTTGATCCCATTTAAACATATCAAATGATTTGAGACAACAAACATTAACAGCTGTGTTCCACATCTCCACCCAAATTATTTTTCAAGGCATACTCATAAACATCATTTTTACTGGATCATGCATTAAATTTTATAGCTTTGCATTCACCAATGATAAGCATTTTAATATCATAAAATAACTCATTCTCAGAGTATCAGAAATATTATGATACAGATGATGCCATTCAGCCCTTCCTATTTGTGCTAGTTGAAAAATAATTAGCTAACTCAATTCTACCTTCCAGCAGTAGGTCCATAGCCTCACAGGTCGCAACTCTAACCACATGTACAAGTACTTTAAGTATTATGAAGATTTCTACCACTATCATCTTTTTTAGTCAGAAAATTCTACACCCCTACTGAATCATTAGTTCCTTAGAATTGGTTTACCAATTACCCAAGAGAAACAGAACCTTCCAGACACTCCATTAGTCACCCAAAACATGATTAATCTTGATCAAGTCCCCAAAAACCTCCCCTACCCCCATTTCTCATAGCTAAATACCTAAAACTGCCAAAAAAAACCCCACATTTTTCCTGTAATATGATGACCAGAACTGTACACTGTACTCATGCTATGGTCTAAATGGCATTATGCATTCTAGCGTAACTTTCCTGTTATATTCAGTGCCTCAACAAATAAAAGGAAAACACTCTTGCCTGTTGCCTGATACCTTTAAACACCTCTGGATATAAATATTAAGATCTGTTTGTTCATTCACAACACTCAATATCCTTCCATTTTTCACATGTTCACTGGCCTTGTTGCACTTCTCCAAATGCATAATTTCTAATTGCATAGTTTCCAATAATCTGTACCTTGAAAAAGGACACACAGTGCTGGAAAAACTCAGCAGGTCAGACAGCATCTCTGGAGAACATTACTCCAGCAATTTGTACATGTTCTCCAGAGATACGACCTGGCCTGCTGAGTTACTCCAGCCCTTTGTGCCCTTTTGTATATTAACCAGCACCTGCAGTTCTTTACTTCTACAGTCTACACCTAAATGTAGTTAAAGTTACTGCTCAGTAATTATTTGAATCATTTTTCCTTTAAAAAAAAAAACAAATGTTTGAAATGTGAACTAGTGGGGGTGGAGGGAATATATGTATGAGTGGGGGGGGGGGGGACTCGATGTAAGAAACAGCATGCATATGATTTTGAAAGGGACAAGAAAGGCTGCAGAAGGCTGTTTCAATCTGCTAGAGTATCTCACACATAGGAGTCCAAGTCTCAGTAT
This sequence comes from Leucoraja erinaceus, assembly GCF_028641065.1. Lineage (NCBI taxonomy): Eukaryota > Metazoa > Chordata > Chondrichthyes > Rajiformes > Rajidae > Leucoraja > Leucoraja erinaceus. The sequence goes on along the minus strand of NC_073393.1, from coordinate 9,189,522 downwards.
AACAATCTGGAAGATCTGAAGAATTATGGTAATATTTCTGCAATTTCCCTCCTTGCTTTTAATGACTTGGAATATCTTTCATCTGACCTTGGTGCATTCTCTTTTTTCAAAGATGCTAAACTTCTTAAAACATCCTCTTTTACTATGCTACTTCCATTCAAAACTTCACACCCATCCTACCCGATTAAATATTTGTAACAGCCTCTCAGAAAGGTGCGAGGAAGGCATGAGCCAGTTAGAAGCAAAATATCCTCAACCAGATATTAAGCTACAACTTATTTTTTGTAACCTAATAGTTATCAAATGGGAAAATATTTCAAGAAATGGTGTTTGCTGAGGGCTTAATAAAAGTCAAACATCTGTAAAAGACAGCTTTGATTACGTTTTTTCCCCCCAAAATAAACCAATTATTAAAAATTAGTATTTGAATTAACTTGAAAGATTTGGCTGCTCTTCTTGAAATAACGTGAGGACAACACAAGTTTTTTTTTGCATCATTTTCCTATGGCTTTGGGTGCCATACACCCACACATACTCTGTAGTTAGCAGCAAACAATTTCTGACTAGTTCAAGCCTCAGCTTCTGACACTTGGTTTAGCAGGAGACAGTGGTTTATAGATAATAACTGGTTCCTGCTCAGCAGTACAAGCCACTTCCTGCCAACACTTGCCCCGATCCACCATTGGACCAGTACATGCTTCTTACAATGAAAGCAAAACATATTCATATTGTGGGCTACATAATATGCATTCAGCTTTAGTGAAATAACTCATTATTTTATTGTTCCACAAAGAAACTTAGGACATTTTACACACTAACAGACAGAATGGGAAGATTAACTTTTGCCCATTGGACAAGGAATTAAGTGGATCCCATTTTCCACCTATACTTTGGTACTCCTGCAGCCGACATCTTATTATCAGTGTCACCTCACTAGTATAGCATCCCAATAGATTTTGTTTTGCTCAGTTCTGCCAAGAGGCTGGGAAATTAGTTAGTGAACCAAGTTTAGAGTTGACCTCTTCTTGGGAAATGAGACTGGGCAAGTGACTGATGTGTCAGTGGGGAACCACCTTGGCACCAGTGATTAGAAATCACCAGAGTCTGATTTGGCAGTGATATTCCTTGGCCCATGCAGTGATACTCCTTGGCCCATGACTCTCACTAATACAATTCAGGAATGATAAATACCAGGCACCCTTCTACACATTGTCAAGAAACTCACTACCAGCAAAATTCTAATGCTTTCTGATACAGCGTGTGAGCAATTTTACATAAAAACACAAGTTCTTCCTACATAAACTACGGTGAAAGTAATGGCTTGGCTCATTTGCAAGTACAGGTGCACAACCTTTTATCCGAAGATCCAAATAACGAAAACCTCCGAATAGCGGACATTTTGTTCGGTCCTTGAAGAAAGGTCCTTGAAAACGTTCACCGAAGGCGGCCCGCAGAGGTGACAGCGGAACCTCCGGTCGGTCCTCGAAGAACGGGGAACTAAATCCCCATTCATAAAAGAGAAGGTGAGAGTATATTGCGCGGGAAGGTTAATAATTAACAATATGCTGCTACCTGCCCGCTGAGTTAAAAAGTTCCCACGGTAGACTCACGATACACAGTGTATCGTGAGTCTTGCATGGAAACCTTTTAACTCAGCGTGCAGGCAGCAGCAGATTGTCACTCCCTGCAGTTTCACCCCACCTACACCCCTCTGCTTCCCGGCCATGTGTGTGACCCCTTCCCAGCTCCCCGCCCATTGCACCGGCGCGGGGGCTTTGCACTGTCTTCACGTCGGCGATGCTAGCAGCATAGTCCCAGTCACCGGAGACGTCAGGACCAACGGGACACCGACCCCCAGGCCCACTGCAAGCACAGAGATCCCAGAGACCCACAGCCAGCAGCAGCCCAGCCCCGTTCCAACTCCAGAGGAAAACTGCAAACTGGCCGGAGAAGTCAGGACCACCAGAAGCCGCTCCCCGAGCTGCGCCCCCTCATCGGGACACCGACCCCCAGGCCCACTGCAAGCACGGAGATCCCAGATCAGCAACTCCAGCCCAGCCCCGTTCCAACTCCAGAGGAACACGCTCCCCGTATGGGGCAGAAGCTGATGGTGTGCAAGGTACTTCTTGTTCTTGGCAACTTTACAACTGCCACTTGTCGCCGTAGCGGCCCATCGGGGAGCGGATTCCTCTGGAGCTGGAGGGGGAGGGGGGTATTGTGCTGTTTGATCGCCCCCTACTATCCCAGGGACAGGGAGACAGGACGTTCACCGAGGGCGGCCCGCAGAGGTGACAGCGGAACCTCCAGTCGGTCCTCGAAGAAAGGGGAACTAAATCCCCATTCATAAAAGAGAAGGTGAGGGTATATTGCGCGGGAGGGTTAATAATTGACAATATGCTGCTAAATGCCCGCTGAGTTAAAAAGTTCCCACGGTAGACACGATACACAATGTAGGCAGCAGCAGATTGTCGCTCCCTTCAGTTTCACCCCACCTACACCCCTCTGGTTCCCGGCCATGTGTGTGTGACCCCTTCCCTCCCCTCTCCAGCACCGGCTCATTGCACCGGCGCGGGGGCTTTGCACTGTCTTCACGTCGGCGATGGCAGCAGGACAGTACAGTCACTGGAGACGTCAGGACCAATTGGACGTCGACCACCAGGCCCACTGCAAGCACGGAGAACCCAGAGACCCACAGCCAACAGCAGCCCAGCCCCGCTCCAACTACAGAGGAACCTGGGTTGCGGATGACGGAGCGCAGCTCGGGGCGTCGTAGGGGCCCATCGGGGAGCGGGTTCCTGTTGGTCCTGACGTCTCCGGCCACCTGCTATCCTCCGGGAACTGTACCGCCCTTGCAGGAGAGTGGGGTTGTTTGCAGTTGCAGAGGGAGGGGGCAAGGGCGGTACAGTTCCCAGTCTCAGCTCCAGTCCAGGGGGGTGGCTGGAGACGTCAGGACCAACGGGACAGCGACCCCCAGGCCCACTGCAAGCACGGAGATCCCAGAGACCCACAGCCTGCAGCAACTCCAGCCCAGCCCCGCTCCAAATCCAGGGGAACACGTAGGGGCAGAAGCGGATGGTGTGCAAGGTACGTCTCGTTCTTGGGGTGGCGCAGCTCGGGCTGTGGGCAAAGTGCCACTTGTCGCCGTAGCGGCCCATCGGGGAGAGGATTCCTCTGGAGTTGGAGGGGGAGGGGGGTATTGTGCTGTTTGATCGCCCCCTGGTATCCCAGGGACAGGGAGACACAGCGGCTTTTTAAGACTGGTGGGCAATCACTTCCAAAGTACTGCCCACACAGTCAGTACACCTCTCCTACACTGCATTTCATACAAACATTTATTCTGCAAAAAAAAACCTACATTGAAGACTCAAACTCGCGACCGAGTAACTGCCGGGATCAAGGCGCAAACTCGCGACCTTGCGGATATGAGCCGAGCACTCTACCACTGAGCCAGCCATTAAAATCTACGCTAAAAAATTTCCATTCCGAAGACCGACAAATTCTGAATTACGAAAAGTGTCTGGTCCCAAGGCTTTCGGATAAAAGGTTGTGCACCTGTACCTTGTATTGTCCTTCACTATTATTTGCTATTAGTCTATAGTCTCCCACAAAATACACAATATAAAATATATAGAATTACTTTCCTAAAAAACTAATAATATTGATTAGAGAATAAAATTACAGTGAAATAAACAAATTAACTGCTCCCCTAAAGTTTGGCTTACCCATTTTAGGAAAAATTCATTTTTTTTAACTGACAAGAGTTTCATAAAATGGGAGAAAAACAAATACCGAATCTTCTTAAATATTAAATCTGATAATATTTGAAAAATAATTTGTCATTTGCAGTCACCCTTTTCTCCCTTACCAAGCTTCTTGCAAATATTTATCTCAGAATCTTAATTCTTTTGGAACATAATTCAGCAAAAAAAAAAAAAAAAATCAGTTTGACTTCTGGCTTTTAAATATACAAACCAAAACCTCATGTTACCTGTATCTTAGTGCACAATCATGATTCTCCCCATCAAATATCTTCACAGTATCTAACCAGTCAAGCCTCCTCCGAGTGTTCATTGCTCCACTTTTAACGCCCACTTATTCTACACACCAAAAAGCAAAGGCCCATTTTGCACAACCTATTGTCATTCCAGGTGAATCTGGTGAATCTTGTGTGCTTTTCCCCAAATAAGGAGACCAAGTTGATATGCAGTTTTCCAGACCTAGTCTCATCATACCTGACAATGGCAATATGATTACCTATCTCTCCTCTTGAACTTCATCTTGCTTACAATAAAAGGTCAAAATTCCATTCCGTCTCCTACTTTCTTGTTCTAACTGCAAAATTAATGGCGTCACATATTAATGGGCTATTTAAAAACATTTGCTTAACGTGTGTCTTCATGTAAAGGGCCCAACTGCAGTTCAAAATAATAGTAAACTCCACAAACCTTCACGTGACTCCATATGAACACATGCCTCGGATTTCACAGAATGCATGACTCGTCTTCACTGCATTGTTGTACTACAGATTAGTTTAGTTGAGAGATACAAATTGGAAACAGGCCATTCCAACCACTGAATCCATGCCAACCATCAATCCATCTATCACATGTTCACATTCTGAATTCTCATCAGATTTCAGAGATACAGCCTGGAAACAGGCCCTTCGGCCCACTGCGTCCGTGCCGACCAGCGATCATCCTGTACATCAGCACTATCCTACATACTAGGGACAATTTATAATAGCCAATTAACCTACAAACCTGCTCGTCTTTGGAGGGTGGAAGGAAACCCATAGAAAACCCAAGTGGACACAGGGAGAATGTGCAAATTCTGTACAGACAGTACCTGTGGTTAGTATCGAACCCGGGACACTGGAGCTATAAGGCAGCAACTCTACTGTTGTGCTACTGTGCCGCCATCCACTCCCTTCACATGAGAGGCAACTGAGAGGCCAATTAAGCTACAAACCCATATGTCTTAGGAATGAGAGGGGAAATCGGAGGACAATTCATTTTTGTGGAGAATGTTGTCTGTGTTCAGTATCCAATTTGAGAAACTTGAGCAAACACAGTACAATTGTCTGCTTTATGCTACATTAATAAAAACATTGCTCACTTTAATAGAAGAACAGCTTCTAGAATTAGTACTGAATTAATAAACATTTTTTACTCCAACTCACTGTTGCAGAGAAATTACCCTCTTCCCCACATCTGTGTTTTCAAAATGTAACCAAGTGAAATAACTGATTTACCTGGCATGTAAGAGAAGCGTTGGGACTGACTTCTTTTTCTCTTCCCATTGCAAACATAAAATTGTACTTGAACTGCAGATGTAACATTTTTATTATGGTAAGGAGGAACTTCAACAACAAGATTAACCTGAAACAAAATAACTTTGAAGAATAAGTTCAAGAACAATCCATTACTTAGGCTTGAAGTAAAATAATACATTCCATCCATCATCATCATCAAGGGGCTTTATGCATATTACTCCATAAACGAAAATTAAAAACTATAAGAACAGTTCACAGAATAAGTTTCGGAGGTGGGCAGAGGAAGAATAAAACTGAACCTATTGTTTTAAAATAATGAAGAGGTACCAAATCGTCAAATGTACGTTTGGAACATTCAGAATTTGTATGTAAAAATAAGCTTTATCCACGTCACAAAATATTCGAGCTATAACAATGATCATAATTTGCTCGCAATTAAAAACTGAAAATCTGCTGAAATTAAAGTCAACATTTGACATCATTATCAATTCCCTCAGCTCTTAAGATAATGAACAGGATTAAAGTCTTACACCAATCAAAATAATCAATTTTAATGAAAGCTTTGTTCCAAATACATTTAGTTTATTGAAATCTGCTGTGAACCTCAGAGTTTACACAGTTAGCAATTTGGGTAAACAATTCAAACATATATTTTGAAAATACTATTTAAATAGAAAATCAAATATCTTACCCCTTGAAATTTCTCCCTGAGAATTTTGCCTTCGACCTCCCACTGAGGACGTCCATCTGAGGGAACACATACAAATAATTAACTTTACCTCTAACCAAAAACACTGCATCTATGCAACTGATAAAGACTTGTAATACTGAGCATCCATGGAAACTTCACCAAATCCGTGTGCACACGAGGGCGGCAGGATGTGAAACTATGTACATATGTATTTCGGCAAGATGAGAAAGTGCAGGTGCATCTGTATGAACCCAACGACTGTACATCTCCATTTAGTGTGGAGCTAATATTGAAAATGGAAAAGTGCATGTGGATAACAAGATGAGGTGCAATGTACGGAACACTGGATGGGCAGTTGATGGGCATATTCAAGACTAGAGTCGGATCATTTTTTGGATTGGCCGACAAGGAAATCAGTTAATAAAGTGGCCTTGACACAACGGATCACTCGCATAGGTTTACAAGAATGATCCCAGGAGTTAGTGGGTTAAGATATCATGAGTGTTTGACAGCACTGGGCCTGTACTCGCTGGAGTTTAGAAGAATGAGGGGGGACCACATTGAAACGTACAGAGTAGTGATAGGCTCGGATAAAATGGATATGGAGAGGATGTTTCCACTAGTGGGAGAGTCCAGGACTAAAGGTCATAGCCTCAGAATTAAAGGACGTTCTTTTAGGAAGGAGATGAGGGGGAATTTATTTAATCAAAGTCAATGGATATTTTTAAGGCAGAGATAGATAGATTCTTCATTATTATGGGTGTCAGGGGTTATGGGGGGGGAGGAGGCAGGAGAATGGGGTTAGGAGGGGGAGATAGCACAGACATGATTGATTGGCGGAGTATACTTGATGGGCCGAATGGCCTAAATCTGCTCCCATTCTTTATGTGGCAACATGCACCTATAGGTCATTTATGTGAGGGGTTAGAAATGTGTAGGAGCATGGGGGGGGGGGCACAAATGCCCACATGGTCGTGCGTGTTTGTTTGTTGGGGTGGAGGAAGAATGTATGCATGTGGATGCTTCCACATCGGCTAACACTAATACAGTGTTTTCCATATTTCTCAACAACTATTTAGTACAGTTATTACTCAATCAAAACACAATGAGCTTTTGTTTTGTTTCATGTTTCATTATAAGAATGGCACTTCCAGTTTAATGCATTAATTCACATCACCTGCCCTGTTCATGGCTTACATCTGATCCGCATGTCCCCAGAAAGAAGTCCAAAATCTTTTGACTTCGGAGCCACGCTATTAACAGAGTCAGGGTGACTCGGACATTGAGTTCCAAGACGGCTGATGCTGGAATCTTGATTATAAAATAACATAAGCTGCTGGAGAAACGCGGTGGGTCAGGAAGAATCTGTAGTAACGGATAAGCGACCCATCAAATTCCTCCAGCAGTTTGTCTGATTTGTACAATTACTGGATCCTTGTAGACCAGAATCAAAGCGTAACACCCTCGATTTGTATGGGGCAACGGCAGAGAATAAAATAATAGCATGTGGCAAATCATATTTTTATAGAAAATGCACTTTTAACAAAGAGATTTGTTTCTTCATTTTTCAGCTCATATTTTCAAAATACTTCAATTAAGCAAAGTTCATAGTTTAAAAACAATGTGCTTTATATTACCCAAGGGATATCATTAGCATTTTGTGTTTCTGAAAGCAGGCAGTTTAAAAAAATTAAAAAAATGAGACTAATACTCCAAACAAAACTGTTTTAGTCTGTAAACAGGCCTCGAGCTTTTATGATAATTCTCTGGAGGCAAGCTCTCCAAATATGAAAAAAAAATGGCCAAATCGATCCTCATATTGTTAATCGTATTAGTTCTTGGGAAATGCAGGTGGAACATATTTATTTCATTCCTTGAACATTAAAGTTTGGAAAAATAACTACATTCAAAAATTAATTCTAAATTAATTTGTAATTTCTATATGTAAATTGTAAATTGTAAATCTTTATTGTCATTTCCTGAGTATTCGCATACTCAGAGGAAACAAAAAAACGTTTCTCAACCAGTGTCCATTCAGTTTTCGTTACAAAATAAATAGCAATTAAAATTAAAATACATGTCATGAACAATTTAACCCTCTAATAACATTCAATAACATTCAACAGCCGTTCCGATCGGCAGCGGCACAACAGTGGCTCTGCTGTAGTGTGGGGTGTTTGTGCGCGATACTTGGCAGGGGGGAAAGTTCATTTAACAGTCTTATAGCCTGTGGGAAGAAGCTGAGGAGCATCCTGCTGGTTTTGCAGCTGATGCTCCTGTACCTCTTCCCAGATGGGAGGATGGTGAAAAAGTCATGCGATGGGTGGTAAGGGTCTTTGATGATGGAGATGGCTCTGTTGATGCATCTCTTCTTGTATATGTCCAGCAGGAAGGGGAGTGGAGCACCAATAATCCTGCTTGCGGTCTTCACTATCCTGTCCAGTTGGTGCCGTTCGTACGCCTTGCAGCTCCCGAACCAGGAAGTGATGCCGTATGTCAGTGTGCTCTCGACAGTCCCCCTGTAAAAAGTCCGTAGATGTGTGGTGGGGAGGCCTGCTTTCCGTAGTCTTCGGAGGGGGTGAAGTCGCTGCTGGGCTCTCTTGACCAGAGCTGTGGTGTTGGCCGTGGACGTCAGGTCATCAGACAGGTGTAGTCCTAAGAACTTCATGCTGCTGACCCTTTCCACATCAGCTCCGTCGGTGTGCAGAGGTGCATGGTGATGTTTCCCCGCCCTCCTGAAGTCAACCACCATCTCCTTAGTTTTTCCCACGTTAAGAATGAGGTTGTGGGATTTGCACCAACCTGTGAGCAGCTCCACCTCCATCCTGTACGCCGATTCATCGTTGTCACTGATGAGACCCACTACTGTTGTGTCATCAGCGAACTTGCTGATGAAGTTGTTATTGATACATCTGATACAAGATAACATTGTTCTTACAACTAACCTTAGCTTATCCACCGTGGGAAAAAAAAATCATAATTTCCCTCATTGCATCCCCTCAAATATCAAAATCAAAGCTTCTGGCCTCTTCTACCGACTACATCTTCTGACACAGAGGATTGTGGTGACTTTTCGCTGAACTCCTTTTGCTTTTTGAATGGTTTCCTTGTATTCTAACATCTGAACAATTCTTACAGTGTGGTATGGGTAGAAACCGTACAACTTGTACTGTCTGAAACATTTTGCAGTTTGGTAGCTTTCTCTCCAGACCCAAGTATATCTATTTTATATTATCTGTACATTTAACAAGTCACCATATGTTTCTGAAGCAGGAGAAGTGGGGGCCAATGCAAATTGCTGAGATAAATCTCAGCAGCAGACATTTGTTAAAGGCATTATGCATTTTACAGTTCTAATGTAATCTCTATATGATCCAATTGCAATGCTTCCTCAAATATCAATTTCAGCTCTCCCGCTCTTCACCCCCCTCGCCTTTCAGACTGAGGAAGGGTCACAACCCGAAACGTCACCCATCCTTTTTCTTCAGAGACACTGAGTTACTCCAGCACTTGGTGTCTATCTTTAATACAGGAGTCAGGTTTTACACCAAGTTCAGTGAAGCCATTATAATGCTGTGAGGTGTGACACTGCAGCACTTATCCACAAGTATTCCATTATTTAGATTGGGATTATTTTACCCCAAAAAAGCAAAGGAAAAGAAATGGACCAATTTTAAGAGTTAACCGTGTTAAAATGGGACATGATTGATAGATTTTCTAACGCCCAAAAAGTAATTTTTTAATTTAAGAAACAATGGTTTGACATGGTCAATATTCATGGTACATCAGGGAACATAGCATCTAATTCAAGGCAATCCTACACTTAGCGCAAGATTCTATTTTGTGATTTCAGACTGCAATAAACATAGGAGTCTATAGGAGGCACTGCCTCAAAAAGGCAGCCAATATCAAAAACCCACACCACCCATGCCACGCACTCATTCCATTACTATAATTGAGAAGTTGGTAGAGGAGCTTGAAAACCGTGGTTGCCAGGTTCAAGAATAGTTACCTCCAAACCATTAGGCTCTTGAACATTACACACTAACCTCAGTAACTGGTTCTATGGACTGTGTCTTTGTTGCACTGTGGACTTTGGTTTTACATAATATGCTAACCTAGTTTGAAGGTTATTTATTTATTGTGTAATGATTATTACATATTATATTATCTACGTGTTATTGCATTAACAGTAATGCAAATCTACACCAAGTAAGAATTTCACTGTTCTGTTATCTGTACATATGACAATTCATAGAGCCATGTAGCACGGAAACAGGTCCTTGTGCCCAGAAAGTGACCATTAATTAGACCCATTTTTAATGTATGCTCAGGATAATTAGAAATCAAACATTTTTTTTGGAATCCCACAATTTTAGTGCGACAGCGATATATTAGAAGCAGGCAATGTTGTTGTTAGTTTATGAATATTCATGCATATTGAAACTCACTCTAACCTCTCTTGCTACTCCTTCATCCCACCCCAACTTCCCACTGCATATGTTATAGTATTGACACGCTTTTGCCCAACATCCTTTAATTCTTGACTTCTGCTTCTCTCCTATCCAACCTGACCGTATGAAATGTGAATAACTGAAGTCATTCTTAGGCCAGACAGCAGTGTATTAGAAAGTTAGTTGCACTTTTATGGTACTCAAGCTTTTGTGGTCCACTTTTAAAAAAAAAGTAAAGTCCACATCACTGGATATGATTAATTCTGCTTCACAACTTGTCAAATATGGGCTGCAGTCAATTGGAGTTAGAGGCGTGCTATGACTCCAAGTCAAGAGTCTAATTATGGCTGCATATGCTGGCATGCACCATACCAGTTTCTCCCTTATCAACAGATCAATAGATCCTTATTGTGCCTTATATGTGACACAGGGCCTTGATCCAAAACATCACATATTCCTTTTCTCCATAGATGCTGCCTAACCAACTGAGTTACTCCTGCCTTTTGTGTCCGTCTTCAACGAAAAAGACATTTGGACAGGTGCGTGGATAGAAAAGGTTTAGAGGGATATATGCCAAACATAGGCAGGTGGGACGAGTGGAGTTGGGGCATCATGGTTGGCATGGGCAATTTGGGCTGAAAGGCTTGTTTCTGCGATGTATGGCAATAATTCTTACTACATTTTCATTATTCATGGTAAGATATTGGATGTTTGTACAAAGTATCGATAATTTACAAGACTTTCCCTTTCACCCATGAATTGTTATTTAAAAATCTTAAACTGGTTCATATGGAAATATCTAACTGGTGTCATTTCATCAGCTGTAAGGAAAAACAGTAGCTGAAGTCCAGTCTTCAGGAATCTCAAGAAAGTCCTGACCTGAAATGTCACCAACCCATGTTCTCCTGACCTGCTGAGATACTTCAGCAGTGTCTTTTAAAACAATATATAAACTAGCACCTGGGGTTCCTTATATCTCCAAAAAGTATAGCCCCCCTAACAGATCTCGAACTCTGAGGAGCATCCAAAATCTGTCCATGTGAGCTGGAATTCACACCACACCGTCACATTATGCGCTCAAACACCAGGCATGGGAGAGGGACGTGGGTATATGCAGAAACAATGATGGGCATTTTGAACATTAGCTAATGTTAACAGCTTTCTCATAATTTGTTATGCTGCTTCTTAAAGTACAAAATCACTTGACAGCTACAAAAAAAAGTGCGAACTATGAACAGTCTGATGCTATATCTGATTGCTTTTTTCCCGCTCAAAGTGTAAATATATTAATTGGACAATAATAGATTACAAATGATTTTGACTCTCTGTATTATGGAAGAATAATGATCTGTATTCGTGGTTGAACATAAAATACAAATATGATGCATCAGAAAAAGTGTTAACATGGAGAAATCATTCAACTAGAACTTTTCTCAAGGCACTTTCATGCCAGGTTAAATAGCATGCTGTATTAAAATAGTCAGAATGGTTAACCATGCAATGCAATCTAGTAATGTTTCTGATTAAAACTGCCCAGCCTAGTAAAGTAGTAGCATCTGACAACTATAAGTAAACAACAGAAACATTCATAATTTAAATGTTGTTTCCTGGATGCAGATTGCATTATGCCCGAAGCTTCCAAATTTAGGTCAGAAAAAATATTGCAATTGTTTTGTTCCCATTATTTTTCAGATTCTCTAAACTGATGAAAATATCCTGATAAAATATCTAAAAGCAGGTGATTAACACAGTATGCTTACAATCACCTAAATCGCACATATTCTTTGCAACTTCCGTTTTAAAGATATTTAAAGGGAGAAAATGAGTACATTTACATTTTTTTAAAAAAGTGATTATTAAGTGTTTGTTCATTTATTTACATCAACCAATTACATAATTAAAAGAGACAAAATAAATAACAAGCTAGTGCAATTATATTTTAGTGTTTATCACTTTGGAATATTCAAATTCTTTACACTTATAAAACGTTACTAAAATGGCAGCACTTCTTCATGGAACTGCCTTCTTTTGCCTGTGTAAATGAACAGAAGTTCAGACCTCCATGCAAGCCTGTATGATTGTGCTTGACCTGAACTTTTGCAGCACCTGTGTGGCCTGAATTGAAGTTTTACTACAAGGTATGGCAATTGAAAATTAATGTGCATTGCGCTTACAAACATTTGCATTTTCAAACCCTTGACTCGTACAACGGGATTTACAGACCGTACAAGTTTTTTAACTGCAATTTCTTGACATTTTCCACCAAACTCATGTCAGGTTAAACTTGCCAAGTCATTATGTGCCACAGCAATGATACGCCGCTTATTTGAATGATCAGATAGAAGAGAAAGAATGAGCATATCGTAAAATATAACAGAACAGTGAACCATGATACCAAATTAAACTAACCCCATCTGCACTCACATGGTCTCTTTCCCTCTGCTTATGTGCCTGTCTAAATGTCTCTTAAACATCGCTATCATATCTGCTTACACCACCCTCCTGATTTTCTAATTCTGAACCTCTTCAGCACCCTCCTCAAAGCATTTACACCCTTCCAAACAATCAATGTAGCTGAAATAATCTGATAGAACCCCCCCCCCCCCTCCCCCCCACTAAAATAGCCAAATTAATGACATTGTAAGAGCATAGCCAATTAGTTTTGGTTAACAGGTGATCAAATATATTCCATTTGAAATGCTCTTATCCAAAATGAGCAAAAGATAACCAAGGAAAAGAGAACCGGTTTTAAACATAAATAGGTGTATTAACAGAGAAACGCATATTTGCACCATTTTGGTAATACAATTATAAATATGTATAGCTTAGTATTATATTTCACATACCTGGGCCCTTTTCAAGGAAGATAACCTTAGAGTCCGGAAGAAAATTGAAACCATTGACAATCATTTCTTCTCCACCAGTGACGGAACATGAATTGATGCTGTACTTTTCAATCTGAGGGAGTTCCTGGGCAGATCGTTGGGCTGTTTTAATCAGATTATTGAAATTACCAAATATATACTGAACACTGAAATCATATTGAATTTAACGCATCAATTCGTATATAATTTCAAAAAAATTAAGTACACAGATTTTTTTTTTATATGTACACAGAAATCAGCTTCAACTTATTTTTCCAGCCTTAATGATCATGCACTCTTAAAGAATTAAAAAAGCTTGCAGGCAAGTATCTCATGAAATCCCGTTGATATTTATTGGCAATTAAGACAGGAAAATGTTCATGGTTATAATATGCACATTTAAAGCAAATCCAATCAGAGAAGCCATCAACTTTAGCAGTTTTTTGTAATGAATTAATGCTACTTGATAGAAGAAACAAATTCAATCATTACTTAGCGCCATCTGAAAGATGCAATCGTGCTTCTCAGTGACTTTATTTTCACTAATTATCAAGCACGAGAAGCACTCAAAATGTTTAATTAGAGGCAATAAGTTTGTGTTCAAACCCAAACAGCAGTTGGACTAAGTATGTGATAATGCTGCGTATTAATAGTGTAAATAAAGCAGATTATAAACACAATAATATCTGAAAACAGAATACCCACCCAGCTATGGAGTATCTAGATGCAGTGGCCAAGACAATGTTGTTTGGATTCACTTCACAATGCTGCATGTAATGAGTCCTAAATCCCAGCTTTTTGACGTTATAAGGCCAGCTTACCTTTAAACTTTCTTCTTACTTTATGCCAGTTATTTGGTGTGGTAATTATATTTATGAATTCATTTTGACACTTTATTCACAGTGTGTTCATCAGTAAATTGGTACATTTCAAGGAGTGGAAATCAGGGGTTGAATCCAAATGAAGGAAACATTTCTCCTAAAGCTCATCTTCAACATGCTAATTATGTTACAGAAGGCACACAATCTATTCAGCGAGATCCCTCCAAATAAAGCAGATTATAAACACAATAATATCTGAAAACAGAATAAAAACAATATGCAGAAAAAAGATGGATGGAAATAAATTTCATACTAACAGCATTCAACAGGAATGGAAGATGCCTGCAGCGAGACAACTTTCCCATTGGGCTGTGGGATATGCACACGGAAAACAAGGCGAACCCTTGTATTTTTTCTGCCAATATCAGTTTCTCCTTTGCGAAGTTCTATATCAGAGTTGCGAAGTTTCAAAATTCCTGCACAGTCAATGCTGAAACAAAACAAGAAAACATTTTAAGCACTCCAACTTAACATCAAATTCAGATGATTTCTAATTAGAAAGTTGGTTAAACAGCAACTTCAGCTAGGATAGGATCCTGTGCCTTTTCTGCTTACCCTCCTGATTCCCCCTTCCCTAGAAGTGCCACCCTCTCACATTGTCCATGAGCACACATTGCCAGCAATACGTCTAGCTGGGTCTGACACATCACAAAGTACAATTCTCTCTTTCAGAACAAAGTAGTGCACAATAAGCACACCCAGCAACAAAGTAACAGGATTCAGATCCTGCTGGATCTTACCATAGGGCCGAGATTATTCAACGTGAAGTGACCAAGACAATGTTCATGGGGGTTGTGACTTCAAGACCACTGAAGAGGATGGCGGTGTTGTATTTAATCCTCATTCTTACATCCCAGTTTGTTCTCCAATAATCCAAGTGCCTGTTACCTGGACAAAGACTTTGATGCTGCAGTCCATAAGGTAAATGGCCACATACAATGGTATCCCTGGTGTAATGTCAGGCTTATAGGAAAGGTAGTCCAGCACCAACATTGGACAGAGTTTTATGCACAGCCTGAAGCCCAATTTCCCCAGGATACAAGGGAAGCTCCATTTTAATTGCACATATAGCTTGATGTCTCAGCTTCTTCTGCAGCACATCTAGAAGTCAAACATTTGAGTATCTATAGAATCATACAGCATGGAAACATGCCCTTCAGCCTAACTACTCCACGGTGACCAAGATGATCTTTTAAACCAGTCCCATATCTTTCAAAATTATTCCTATCCAAGTACCTGTCCAACTGTCCTTCACCATCACTATTCCAGCCTCAACCACTTCTTCTGGCAGCTCATGTCATAAACCCACCACCATCTGGTAAAGTCCCCCTCGGGTTCCTATTAAATCTTTCTCCTTGCCTTAAACCTATGCCATCGAGAACTTGATTCCGCAAACCTGGGTAAGATACTGTGTGCATTCAGGAAAAA
Source organism: Leucoraja erinaceus (assembly GCF_028641065.1). Lineage (NCBI taxonomy): Eukaryota > Metazoa > Chordata > Chondrichthyes > Rajiformes > Rajidae > Leucoraja > Leucoraja erinaceus. Next base: position 9,173,932 of record NC_073393.1, on the reverse strand, counting down.
CATAGCAGTGATTCAACAGGAGGCTACACTTCAGACATGCACTCAGACTGCTGCAAGAAAATGGATAGCGTAGCACCAGTCGAGGTAACCCTTGACCCTTTCCCCTAATCTTTTCATTGTCTCGATAGAAGAATGACAATTGAAACAGGTGGCAGGTCATGCCGACAGATCCACCAGTTTGATACCATCACATTGGAAACACAAAGTATTTAAACTTGCCTTTGAAAGTTAAATAGTAAAGATAAATTAAGGAGTGATCTATTAGGATCATGGCCGAGGTATTGAATGAATGATTTGCATGTGTATTCACAAAATATGCTGCTGCTAATGTCATGGGTAAAGGAAGAGACCGTATAGAAATTGAATGGATAATGGATTTAATGCCTATTTAAAAGGTTAGCTAAAAGTCAGCCAATCGCAGAGGAATGTATCCTAGCACATTGAAAGGTTGCAAATATTACACTCATTTAAAAAAAAAAATTAAAAAAATCTACCATTGAAGGTAAAGAAAGGTTGAGAGATCACAATACTGGATCTAATTAATTTTAATTTGGAAAACCACAAGTTGACAGCCAACTGATAAAAGCCAAACCTGATCAACAGGAAAGGAACAATGTGCACACAATCTGTCAAAAGACAAAAATGGTGGTAGAAAGCAGACAGCAGTGGCAACAGTAGTATTTCAGCTTGCAGTATGTGGGAATCGTAGCAGTAAGGCAAAGTCGAGGAACTATAGACCAGTGAGGTTAACATCTGCGGTAGGTAAGTTACTGGTAAGGATTCCTAAGGATAGAACACATGTGCGCATTTGGACAGACAGTGGCTGATTAAGGATATTGTTCATAAGTTTATGTGATAGGAGCAAGATTCAATACGAACAATGTAAAATATATTGAGCAATTTACATCAAATGATCTCCCTTGCTTATTGGGAAAAGCATTAACGACCAAAATCGCTATCTAGTCATTCATTTGAAGGCAATCCTGTCAATCGGGAATGCAACTTTCCACCAAAATGTCAACCTCATATCAAATTCATTTATACTAGATAAATCATACACTTCATCTACGTCCACGATTTTTGACAGTCTGCTTTGAACCAACTTCATTATCAAAACATATGCTTAAGAGAATACTCCAGGTCAAGTTCTTGCAACAATTGCACCTGCAAGCATTCAATTAAAAATGCCCAACTTTCTAAAACATTTCTCTTTATCCGACAATCTGTCGCTGGTGACCACTCTGTTCCAAATTAGGAGCTATTAGTGGTATTTCTATTAACTTTGATTTCCTGCTTTTAAGAGGGGTTGAGGGGATGCAAGACATTGACTTTTTTAAACCTGGACCTACAAATAAAACCATGAAAGGAAACTACCACTACATCATGAACATTTATCATAATTTCAAACTGTACAATTTAAAAACAGCAAAGCTGTAGCAATTCCTTACCCTGGTATATTAAAGGAATCTTAGTTACATTTGTATAAGCCCTGCCTGAAACATTATTCATGGGTTTTTAATTATACAGACTTTAAATAAAATGGCAAAGGTTTTAAAATAAATATAATAAAATGAAATTAAAATGTACACGTTCCAACTGACTTTAATGGTTCGATTATGCAAAGCATCGAACAGGATAGTTTAATTTAATTTATTACTGTCATGTATCGGTATAATTAAATTAAATTATCCTGTAAAGTGAGAAGCTTTTGTTTGTGTGCTATGCAGTCAAAGACTATACATGAATACAATCAAGCCCAATGCACAGATAAAGGATAGTGGACAAAAACACAATATCATTTCACTTAGGTTTGCATAAGTACCTGGCAATCATATTGTTTTCAGGTAGAAGTGGAATTTCAAGAACCTTTGTGCTGGTAACTATGATCTCCTGACTAGCTGTGGCAACAGTCTTTCCTGTAATTCTGTGCACCTGGTAGAATGCATGTGGTCTTAAATAGCGATCATCAGCAGTTCCAATGAACATCTGCAGGTTGATTGGCTTTTCATTGTAACCTTGAAGCTGTGAACGAAAACACATTTACGATAAGCAAAATGTAGTAGATTTGCTGGAGAGAAAGCAAAGAAAATAGGCTCCCAAAGATGAATTACACTTATGGAGAGATATAATTGACCATAGTGGAACCAAGTTTCTATTACTTTTTTTCCTTACTAAAATTAATCCAGTTTGGCCACGAAATTGTGTAAATAATTCTGATTTCAGTTCTAAAAAAGAGAGAATTTTGCTTCCAACAACATCTCACGAAATATTGTTTCCACATTTTATAGACACAGTTGCAGCCAATGTAGCCTTTGGAGTTAATATTTTTTTTAAAAGACAGAAGTCTGGAAACATTAAGGAAATTAGAATCACACATGATGCACAAGTATTTCAATCACAATTCCCCTTCACCCTCCAGTCAAAGGTTTGTAACCAAAACACTTGTTGATTGATAGAAAATAAATGGAAAACTGTCACTCCAGTTTATGGTTGCCTAAATTTAAAAACAAGTGCCGTCGATTTGTGCTAGCAATGGCATGTGCACAGTATCGGTACAGCACTTCACACTCATAAACCAGCATGTTGGTGATTCATTAAAATTTTATGTTGCAATAAGAAATCTATTTAGAAAATAGTGTTACTTTTAGGTCTCGTGTCTAATTTCTCAACAACTGAAAAACGAATATTGTGTTTTATACGACCGTCCATCCTGATTAACCAGTCATTTATCTTGTTGCTGTTTTTGTGATCATTTTGTCCCCGTTTTAATCTCAGGTGTACCCAAAATCATACTGGACATGGATCTGTTAAGGGGACATACTACACAGACGTTTTTGGTAAAATTCTCTTAAGGGATACAGAGAGTGATGGGTGGCAGTTGGCAATGCTAAATAGAAATCTGGCTGATTCTGATGCCCATGTAGTTTCCATAAAGCAGTACTGTACACCAGAGAGCCAGGAAGAAAATCGGAGAAACCATAGACAGGCCTCATCAGAACAGCAGTCTCTGGCTACAGAAGCCCGATATGGAGTGTTAAAAAGCTGATAAGCCCATCCACAGATTATTTTACAGTAACAAGACTCAAGGGTCCAGCCAATATGCTTGCTGAATTGACTGTGATACATCTAGATTTTACTTTAGAAATACAGCGTGGCAACAGGCCCTTCGTCCCACCGAGTTCATGCCTACCAATGTTCACCTAGCCCACTAGCACTATCTACACGCTAGGGACAATTTACAATTTCCAGAAGCAAATTAACCTCCAAACATGTTGTGGATCCCAGAACACCTGGAGAAAACCCATGCAGTCACAGGGAGTGTGCACAAACTCCGCACAGACAGCAGCGTAGTCAGGATCGAACCTAGGTCTCTGGTGCTGTAAGGTAGCAACTCTACTGTTGTGCCACTCTGCACCATAATGCTGGTATTAGAAGGAAAAAGACAAGGAACACATATCTACACTAAGTCCTGGGCATAGCCCCAATGGCATAACTGTGTGCAGCCAATATTGAAAAAGAATGGTGTGAATAATACAGTGAAAGACTATCTGGGGCAAACCCACATGGTAAAACTTTTTTTGAAAAAGCCCACTGCATGGCTATTACTGTTTATTGAGTGGACACACGCATGAAAGATGATTGACATGGCTTTACAACACACCGTGGATCAGATCATATTATTAAAAACCGTTGGAAGCATTGAAGAAGAACATCAGGACATTTGTAAAATCAGGGCACTGCAGAATGTTCTAAACAAAGACCCTTTGACAAAGTTAGAGAGTGCATCTCAGTGTGAAGTGTGCCGACAAGTGAAGAGCCAACCATTATTAAATAGCCCCATGGTGCAAAACAAGCACGGGAGCAGCCCTACGTAGCTTTAGAAGTTTGGCAACATAGGCCCACTTTCCTCGAATCTAAGAAACCAATATTTTTTAACAATGGTCGTCACCTACTCTGGCCATTTGGCAGCCATTCCTTCCGTCAAGAGACACCAGTTTATATCCAACCTGGGAGACCCTCTTGAAATAGTCTTGATAATAGAACCCACTTTTCATGACAGAAGGTATAGGAATGGGCGTCTGACCACGTATTGACTAACACACATTCCCTACTATCCTCAAGGGTCAGGCCTGGTTGAGAGGATGAATGGTCTGTCTAAATAACCGATCAAGCTTCTCATGCGCCCCCTCTCTACAGATCTCCAAATGTGTGCAAGCGGGAGATTTTGGATGCACTACCCAAATGACCCTCGACAAATGGCTGAAACTCTTGCAAATGGGCAAGGTACCACGCCATGGATTAGAGTACAGGGCCAATCAGCGCAGATTTTGTTTTGAATCGAGAAAATTGTAAGGCAGCACAGATTAGGTATGTCACCAGTGAGCGCATCATAAAAGGACAACACGGTAGAGGAATTGCAGAACCCAAGTGTGTGGGATCACATCTGGAACTATGGAATCCACGGATTTGCATTGTATCACATGTAATTGTTGTGCTTCTTTGAATTGTTCATATATTACAACATATTATTCTACTTTTATATTACATTTTGTTAAAAAGTACATACATTATGTTCCTGGGGAGATTTGTACATAAGACTGAGGATTGCGCTGCCAGGCCACCCAGTGGAACCGTTGTTTGAGTGCATCTGGTTAGATGAGTGCTGTACACTGACAATTCCAAGAGGTGGCATGTAATGCAAGGGTTAAAACAGGCTTTTCAGCTAAAATGATGTTTTTTCTAACAGTCCCCATGTCAAGCATGCAGCTTGCCTCGAAAAATAATTGGGTGCTTAGGAAAATAATTAGGCTCACTTGGAAAAATGAATAACTCACAGGCCTCAGATCATGCAGCCTCAAAGACATCTTGCAGTCAGACAAGACAAACTTTTTTTCCCAATGGCCCTCTGAGATTAGCTCAAACCTGCTCTAATGACCCCTGTTCCCATCACCAAGGAAGACACCTGGTTTTAATAATGTAGTTGATAGGTGTTTGTGGATTAGGGAAGAACTGCAGGTTTATTGAATAAACAAGTGAATGCCACGAGTGAGTACACTGGGCATCATCTTGGACCGGGATCCAGAATGGTGCCAAGGCCCTAGAGCTTTCATGGCCACGCTATTAAGGAAGTCCCAGCGTACAAAAGAAAGGCATGAGAATTGTTGCTACCTGCGCCGCTGGCATCAAGAAAGACCCAAGGAGCGGAAGGGTGTGAGATTTGAGACTTAATCTTTTACTTATATGTTTTCGTAAACAGTTTCTCTGTAATCTTGAAGTGTTCTTTCTCAAATCATTTATTCAAATCCTCAAAACTTACATGTATCATCACAGCAAGGGACAATACTAAGTTTCTTTTAGGAAGGTACAGATTAATCAAGGGCAATTAATATGGATCTATCATTAGAAGGCCCTTTATGAATAACTCAATTGATTATTTTGAGCAGTCGACAAGGAGAGCCGATGATGCCAATGTATTTGATGCTGTCAATAAAGGATTTTAGCAATGCTTTTGACATGGTCCCACAAGGTAAGCTTGTCAAATAAATAAAAGCTCCAGGGATCCAAAACAGAGTGACAAATTGGATCTAAAATGGGTTTAGAGGTAGGAATCCTAGGATAAGGGCCAAAAGATTTTTATGCAACAAGGACTTTTGGTACCAATAGATTCACTATTCCATTACTTGCCCTCTATGTTCAATATCAATGATTTAGTCTTGATTTCTAAAAAAAAATCATTTTTAGGATCTGGGCACAGATGGAAAAGTCAGTGCGTATTACCCATTACAAATTACATTTGAGAACCTGGTGAGCTGCCACATGATGCAACAAGGTGAACCCGTAGTGTTGTTCGTGAGAGAGTTCCAGGATTTTGACCCAGCAAAAATGAAGAATTAGTGATCCATTTCTTTGTCAGATTGGTAAGTGAAATTGAAGAGGAACCTGCAGATGATGGTATTCCCAGGCATTTAACGCGATTGTCATTCTTAGTTACAGTCTATTAGTTGAGAGGTGCTGCTGGAATAGCCTGGGCAAGTAAATCCAATGCTTTGTGAAGATGCACATTGGAGTCATAGAGTTTCAGTCATGTAGGGAGTGAATGTTTAAAACAGCAGTCAAACAAGCTGCTGGAGGAACTCCATCAGCCAGACAACTCTAGTGGATAGAAATACTCAATATTTTGGATCAAGATCCTTCATCTGGACTGAAAAAGTTAAAGGGAAATAGCCAGTAGGTGGAGGCGAGGAAGGGGGGGGGGGGGGGACGGGGGAGGGGGGGGGGGGGGGGGGGGGGGGGGGGGGGGGGGGTGGTGGGGGGGGGGGGGGGGGGGGGGGGGGGGGGGGGGAGTGCTGGTAAGTGGTGAATCGAATCAGCTCAGTTTATTCTCAGCGAGGGGGGATTAATCGGAAGATGGAGTCAAGTGGGGGAGGAAAAGGTACAAATACCTAAAGGTTGGGCAGTGATAGATGGAAGCAACTAAGAGCTGTAGATGATACAAAACAATGCTTAGCCATACCAGAGAGGATTGCGGGCACTCTTGAAGCTTCATCTTTTTATTAGCTGCTTATTCACTGCCTTTCGTGGCTAGAAATGGTCGGACTGCAAGGATTCCATCTGGTCCGATGGTTGTGATATCATTTTGATCTGTCCATGACATGCTGATTTTACCGTTGAATACACATCTTGTGTTGCAGCTTGTGTTGGGTTAGGTTTAGTGACAGCTATACCTTGTAACATTGTTCACGATATTTGCATTGGTGGAAATGTCCCAATATATATCTTGTCATACCCTCATAGGATCTTATATTTCAATAAAATCACTCCCCTTTCTTCTAAACTCCAGAGATCTAATTTATGTAGCTGCTCATGACACGGCAACCCTCTCAACCAAACATTTACCTAATTAGTTTCTTTTGGATTGCCTTTTTTAAAAAAAATAAGGTGTCAGAAATTGTGCTAGGTTCTCCAGATGTGATCTCATCTTTACAACAGTAAGAATACTTCCCCATTTGTAGACTCTCTTAATGTGCTATTTGCATCCCCCCTCCCCCACCACCCAACATATCATGCACCTGCCTGCTAACTGTTTGCTTTAAGGACATCTGAACACCAAAAAAATAATAATTTTGTATAATTCATTAATTACACAACCTAATTAAAATGAACAGTCATTAAAGTTATAAAGCAGTTTCAGGAACTGATGAGTAGATGACTATACTGTCAGAAATAAAAATACCAAACAGACTATAAATCTATAATGAGTTCTGATGCCAAAAGGCTTAACACTGGACAAAAGGCAAAAATCAGGAAGAAGAGTGATGTATACTTTTCAAATTATTGGGATTAAAAGATAGTTTTTAAAAAAAAACACAAAATAACCAGGGATATGAAGACAATATCACCTTGCCAATTGCAAGCCGAATTGCAGTGACAAGTATGGATCAAACACACCGTGCACTGATCAAGCATGCAATGTCTACAGGGTTGAATGTTATTTAATCTAACTAATCCCAGTCAACCAGCTGCTACACATCACAACTCAAGCATATGAATTCTGAGTTATATTAAAATACTGACATTTATACTGTCCAGATCAGTAAAACAACCACATGCCCTTTCTACCGGGATAGTAAACAGAAACTAAAATAAAACTGCTGTATAATATTACACATGTTGATCATCTAATTTAAGGGCATTTTATTTTGGTCATCTGTTCTGTCAGCACTTGCCAGAAATAGCAAAAGACCATCCTATAAACAATGCAAAAATTACTTTCCCTTATTAAGAACCGAATAAAAACCCATTTTGAGCACTTAAAAATCATTAAGGTACTTGACCAAGATATTACGCAGTGCCTGAGGTTGGGCCTATTCTCTCCAAAGTATCCTTCTCGACCATTAATGTAACACTACACTTGTACAGACACCCGTTGCTTTTATATGGGACCATTGCCAAGCTGTTTGTGTTTCTCTTGCGTTTCTATGGCAAAGGTTAGTGTATGCGTAAGTAAAATTGTAGTGAAGGGGCTAACACTAAAGGTCGCCACAGGATAAAGTCAACCGAGTTCCAAATAACTGAGACTACAATCACTGTGAATGTCTTATAAGTTGTATACAGTTAACTACGTTTAAACCAAAAAAAGTTATTTCAAATTACTCAGTCAAAAGGCCATATATATTGGAATGATATTTTGACAAAATTGTTCAGTTGGTAGGCAGCCCCACAAGATCATGATTTACTTGCACTACAGTTCTGAGATCTGTACGCAAGTGAATTGGCCACTGAACAGTTGTTACAGATGGTCTTGATGAAGTAAAGTCCTTGCCCAACCACGATGATCCAAGACAAATGTTCTGGCTTAGCAAGCACACGTACACCCACCCACACACACCCACACAGGCATATGATCTTGCCCACATCTTTTTTCCCCCCATTAACTCATACAATGTCCATTTGTCCCCTTTTACTCACTTCATTTGTCAGCCTATTTCTTCAATCCATTGATGCTGCCCATCCTGCTGAGTTACTCCAGCATTTTGAGACTATCTTCAGTGTAAACTAGCAGCTGCAGTTCCTTCCTACACCCCCTTTGGGATTATTCCCCCAATGCCCATTGCCCTTCAGAGAATATCTGGCTACCTTTCTGATGATGCTCAATGAGAGCAGATTACAGTAACCCATGTTGGAAAGGTCAGGGTGTGCATGATTTACTGGTTGCCTAATTGCATTCATCTCCAGGAGTGTAAATATCATCACCATGTTTGCACTAGTTAGAATCTAACTCCCTGCTACTTCACTGGACTTTACTGAGCCCAGTGGCAGAACAGCCCATTCAGCCCTCTGAATACTGATATGTCATTGGATGGGCAGGAACATGAAAAAAAAAACTGGAAAAACCAGGAACTGCACGTGCCTGTTTACAAAAAATATATACAAAGGGCTGTAGTAACTCAGCGAGTTAGGCAGCATCTCTGGAGAACATGCAACGTGTGTGAAGAAGGGCCCTTACCCGAAGCATCACCTGTCCATGTTCTCCAGAGATGCTCCAAACCTGCCGAGATCTCTAAATTTACCTTTATGGGGGGTGGCTGGGGCCACAAAATTAGACCCAAATTTGCAGAACTATACACAACATAGAACCGTTTAGCATGAAAAAGGGCCATTCAGCCCACAATGTTTGTGCCGAACACGATGCCAAGTTAACTGATCTCATCTGCCTATACATGATCCATATCCCTCCATTCCCTACACTTCCCTGTGTGCTACCTGAAAGCCCCTTAAATGCCACTATCATAGCTGTCTCCACCACCACCCCTGGCAATGCATTCCCAGTCCCACTAGTCTCTTTATAAAAAATACTTGCCCTGCACATCTCCATTAAACTTTCCCTCTCTCACCTTATAGCTATGCCCTCTAATGTGGACGTTTTTACCCTGGGAAAAACGCTCTGACCATCTACCCTATCGATGCCTCTCATAATTTATATACTTCTATTCTATTGTCTCCCCTCAATCTCCAGCATTCTATAGAAAACAATCCAAAGCTATCCAACCTGGGCCCCATATCTGAGGAAGGATGTGCTGGCACTGGAGAGGGTCCAGAGGAGGTTTACAAGAATGATTCCAGGTATGAGTGGGTTAGCATATGATGAGCATTTGACAGCACTAGGCCTCTACTCGCTGGAGTTTAGAAGGTTGAGGGGGGGGGGGGGGGGGGGGGGACACATCATTGAAACTTACAGAATAATGAAAGGCATAGTGTGGATGTGGAAAAGGTGTTTACACTGGTGGGAGAGTCTAGAACCAGAGGTCATAGCCTCAGAATTAAAGGGCACTCTTTTGGAAAGGAGGAGAGGAGGAACTTATTTAGTCAGAGGGTAGATAATCTGTGGAACTCATTGCCACAGAGGGCTGTGGATATTTTTAATGTAGAGATTAGAAAGGGTGTAAAGGGTTATGGAGCGAAGGCAGGAAAATGTGTTTAGGAGGCAGAGGTCAGCTATGGCGGAGTAGACCTTTGGCCTTTTGGTAAAATACATACATTTCACTGTCACCTTTGTTTATAGATATTTTATAAGGCCCACATTTATTATACTGCAGTTATATTTGGCATCAGTGTCAAGGGAAGTGGAAATCATTTTGTCTACTGAGGTAAAAATAGCATTCCTACCTGCAAAGGTAACCTGGGAATAACAGTAAAAGAAAAGGCAAATGGTTGTAAACAACCACACATGGCCAGGTGGAGGGGAATTGTGTTTGGCTGCTTTCCAGAAGCCTCAAAATAACAAAGACAGAATTGGATACATGTACTAAATACAGAGAGCATGTTAAAGGTGTGCTACAGAATTTTCTGTAAATGTACAACTACAGAAGTTGCGCAATGGTCCCAACCTGCACGTTGTTTTCAGCACAGCAACTAATATCACATTAATTCTACACATGGCAATTTTTTAAATTAAGTCTGGAAAGAAACTAATTTTTTGTTGCAACTACATATTTTAGATGACAACGAATGAACAATTAATTTACTTGGCATCCTAGCATTTGGATTCAATTTCCGAGCATATGTAGGACACTTGTCCCTCAACATTTAAAAAAATGTGACAAACCCAATTTCAAACCATTTTGACTTCTGGGAATCATGTGATTTCAACAGCTGCCCAGATTTCTATTTTGGTCACATGCTCCCTAGACGTCACTAATGTTTACATTACAATTAGGATTTCTCTGCCAATGCCATTCAAGCAGGCTGCATAGAAGGCCTCGTAGTATCTGCAAATCCCCCCTTCCTCTCAGTGGAAAGCACCTCATTCTACCCTGAAGAATTTGACAAATATAATGGTTAGCTGAATATGAATAGGAAGCAAATTCCTGTACAAAACTACAGCTGCAAATGTTGATGCTTACATTCAAATTGGAACCAAATAGAAATTAACTGGATTTTGAATGCTAAAAGTAGCATTTGAACAAAAATATTAAAATACACCATCCTACCATGTGTTACAGAGTGTGTACATCCCATCCCTGTGACAGAGTAATTGTGTTCCTTAAAAAAACCCATATGTACAGCCATTTTCCATACTGTGAACCCTTGATAAAAATTGGCAAGATTTGTTATTTCTTTAACATCTTCCAATTATTCTTTTCTCACGTAAATTCCCCCCAAAGCAAATTTTCATTCTGCAATTCAATTTTTTTTTAATGGTAATTTATAATTTCTGCTGCGGTGAATTTCTGTCACTAGAAGGTCCATAATATGGGGATACACTGCAATCTGGAACTTTATCATTTCTATTCATTGTTCAGAAGCTTGATACCTATTTGGAAAAGGTTGGTTAATAAATATGATCTATCATGACCAAGCTCTCCGTTTTGCTTGAATAATATACATGCAATTTCTCAACTCCATGAAAATGTCAATGCATCCATTGATGGCACTGAGAATGTAGGATGTTCAAATTACTGGCACAATGCTCTACTTGAAATGAACAGATATAAATTAGCATATCGATTCTACTGATAATGAAAGTAGTCAAGGACTACTAGGACAGTGCTATCCAAAATATTTACCAATAGCCACAGGGCAAGCTGATAATTTAAATCAAAGATAGACACAAAAACCTGGAATAATTCAGCGGGACAGGCAGCATCTCTGGAGAGAAGGAATGGGTGACGTTTCTGGTCGAGACCCTTCTTCAGACAGGTTAGGGATAAGGGAAACGATGGATAGATGCATTCCTAGTAAACATAGGGATCCACCATCTTGTGATTCTGACAACAGTAAGTGTTGCAAAAACAGTGCAGATGGAACTTGGCCTTGTCATCTTTCTTCCTCCTGTGCCCCTCTCTTCAGTGGGACAGAAAATAAAGCCTTTAAGGATTTTTACGGATTGCATGGAATCCAAAACTAAGGCCAAATACCTTAAGAAAAAATAAAACGGATGAAAGCCTTTTACAAACCTAAAAGCAACATTATACATTCATGCCATTACTAGTCAACGTGAATATAGAGTTGGTAGCTTGTTTTGGGTATGCACCAGTGACCTCAGCTGGGCTAGAAATAAGTTTTTCACATCTGAAGCATATTCTGTCTGATGGACAGCATAGTTTAACACCAGATAATTTGAAAAAAATGCTAGTAATTATGTGCAACCAGGCAACTTTGGTTATTTAATGTTGTATACCTTTATAATTAGCAATTTTAACAATATTTCGATGGTGGAAATAAATGCCTTGTTATGCCTTTTTTGTCAATAAATGGCCTTTTGTGCCTTTTTTGTACTTTTATTATGCCTTTTTGCCTTCCTATTTCAGTTTTTTAGCACCTGAACATCCTGGCTTCAGTTATTGGTGTTTAAAAAAATGTTGAGATTCACTGTACTGAAGGCCACGCCCCTTCCGGAGGGACTATAAAACCCGAAGTGTTGAGTGCCTCACTCAGTCACTGCAAGATGGGCGAGCGTCATGCAAGCGGTCTTAAATGACCACCTAACTGTCATTTGGCAAACTAAAAAGCTGCCTAGGTTGCCCGGCTGGCAACAGAGAAAAAAAATCACTACCATAATTATACCATAAAAATACTACCATAAATGTATCAGGGAACTCTAACTTTATCTGTTTTGGCTATCAGTCTGATTTAGAAACATAGAAATTAGGTGCAGGAGTAGGCCATTCGGCCCTTCGAGCCTGCACCGCCATTCAATATGATCATGGCTGATCATCCAACTCAGTATCCCGTACCTGCCTTCTCTCCATACCCTCTGATCCCCTCAGCCACAAGGGCCACATCTAACTCCCTCTTAAATATAGCCAATGAACTGGCCTCGACTACCCTCTGCGGCAGAGAGTTCCAGAGACTCACCACTCTCTGTGTGAAAAAAGTTCTTCTCATCTCGGTTTTAAAGGATTTCCCCCTTATCCTTAAGCTGTGACCCCTTGTCCTGGACTTCCCCAACATCGGGAACAATCTTCCTGCATCTAGCCTGTCCAACCCCTTAAGAATTTGGTAAGTTTCTATAAGATCCCTTCTCAATCTCCTAAATTCTACAGAGTATAAACCAAGTCTATCCAGTCTTTCTTCATAAGACAGTCCTGACATCCCAGGAATCAATCTGGTGAACCTTCTCTGCACTCCCTCTATGGCAATAATGTCCTTCCTCAGATTTGGAGACCAAAACTGTACGCAATACACCAAGTGTGGTCTCACCAAGACCCTGTACAACTGCAGTAGAACCTCCCTGCTCCTATACTCAAATCCTTTTGCTATGAAAGCTAACATACCATTCACTTTCTTCACTGCCTGCTGCACCTGCATGCCTACTTTCAATGACTGGTGTACCATGACACCCAGGTCTCGCTGCATCTCCCCTTTTCCTAGTCGGCCACCATTTAGATAATAGTCTGCTTTCCTGTTTTTGCCACCAAAATGGATAACCTCACATTTATCCACATTATACTGCATCTGCCAAACATTTGCCCACTCACCCAGCCTATCCAAGTCACCTTGCAGTCTCCTAGCATCCTCCTCACAGCTAACACTGCACCCCAGCTTAGTGTCATCCGCAAACTTGGAGATATTGCCTTCAATTCCCTCATCCAGATCATTAATATATATTGTAAATAGCTGGGGTCCCAGCACTGAGCCTTGCGGTACCCCACTAGTCACTGCCTGCCATTGTGAAAAGGACCCGTTTACTCCTACTCTTTGCTTCCTGTTTGCCAGCCAGTTCTCTATCCACATCAATACTGAACCCCCAATGCCGTGTACTTTAAGTTTGTATACTAATCTCTTATGTGGGACCTTGTCGAAAGCCTTCTGGAAGTCCAGATACACCACATCCACTGGTTCTCCCCTATCCACGCTACTAGTTACATCCTCGAAAAATTCTATAAGATTCGTCAGACATGATTTACCTTTCGTAAATCCATGCTGACTTTGTCCAATGATTTCACCACTTTCCAAATGTGCTGCTATCCCATCTTTAATAACTGACTCTAGCAGTTTCCCCACTACCGATGTTAGACTGACTGGTCTGTAATTCCCCGTTTTCTCTCTCCCTCCCTTCTTAAAAAGTGGGGTTACGTTTGCTACCCGCCAATCCTCAGGAACTACTCCAGAATCTAAAGAGTTTTGAAAGATTATTACTAATGCATCCACTATTTCTGGAGCTACTTCCTTAAGTACTCTGGGATGCAGCCTATCTGGCCCTGGGGATTTATCGGCCTTTAATCCATTCAATTTACCCAACACCACTTCCCGGCTAACCTGGATTTCACTCAATTCCTCCAACTTCTTTGACCCGCGGTCCCCTGCTATTTCCGGCAAATTATTTATGTCTTCCTTAGTGAAGACGGAACCAAAGTAGTTATTCAATTGGTCCGCCATATCCTTGTTCCCCATGATCAACTCACCTGTTTCTGACTGCAAGGGACCTACATTTGTTTTAACTAATCTCTTTCTTTTCACATATCTATAAAAACTTTTGCAGTCAGTTTTTATGTTCCCTGCCAGTTTTCTTTCATAATCTATTTTTACTTTCCTAATTAAGCCCTTTGTCCTCCTCTGCTGGTCTCTGAATGTCTCCCAGTCCTCCGGTATGCTGCTTTTTCTGGCTAATTTGTACGCATCATCCTTCACTTTGATACTATCCCTGATTTCCCTTGTTATCCACGGATGTACTACCTTCCCTGATTTATTCTTTTGCCAAACTGGGATGAACAATTTTTGTAGTTCATCCATGCACTCTTTAAATGTCTTCCATTGCATATCCACCGTCAACCCTTTTAGAATTAATTGCCAGTCATTCTTGGCCAATTCACGTCTCATACCCTCAAAGTTACCTTCTTTAAGTTCAGAACCATTGTTTCTGAATTAACAATGTCACTCTCCATTCTAATGAAGAACTCAACCATATTATGGTCACTCTTGCCCAAGGGGGCACGTACAACAAGATTGCTAACTAACCCTTCCTCATTACTCAATACCCAGTCTAAAATAGCCTGCTCTCTCGT
This sequence comes from Leucoraja erinaceus, assembly GCF_028641065.1. NCBI lineage: Eukaryota > Metazoa > Chordata > Chondrichthyes > Rajiformes > Rajidae > Leucoraja > Leucoraja erinaceus. Next base: position 9,158,924 of record NC_073393.1, on the reverse strand, counting down.
TGGTTCCTCTACATGTTGATTTAGATAACTATCACGCATACATTCCAAGAAATCCTTTTCCTCAGCACCCCTGCCAATTTGATTCACCCAATCTATATGTAGATTGAAGTCATCCATTATAACTGTTTTGCCTTTGTCGCACGCAGTTCTAATTTCCTGTTTGATACCATCTCCAACTTCATTACTACTGTTAGGTGGCCTGTACACAACACCCACCAGCGTTTTCTGCCCCTTAGTGTTTCGCAGCTCTACCCATACCGATTCCACATCCTCCAAACTAATGTCCTTCCTTTCCATTGCATTAATCTCCTCTCTAATCAGCAACACTACCCCACCTCCTTTTCCTTTCTCTCTATCCCTCCTGAATATTGAATATCCCTGGATGTTCAGCTCCCAGCCTTGGTCACCCTGGAGCCATGTCTCCGTGATCCCAACTATATCATAGTCATTAATAGCTATCTGCACATACAATCTTCCACCTTATTACGAATGTTCCTTGCATTGAGACACAAAGCCTTCAGGCTTGTTTTTACAACACTCTTACCCCTTATACAATTATGTTGAAAAGTGGCCCTTTTTGATTTTTGCCCTGGTTTTGTCTGCCTGCCACTTTTACTTTTCACCTTGCTACCTATTGCTTCTACCCTAATTTTACACCCCTCGGTCTCTACGCTCACACATTTAAGAAACCCTTTCCTTTTAACTCCATCCTCCACTATCCCATTCGACACCCCACCCCCCTTATTCAGTTTAAAGCCACCCGTGTAGCAGTGGCAAACCTGTCTGCCAGAAGGCTGGTCCCACACCTGTTAAGATGCAATCCGTCCCTTTTGTACAGTTCCTCCTTACCCCAAAACAGATCCCAGTGATCTAAGAATCTAAATCTCTGCCCCGTGCACCAGTTCCTCAGCCACACGTTCAGGTCCCATATCTCCCTGTTCCTGCTCTCGCCAGCACGGGGAACTGGAAGCAAAACGTTGATAACAACCCTGGAGGTCCTGCTTTTCAACATTTTTCCGAGCTCTCTAAAGTCACGCTGCAGAATATTCATCCCCTTCTTTCCGACATCGTTTGTGCCGACATGCACTACCACTAAAAGTATTTATTAAGTACTCGTGTGCCCAAGATCTTGAGACTGACGTAACTTCAAGAGCAATATTTCTCTGAGGGATACTGAGAAAACAAAAATACTGTACCATGGAGGCACATGACAGCTGCTTATGCTGACTCTGCACTAGAATCATTCTTCAAAGTGAAGTGCGTGCTGCTAATTCCAATGATACGTGGGAGTTAATGATTGCATAACATCAGATTTCTGCCTGTACTCTGAACATTCCTGCCTAATCATACACTGTGATAACTGATTAATTGATTAAGTAATAATGGAAGTATTCTGACCATATCATTAATGAAACCATTGCTAAACATGAAGACCACACACAAACTGGAGGAATAGCACCTCTATTTCACTGGATCGCTTCCAGACTAATAGCGCAAACATTCAGTTCTCTAATTTTAAGTAAACCACTCCCTGCCCCATCCATTTCCTCCCCCCTCTCTTCCTTTTGCCCAGCTGGATGCACACCCATTTCTCCCACTATTGCACCCCCCCACCCCCCTTTCCTCTTCACTCTGCCCCCTTCCATATATATCCCTTACTCTGGCCTCACAATTCATGCACCTCCTCTCCTTATCTCACAGCCTAATGTCTCTTTTTCATTTCAGGCTCTTGTCTACCCACCCCCTCACCCTGCATTCACCTATCACTTGCTCTAAAGAGTTTGCCCTGGCCTCACCTCTTACCCTGCTTTCTCCCCCCAACTACAATTAGTCAAAAGATGAGCCCCAACCCAACTTTACAAAAGACCATTCGATATCTAGAGCAATGCAGGTCGTGAATTTTCATTACGCTGCAAACTGTAGGTAATCTTAGATAGACTAATGCTCCACCCTTCAACCAAAAGAGAACTCATGCCTCAAGGTTGCTTAATTCGATAAAAAGTATGAAAATACCTTAACTAATTCTCGATGACTATTAAGGTTTCAAAATATTAATTCAGACAGTCCCCTTTTTTGTTGGTAACTGAATGGAAGCTCTGAGATGCACGAAAGCTGAGAACTTAATTACTTGGCATTTTTCATGATTTTCCTGTTTGGGGAACCCCTGCAAATATTAAATTCCCCAAGAGCCTTCTCTCAAAGCCACTATCACCTGCGCACAGTAATGAATAATAATATGGCAGAAAATATTTAACATATAGCCAAAAGAACAGACTAACCAGTATTTAAAAAAAATGAACATTTAAAATAAATCAGAATCTGGCATGCCTTTTGGGAATTCTCAAACCATGCTTCCAATTAAAATGTTAAAGACCTCGATTAGATTACTGTCAGCCTTTTTTTCCTGGATAATAAAGCTCCAGTTGGTTTAGTCCTCCCTGATGGGTTTAACGCTCCATTCTGAACACTTGTAAATCTGCTTTATACCTTTTCATTCTTCCTCATGCTATGGAGCGTGCTGGGCCCCAATTGTACCTAAATCAACTTTCGAACAAGTCTAACATGACATCTGCTTATCAGATCTAAAATGCTTTAATTGAAGCCTATGGAGGATTCCATTGTATGCACAGACATGGTTTTTTTTAACAACGCCCTTCAAATTATAATATAGCTTGACTCAGTGGCGACTTTGCCCTTCAAGCCTATTCCAAGCCGCAGAGATCAAAATCCATCCGAAACATATTCCACGTACCAACCTACGTATTACTTAATACCATTATTCATTTTGGTTAACAGATGTCTATCCCATATTTAACATAAACAGCTGTCCAAACATCAACTGTCATTTATGGAAAAGCTTCATTTGTATTACCTTTCACTTTTTATTCCACTTTTCACTCAGGTCAGGAGCGTGGAGTTCAGACTCCAAAAGAGCTGCCTTTTGGGACTGTCTGGGAGGATTGATAATCTGTGAGTAATACATTTGATTTTAACTTTATAACAGCAGGAAATACAGAAAATGTGAATTAGCTTGGTGTAATCATCCAGCAATGAAGGTAAGTATTCAATTAATTCAGACGCAGCTACTATTTAGATGAGCTATCCTGTTTATCCCACTCCACTACTTCTACCATTCAGCTCTGTTTCTTAACAGGTATTCCTACGTTTGAAGATATTGTTGAATTAGCATTTGTGAATTTCACTTCATAACCTTGCTTTAAAGTTGTCTCCTTCGGTTAATTATTTCAAAAGCTCAGAAATATTTTCTCATTCAACAAACCTAAATCACTCATCAGTTTAAATATTCCTTTAATAAGCACCTCTGCTATAAGGAGGGCAAGTCGAGTAGAGATCCTTCATATGATACAATTCTGATCAATTTTCTTGACTCTTGGGATCTGATATCTCTCCTAATGTATGATGCACAGAATTGCACAAAATACACCAGCTGAGTTTTAATCATCGCTCTTTCTCAATAAATCATATTACTGACAAGAAACTAAAATAATTAAAAGTGTCAGATCAACAGCAATCTCACTCCTAAAGAAACAATACTTACCACTCCCATTTTCATATTGACTACATACCCACGTTAGTTATTGCTCACAATTCTGCTCATCACGCTGGATGGAGATTGTGATAGGGCAAGAAATGATGCCATGAGAACTTAAGGGGGCGGAGAATTATAGTTACAAAAAATGCTCGTTGAAGAATACACAATCTGCAATTTCATCCGCAACTTCTTTCAAACAAAAACAATGCCTGCATACAAAACAATCTATGTCTTCATAAAGCAAACCTCAAACCAATTTTCAAGGGCTAATAAATGGAAAACATTATCATGCCACAAAACTGCCAGACATTGACCATGTATAACACGGGAGAGCTTAACATTTACCCATGACATTCAATGGCATCAACATTCACCGTCAACATCCTTGGGGGCACTGCTGAACAGAAATTCATTGTATCAGCCATATACGGTACATATATTGTCAATAGAATGTGCCCATGGCATAGTATTCTGCAGCAAATAACAACCCTGACATTTTAAAACCTTCCCAGCATTTACAAGATACAAATCGGAAGTAGATTGGAATATTCTCCATTGTCAGTAGAAGTCTGTTTCAACTTTCAAGAGGCTTTAAATAATCTGGGAGAAAGATTTGTACCCCATCCACAACTTCACATAAAATCCGTAATTGAATATGGTGGAAAGAATTTGCAAAAACAGTTAATGGGGGAAAACTAGAGTTGCTCCGGTTATCATGGACATACATCAAATGGCTTCCCTCTGTACAGTAGCCATTTTATTAGTCTAATCATTTATCTCTGAGAGCACAAGCACACTGCAGCTAACAAACACACTGAGGCTGCTCCGGCCGATAGTTCTACAGGCACAATGCCCCATCAGGGAGCACAAGGGTTTCAGAGACATGCTCGCAACATTCCTTCCATGTCCTACACCTTTCCAACTTAGAAACACACCACCCTCTCATTTTTGTCACTGGTCTAAATCCTGGATTTCCCAACTAATGTAACTGTGAACGCTCCTTCACCAGTGGAACGACAGCAATTCAAGGTGTTAGGTTACCACTACTCCTCACAATTAGTGGTGACAATGCTGGCCTTCGCAGCAATGTCCCAAACCCCAATAAGGGACATACAGGTGCACAACCTGTTATCCGAAAGCCTTGGGACCAGACACTTCTCGGATTTCGCAAATTTTCGGATTTCCGAATGGAAGATTTTTAGCGTAGATTAGGTAGGTAGCGCGGGCGGCTTGAAAAGTCTGGAGCGGCTGCCTCCTCCCCGGAGACCGGGGAATCATTGTAAATCATTGCTTAAATGTTAGTCAGTTAGTTTGGAGGGATTTTATGTGGTGGGGGGGGGGGGCCGGACGCCCGCAGCCCCAGCTCCGCGATGTTGGGAGTCGGCAGCGTCGCAGCGCTGGGATACCAGCGGGGAGCGGGCAATGCCTTACCAGGTCGCCGTGCAGTAAGCTCTGGAGCGCTGTGGCCGCCGACACACATCGCGGGCCGCGCTGGATTTGGAGCGCCGCGCAGCCAGGGGTAGAGTTGCCGGGGTCGGAGCTACAACCGGCGCCGCCCGCGGCCGGACGCCCGCAGCCCCAGCTCCGCGATGTTGGGAGTCGGCGGCCACAGCGTACTGCACGGCGACCCGGTAAGGCATTGCCCGCTCCCCGCCTCTCCGACCAGGTAGGGGACTAAGAATTAAAGTTTCCCCCTTCACATAAAAGCCCTCCAAACTAACTGACTAACATTTAAGTAATGATTTACAAATGTTTAAGTGTCTCGCCGGTCTCCGGGGAGGAGGCAGCCGCTACAGTAGTACAGACCTGGGTTGACCGTGGGTCATTTCGGGTCAAGTTTGGCGCCAAAAGCGAGCTTTGGTATACAGACGACATCCTGGAAAAAATGTCTGGTTTTCGGAGCTTTTCGGTTTCCGGAACTCCGGATAAAAGGTTGTGCACCTGTATACCAATGCACCAGAGCTGATAAGTGTTTAACAAAGTGCATTTCAGCTAACAAACCATAATAGATTAAATGGAGTGGACCTGAGCATTATTCTTTTCAATTCGCTATTTAAACTGTATTTGACTCATGTGGCATACGTAAGCTTGTATATAAACTAAAATGTTCACAGTTCATCTGCCAAACAGGCCAATAATTCCAAGGATAAAGTGGCAGGGTCATTGCATACAATGTGACATTATTTGTAGATGTTTTGTTCAAAGGCAAACAAAGAAACTCACTAATGAAAACACAAAACAACCCAATATCAAGTCATAAAGAGAGTTCAAGATGCAGTGGCAATAAAGTCAGGGGTAAAATCTTGGCGCATCTTTTCTGAATTATTCGATGTATTTCAGTTTTATGTCAGAATTAATTTTGAAAATGAGCTCTGGGATGATTTGACTCATTTTTCCACAAAGAATTTGGGGGTGGGGTAGGGAAAAGTTTTAAGCATTGAGTGTTAAAAGCCACAGCTTTAAAAAAAAACACAGCTTTTAAAAGGCAAAAACAGGAAAGACAATAAAGTAGTAACAAACTAAGTATTAAAGTTCTATTTCCAGTAACAAAACATGTCAGTCAAGGGCAGCACAGAGGCGCAGTGGTAGAGCTGCTGTCTCGCAAAGCCAGAGACCAAAGATTGATCCTGACCTCGGTTGCTGCCTGTGCAACATTTTTATGTTCACCCTGTGACCACGTGGGTTTCCTCCCACATCCCAAAGACGTGCAGGTTTGTAAGTTAATTGGTTTCTGTAAATTGGCCCTTGTGTATAGTAGACGAGCGTGGGATACCACAGAACAAGTGTATGAGTGATCATTCGTTGGCAAGGATTCAGTGGGGCGAAGGGCATGTTACCACACTAGATCTCTAAACTAACAAAATTCTAAAATCATCCTCTCCGGTCCATTATGGCAGTATGTCTCTGGTCGTAACCAGTTAGCAGAGATTGCCTTTATCTGTTTGCGAGTATACAATAAATTTGGGACAAGATTACAGACATACAAATTTAAGATAACTGGGTCAGGATTGAAGAAACATTTCAGATAAATAGACAAAATCATTCCAGTTAAGTCACACAAAATCATTGTAGCACGGGAAGAATTGTGTGCAATGAAGGGGGTGAGGGGCCTGAGCAAGCCACATGAGAGGGGCTTCAGTGGAATCCTGAAGAAGGGACAGACAGCAGAGAGGAGGGAGACACCCACAGTAGTTAAACTGAGATTGTATAGAGTCCCAGTGCTCGTCAAATAAGACCACCTGGGTCTCCGGAAGATATGCCTCAGGAAAGTAGCTAAGTGTCTCCCCCCCCTCGCCCATCTGGCAGAAAATACTAAGGCTGGCAAGCACATAGTATCAGGTTCAGCAGCAGTTTCATCGCTGCTGTTATCAGCAATGAAATGGACCCTTCGTAAGCTAATGGGGCTGTCCCAATCTCCCAATGTATCTCAGTGACCCATGCACACTTGTTTATTTACACTTCTCCAAAGCTGTAACACTGTATTCTTTGCACTAATTGTTATATTGTGTATGGTTTGACTGTATCCTGGATGGAATGACTTGACTGGACAGCATGCAAAAAAAATTTACACTGGACTTTAGTACACGTGACAATAAAGCAAAACCAAGATAATGTACTGTCTACGAAAATGTTTAAAACTACTGTATTCTCAACAATCATTCATAATCATTCCCATTTGCAAGTTTAAGAGCAATTGCAATGCACTTCTGTTTGAGCTGAAGAATGGGCAGTGTGGATGATTGCTTTTACCACAACACCACAAAACACTAGAAAAAGAGGGGAATGAAAAGTCTGGGCTTGAAAAGTAGCATTCAATCATGGCTTCTTTCCCAATGTTAGTTTATAAATAAACCACCATCCTCTAACACTTTGTTTTACAAGCATTGCACAATAAAATTCTAATTGGTCTAAAAAAGAGCAATTCCAGAATCATCAGGGCTGGTTCAGATACAAGATGAAAACTACAATATGAGCAGAATTTGCTGAAAGCTTTTGTTTCCTTTCCTTGCAAGATTCCCAAATGCAGTCAGCCACATTGATAAAAATGCCAATTTGAGGTCAAGCTAAATCAAACGAAATGAAGTTGGAAGCAAATCCTGAATGTACATCATTATTTAAAAAAATAATTGATTTACACCAAAATATACACATGTTCAATGCAAGCAGATTAGGAGGAAAAGAGTCTGAAAATGTAAGTCACCATCGCAGAGTAATGGAAAACAGATTACATTCACAATTTTGCATATAGGGTGATTTCACCAAAGGTCAAATGAGCGTAGATCCCCCCTCACGTGACCGAAAATTTTAACTGGAGGACATCTCTCAGTTTGGTACATGTAAGTGAATGGGGAAACACGCACTTTCCCACCCGTTAAAAACATGGAAAACGGCCGATTTTTGAGCTGAAATTTTCTGTGCTAGTCGGGGTGACCGTGAAGCACAGCGACCTAAATTTTCAGGCAAAAAAAAAGATAGAAAGTGAGGTAATTACAAGAGGGAACTGAAGGTAGAAAGCGGCGGAAGTGAACAGCTGACAATTGCCGTGGTGATTTTAAGATCCAAAATATCGGGAATTATCGCGTTTGCTCGCTGAATTTCATCAAAAGTAAGTTAATAATTCCTTACTTTTGATGAAATTCAGCGAGCAAACGCGATAATTCCCGATATTTTGGATCTTAAAATCACCACGGCAATTGTCAGCTGTTCACTTCCGCCGCTTTCTACCTTCAGTTCCCTCTTGTAATTACCTCACTTTCTATCTTTTTTTTTGCCTGAAAATTTAGGTCGCTGTGCTTCATGGTCACCCCGACTAGCACAGAAAATTTCAGCTCAAAAATCGGCCGTTTTCCATGTTTTTAACGGGTGGGAAAGTGCGTGTTTCCCCATTCACTTACATGTACCAAACTGAGAGATGTCCTCCAGTTAAAATTTTCGGTCACGTGAGGGGGGATCTACGCTCATTTGACCTTTGGTGAAATCACCCTATATATACCATTAAATGTTAGACTTTAAACTATTTGTTTTTTCCTCCAAGCAGTAATCATATTTCTCAAAAAAGTCATTCAGAATATCACAGTAGTGACATCTGCTAACAGGTAAGAGAATATGAAACTGTCTTAACACAATGAAACCATAGTAACAATCAATTGTCCCTGCTGCTTCATTTTCAATGCATCAACAGGTGATGCTTTACTTGTAGGCCACGTGACATCACCACCAATGATAAATAAGATATCATTTTACAGAATGACAATAAGTGATACAAACAACATGAAAAATTGTGGTTCTGCTTTCCCTTCACCTGTCAAAAACTTAGAAACATTTGACAAACCAGGGAAATCGCATGCAATATTAATTAGCATTGGTGAAACAAATCAGTATTACATTTGTAGAACTATATCAAAAAGTGAACAGAAGCAATAGATCTCTTACTTAAATTCTCAGAAACTGTGCATCCTGTTACCAATATGGGAAGGAATCTGGAATGTAACCATCGACTAAATGTCACATAAAAAATAGTACACAATTAAAACACCAATGGTCAACAACTAGCCCTTGCCAGCAAACTAGCAAAATAAGTACCTTAACAACCGGGTGTCCACCTGAAGACGACTTCACTGCTCCTCGACTCCCTTCTGTCTCATAGTGAGCCCTGTGATGAGTCTTCGGCTGCATTTCAATCTTTAGATCATACTGCATATACTGACTTGGCAAAGGCCAATCTAAGGAAGGCAACGATGATGTACTGAAATTCAAAATATACATATGCTTTAAGTATCCTGTAAAATATTATTGTATTTATTTCAACATTACCATTAGAAGGTCCTTAAGTAGAATTAGATGGCATCGGGTGAAAAATATCTAGAAGGAGCTGCCAAAAGAAGTGTTCAATGCAGATACAATAACATTTAAAAGGCATTTGTAGCAGTGCCCGGATAGGAAACTCAAGACCAATTAGGACCAAATGCAGGCAAATGTGATTAACAAAGATAGGCATCATGGCTGATTTTGAAGAGATGAACCAAAAAAAGGACAATTTCACTCTCGTACCATTTCACGATTCTATGTTGATCTTACGATTATATGTGAGAAAAACTTGCCTTAAAACATTTCAATATGCTTTCAGTTACCATCCAAACCTTTTTTCTCCTTCCAGGATAGTACTTTTCATTGTATAAGAAAAGACTGTCACCAATGGCTGGCCCAGTCCACTATTTAACCATATAAGAACTTGAGATTACGGAACAGCAGTGCACAAATGAATGTTCATGATTTTACAGATCTAAGCACAATCAGGCTCATTGTATCTTAAAAAGTTGGGTATTTGATATATTAAAAAAGTTATTTTGGTTATATGCACGTACATGCTGTTGGCTGGGAGTTATTCAAATTTATATCTTCAATTCTCCTATAAGCATCAGTAATACATTGGCATTTAATACCAACCCACAATGTTTTAAGATCCTGAATACCAGCAGTCCTAAAGATAAGGTGCTCCAGTTTTATTGGGGGCGAGTCAGCTTGTGGCTAAGCTGGTTATATTTTCTAATGGATCACTCAAGAGACCTAGAAATTCTAGTGCATCCAAGCAGATGTGAAACATGGTGACAGCAGCAGCACACCATGATGGTTTCCATACATGACCACACCTTTTTATACTTCAATAGTGCCTGAAGGAGCACAGCACACTCCTAAATGGTCATTGTACATTCTTGCTGTTGATAAACTGTGGGTGACTCAGCTGGAATGAAAAGGGAATACATGTCAAGTTAGATGGTGAATTACACAAAGATGAACTTGGAAGTCTCACATTGCTGGTGGAAGCAGCAGGTTTGAAAGCTAATTTTGTGAAGGAGAAAAACATTGATGAAGTGAGCAATACATATTATAAATGTAGTGCACCACAGCTTTGTGGTAACATTAATAGATCAAAGTTTCAGGACAGTGACTTCAAGGAGCTAGAAAGCAAGTTAATCACCACAGAATACTCAGCCTGAGGTGCGTTTATGAACTGATTATATTAAATCAAAATTAAGTGCATCTGTTTTGGGGTTTGGTTTCAGATCTGCTATTTAGTGAACTTCCTGTAAAAAGTATCATGCAATTCGGACAGCAATCAAATCTTTTTATTAGTTGATCATTTAAAATAGAACATCCTCCTCAGCTGAAATCCATTGCATGTTTAATCACATGAGAATTCAAAGACACCTTGTACATTTAACATACCTGGTAATAGCCCTTTAAAACATTTTGTCTCATCAGAAGCATCCAGATCAGATGTTTAGATCTGATGATAATATAATTAACTTACTACATTCAAACGTCTGATTTTTAATGCAGAAGTGTACTGCAGATTATGACAGGATTCTAAGAACTGTTCGTAACACAAGTGATTTAAATAGAAACACACGCCAACCAAGGACAATATGTAATTAAACTCAGGTGCTTAACTCAACCATTCCGATATTGCCACGGACCAAGTTCCTGCCCGCAGAAGATTTCTGTAGCCCCGCAACAACCAACAATCCATCCGTCCCCCTAGTGCTCGGTCATGTGTATAGACGGTACAAGAGTTAGGCATTCATAAATTGGAGGGGACCTGTATTACCATAACCTGCTGGCGACTTGCACAAAGTGTTATAATCGGCAAGAAAGATCAGGACTGCATGGAAATCTACGAAAAAGATCAATTTTATGGAGTTACGCTATAAATAAATGTTATCTTAGAAATTATCATATTTACATTCAATCTGCACTAAGAAATGCATTAAAAATCTTGAAGCTTCTTGTACATAGAAAATGGAAGAGTACAGCACTGGACAGGACCTTTGATCCACAATATCCATGTTGAACATGCTGCCAAGATAAACTAATCTCCTCTGCCTGCATGTGATCCATATCTCTCCCTTCCCTGCACATCCATGCGCATATTTAAAAGGCTATCATATCTGCCTCCATCACTGCCACTTGCAGCGTGTTCCACGCACCCAAATGTTTTAAAAACCTGCCCCGCACAGCTCTTTTAAACTATTTCCTTCTCAGATTAAAATTTATGCCCTCTGGTCTTTGACATTTCCACCCTTCGAGAAGGGTTCCGACTGTCTACAAAATAAATGGCTCTCAATTCTATCAAATCTTCCCTCCAACATTTCGGAGAAAACAATCCAAGTTTATCCATGTATATGGAAGACGATGCAGAAGAGGTTTACTGGAATGCTGCATTCTAATGCAGGCAGCATTCTAGTTAAAATCTTCTGCATCCTCTTTGATGCCTCCATTTTATTCGTAATCAGAATGATACAGTGTGGAAACAGGTCCTTCGTCCCAGCTACACTAGTCCCACCTGCCAGCATTTGGTCCATATCCCTCCAAACCAGTCGCATTCATGTGCCCGTCTAACTGCTTCATAAATGCTTCTTATATTGGGGAAACCAGGACTGTACAAAATACTCCAAATACAGCCTTAAACAAAGTCCTATAAAACTATAACATGACTTCCCGACTCTTATAATTAATGCCCCGACCGATGATTGCAAGCATGCCATATGCCTTCTTGTAGTTTGAGCTAAAGGAAATGGTCTGCTTAATGTGATGTATGTTAAAATTAGTAAATTTGCTGCTCAGCAACTTCATACTTTAATTTTGTATTAAACTAAATGCTACAAAACAAGGATCAAGATACATGAAATTAAATTGGCATGTACACTATTAAAAATTAATACAATGAGCAGAACTGATCATATGTTGAATACCAATATACTAGATTATCCAGTTAATCCATGCCCTTCCAACTGATCTGACAATTGTTACAATTTTTAATAATAAAAGTTGCAGGTTAAGGAAATTACTGAGCAAAAGCTTCCTGGACTAGAAGTCGGGTATTAACTCAGCTTTTTCTCATAACACCAAGTTCACTTTAACTTGTTATATTGCTTGTCCAGTTTGGGCAACACGGTGGTGCAGCCTTGCAGCCCTTTCAGCACCAGAGACCCGGGTTGTATCCAGAGTACGGGTGCTGTCGTTTTTACGTTTACCCCGTGATCGTCTGGGTTTTCTCCGAGATCATAAGAAACAGGAGTAGAATTAGGCCATTCGGCCCATCAAGTCCACTCCGCCATTCAATCATGGTTGCCCTCTCCCTCATAACCCTATTCTCCTGCCTTCTCCCCATAAACTCGGACACCTGTACTAATTAAGAATCAATCTCTGCCTTAAAAATATCCAGACAACCTCCACAGCCTTCTTGGCAAAGAATTCTGCAGATTCACCACCCTCCAACTAAATACATTTCTCCTCATCTCCTTCCAAAAAGAACGTCCTTTAATTCTGAGACTATGACCTCTAGTCCTAGACTCCCCCACTAGTGACACATTGGCCTTTATCGGTCAGAGTATTGAGTGTAAATGTTGAGAGGTCATGTTGTATAAGACGTTGGTGAGACCGCATTTAGAATATTGTGTTCAGTTCTGGGCACCATGTTATAGGAAAGATATTGTCGAGCTTGAAAGGGTTCAGCAAAAATTTACGAGGATATTGCCAGGATTAGAGGGTGTGAGCTATAGGGAGAGGTTGAGCAGGCTGGGTTGTCGCTCGCTATTCCTTGGAGCGCAGGAGGATGGGGAGTGAACTTAGAGATATGTATAAAATCATGAGAGGAATAGATAAGGAAGATATTAGTGGAATCAAGGACTAGAGGACATAGGTTCAAGGTGAAGGGAGATTTAATAAGAATCAGAGAGGTAACTTTTTCACACAAAGGGTGGCGGGTGTATGGAACAAGTTGCCAGAGGAGGTACTTGAGGCTGGGATTATCCCAACGTTTAAGAAACAATTAGACAGGTACATGGATAGGACAGGTTTGAATGCATATGGACCAAGCACAGGCAGGTGGGACTAGTGTAGCTGGGACATGTTGGCTGGTGTGGGCAAGTTGGATCGAAGGGCCCGTTTCCACACTGTATAGTGGAAACATCCTCTCCACATACAATCTATCTAAGCCTTTCACTATTCTGTATATTTCAATGATGTCCTCCCTCGTCTAAATTCCAGCAAGTGCAGGCCCAGTGCTGACAAACGTTCATCATAGGTTAATCTACTCATTCCTGGAATCATTCTTGTAAACCTCATCTGGGCCCTCTCCAGAGCCAGCACATCCTTCCTCAGATATGGTACCCAAAATTGCAAAATTGTCCAAATGCGGCCTTACCAGCGCCTTAGAGCCTCAACATTAGGTCCCTTCGGCTTCCACACTCCAAAGATGTACAAGTTTATAGGTTAATTGGCATGTGTGTGTGCACGTGTGTGATAGTGTTAATATGCAGGAATCGTTGGTCGATGCGGACTCAGTGGGCCGAAGGGCATGTTTCCACTCTGTATCTCTAAAACAAAACTACTGCTAAATAAGCAGGGATTTCCTTTACACATTGGTAAAAATGAAACCTCTGTCTGTGGTCCTCAACATCCCGAAACACCACACCTTTACCTGCTAACTACCTCTATCTCTTCTCCAATAAGTTCAATCATTTGTCTTGTGCAAGGTATATTTCAGTGAATTGTTTCTTCCTTAGTGCATTATGACTTAAATGTCAAGGACCACTTTCTCAGCTCGCCATTTAATTCATTACTTTGGGCCATATTTGGACCAAGGCTACAGCCAAGTGATCTCACCAACCTCCTCCCCCCAAAAAAATGAATTAGTTATAAGCAAGTTAAATGATGTTTGACAGCACTGTCAAGAGAGCCTTCCATTAATTTGCTGAAAGCAAACAAATTGGATGGAAATCCAATGGTAAGTTTGGATTTATCTTGTTTTGTGGTCACGATATACCCGGGCAATTTTCTACAGTGCCCTCCATAATGTTTAGGACAAAGACCCATCATTTATTTATTTGCCTCTCCATTCCACAATTTGAGATATATAATAGAGAAAAAAAAATCTCTATAATAATAATGTGGTTAAAGTGCACATTGTCAAATAAAGGCCATTTTTTATACATTTTGGTTTCACCACGTAGAATTTACAGCAGTGTTTATACATAGTGATACATAGTCCCCCCATTTCAGGGCACCATAAATACAATACAATTTATTTGTTGTCATTTGAACCTCATTGAGGTTCAAACGGAATTTGGTTTCTGCAGTCATACACACAAGAAGAACCAAGACACAACACAATTTACACAGACATCCATCACAGTGAATCTCCTCTTCACTGTGATGGAAGGCAAAATCTTATCTCTCCCCTGCACTCCTCATTCTCCTCCCGATGTCAGAGTCAAAGCCCCCGGCAGGCAATGGTAAGTGTCCCGCGGCCATTAAAGCCGCGCCGGGTGATGCAAGGCCACGCTCCGGGTCTTGGTGTTGGAGCCCCCCGGCCGGCGCTAGCAAGTCCCACGGCCGTTAAAGCCGCGCCGGGCAATGATGTAAGGCCCCGCTCCAGGTAATTTTCAACCCCGCAACTCGGGCGGGAGAAGTCGCCGTTGCGGAAGCCCCGAAAAGCGGTCTCCCAGCAGAGACCCGCGGGCTCCCGGTGTTACTGTCCACCAGACCTGTGGTTGGAGCCACCGAATCTCTGGGGTCGGGCCGCAGCAGCACGCCACCACAGCTCCTCCTGCTCCGAACTCGGCCAGCCCCGCGATGGTAAGTAAGTTCGCAGGCTCCGCGACTGGAGTCCCAGGTCGTTCCGGTTGGAGGCCGCTCCACGGTGCTAGGCCCCAACAACAACGGAGACCCGACAGAGAAAAGGTCGGGTTCTCCATGTGGGGGAAAGATTTTAAAAGTTTCCCCACCCCCCGCCCCCACCATAAATGGTTGGGACACATGGCTACACAGGTGTTTGTAATTGCCTCCTTAATGCAGCTATAAGAGAGCTCTCAGCACCTAGTCTTTCCTCCAGTCTTTCCATCACCTTTGGAAACTTTTATTGCTGTTTATCAACATGAGGACCAAAGAGCCAATGAAAGTCAAAGAAGCCATTGAGACTGAGAAACAAGAATAAAACTGTTAGAGACATCAGCCAAACCTTAGGCGTACCAAAATCAACTGTTTGGAACATCATTAAGAAGAAAGAGAGCATTGGTGAGCTTACTAATCGCAAAGGGACTGGCAAGCCAAGGAAGAAGTCCACAGCTGATTTCAGAAGAATTCTCTCTATACTAAAGAAAAATCCCCAAACACCTGCCCCACAGATCAGAACACTTTTCAGGAGATAAGTGTGGATTTGTCAATGTCCACTGTCCACAGAAGACTTCATGAACAGAAAGAGGCTACACTGCAAGATGCAAACCGCTGGTTAGCCGCAAAAATAGGATGGCCAGGTTACAGCCTGCCAAGAAGTACTTAAAAGAGCAACCACATTTCTGGAAAAAGATCTTGTGGACAGATGAGACGAAGATTAACGTATCAGAGTGATGGCAAGAGCAAAGTATGGAGGAGAGAAGGAACTGCCCAAGATCCAAAGCATACCACCTCATCTGTGAAACACGGTGGTGGGGTTGTTATGGCCTGGGCATGTATGGCTGCTGAAGGTACTGTCTCACTTACCTTCATTGATGATACAATTGCAGATGGCAGTAGCATAATGAATTCTGAAGTGTATAAACACACCCTATCTGCTCAAGTTGAAACAAATGCCTCAAAACCCATTGGGCGGCGGTTCATTCTACAGCAAGCCAATGATCCCAAACATACTGCTAAAGCAACAAAGGAGTTTTTCACATATACAAAATGGTCAATTCTTGAGTGGCCAAGTTAATCACCCAATCTGAATCCAATTGAGCATGCCTTTTATATGTTGAGGAGAAAACTGAAGGGGACTAGCCCCCAAAATAAGCATAAGCTATAGATGGCTGCAATACAGGCCTGGCAGAGCATCACCAGAGAAGACACCCAGCTACTGGTGATTCGGTCCACGAATCAGACTTCAAGCAGTCATTGCATGCAAAGGATATGCAACAAAATACTAAACATGACTACTTTCCCATCGATGAAAAAGAAGAGTTAGCAATGTTTTAAAAATGTTGACATTCTCTCTGCTGCCCCTGCTGGTGGGAGGGGGACTATAAAATCCGGAAGTGTTGTGCCTCACTCAGTCTCTGCAAGATGGAGGAAGCGAGAGGGTCACGTCTCCGAGCTGTGAATAACACTGAACACATGTCTACTCAACTGTGAGTGCCCTTAATGTGGTTTGAAAATGAGAATGTGGTTGCTTTGAAATGCTGCACTGCAAATGGTTGTTGGTGGTGGTGACTGCTTTGAAATGCTGCACTGCAAATGGTTGTTGGTGGTGGTAACTGCTTTGAAATGCTGCACTGCAAGTGGGTGTTGGTGGTCGTAACTGCTTTGCAATGCTGCACTGCAAATGGTTGTTGGTGGTGGTAACTGCTTTGAAATGCTGCACGGCAAATGGCTGTTGGTGCTGGGTCCCCTCCTTCCCCCCAGTCCCTTCAGCCCACAACACCCATAATAGCGGTTCAGAAAAGCAGCCCCCCCCCCCCCCCCCCCCCCCCGGACTGGCCATCAATATGGTGGAGAGGTGGAATATTGCGTTGGGGGACCAGCCCTCCCATATGAACATGGGACCCAACGGGTCCCACTTAGTCTAATACTTATGGATATTCATTTATGGGATGTTAAAGCTGCGTTAAAGTTTACTCAAACTATTTGCATCATAGCGGCTGTAATGGAGCTTAAGACTAATTTAATTAACTAGCCTTCACTTTATCTTAACTTTGGCGGCAGCATCCTAATGTAATTTCCCACCCATTTGTTTCATACAAATAGATTTACAACTTAGATCAGTAATAGTATCCGACCCACCTGATTCACCCTATCGGTAAACTATCCCAGTTGTTTAATGCCCAAATTACCACCTCTGATATATATATATAGATATATATATAGATATATATTTGTTTTAAATCGTTGAGGCTTCTATTCTGTCATAATTGGCATTTTGTAGGCTAAGTTTTCATTGCTAGGGAGAGAGCAGTTTTTTTTCATATAAATAACATTCACTCTATTTCTCTGCAGTATTTACTTATGTTGGATCACAATGCTAGTGAAAATTAGTGAAACGTATCTGAAATGAATTATAATATTTATATTACAAAATTTACTTTCAATAAAGCAGTAGCTGACAAATTTTCTACTTTCATTAAGATTACATTTTTTATCTCATTGATATGACTTTTTTCATTATTTATAACTCCATAATTGCTTCTATGTATTCTCAAGAGCCGCTACTAAAGAAAATCATTACAAAGCTTTTAACACAGGACCTTTTGGGTTTTAATAGGCATGGACCATTCCCCACTGCTACATTAGCAAACTATTTTGGCACGTTTCCTTTTTTAAAATAGCATCTACACAACATTAAACAAGAGTTCAGATATGGGAACATCGTTTTGTATATATAGTTTACAGGATAGATTCTATTCAGTTTAAAAACTATTGATCTTGATCTTATTTGATATCCTCAGCTTCAACAATGCATTTCTGTACCAGAAGCATCCCACACTGCAGGTTGTTTCAAATTACTGTTGAAGTTACACAAATTATGGGGATTACTAATCCAATTCACTTCAGATACTTTGAAAATGAATATAAAGTGCAAGTAATTTCCAAATCATAAGAGTTATTTATCACCTTTGTCAAAGCATTTCATGTGTAAATATGACCAACACCAAATTACGTTTTAAGAGATTTCTTCAAAAAGAAGAAAGAAAGTGACTGGCTAGATCCAGAGTTCAGGGGTGACAATAAGACTGACCCAGCAATAAAACCTGAATAAAGGATAATCATTACCATAAAAATGGTAATCGGGGAAGTGATAGCAAGGTCAGAGCAGTCAGAAATAGGCATGGCTAGTATTGTAGAGGTAGGATGGAGACTGTATCATGGATGAATTGATCATTAAAGGAAACGTAGAAACCAACAGCTCAGTAGATTTATAGATGTTAGAATGATGGGTAAAGTTGACGAGATGCAGAGGTAGAGGTGTCAGAGTTCATATGAAGAGATACTTAGGAGTTAACAGAAATGTTCCTAAATTACGATAGACATGTACATACTCAGAATTTAGAGGTCAGGATCTGATGAAAACTTTAATGAACCATATTCTCCAGAGGTGCTGCTAATCTGCTGAGTTACTTCAGCACATTGACTCCTTTGATGTATTAACCAGCATCTGCAGTTCTGTGTTTCTACAGAAGTAAACTGATAATTGCCTGTTAATTAAAAGTTATGAATTGCAAAGCAAATTACATTACATACTCAGTGTTATCCTGCAAAATGTTGATTCATTATAATGTCCTTGGCCCCCCAAACACTCAAGTATGTACATCCCTCCACTTAGAAAAAAGGCATCTACCCAGGCTACATGCCGCTGCACCAGGAAGTGGCCTGCTAGGAACACGGTGCAAATCCATGGCTTCCGCAGTACTGCTCAGTGTGGAGATGCTATATGTGAGCATTGGTATTGGGATAAGGCAGGCAAGCAATGTATCTAGTCAGCACTTATTTGTGGTGTTCAGAGCTGCAGCCTGGCCAGTAAGTTGAGTGTGGTCCATTGCCGGGAATTGGCAGCATCTGCTCTATATGTTGACAGACCACCTGGAGTACAAGCATTTCACTAATCACACCAAAGAGTTTGAATAGGTGACCAGAGCTGAGAGCCGCCCATGGTACCTACAACATCACTTGTTCCTGGGAATGCATCCTGCACACTAAATGAGGTACCAGGATAGTGATTAAACACAAGTATTTTAATTGACTGTGAAACACTTAACGATATCCAGACATCAATGTTTGTCCATCTTACTTTATAATGGATTTAAGAACGAATGTGATTTAGACACAAAAGGACACAATATGCTGGAGTAACTCAGCAAGTCGGGCAGCATCTCTGGAGAACATAGATAAATGTTTCAGGTTGAGACCCTTCTTCATACTGGACAAATCAGGGTCTGAAGAAGGGTATCGACCCCAAAACTTCACCTATCCATGTTCCCCACAGATGCTGCCTCATCCATGTTCCCCACAGATGCTGCCTCACCTGCTCACTTACTCCGGCACTTCATGTCCTTTTATGCATTAACCAGCATCTGCAGTTCTTTGTTTCTACAGATGTGAACTGATAACCTGTTATTTAAAACTTATAACCTGTTATTTAAAAGTTAGGAATTGCAGAGCAAATTACATTTATTCCCATTTACCTTGTTTGGAATTGTTGTTTTCAAAATAGAACACTAATTTGCGACTGCATTGGCAATAATTCAAAACTGTAACAATAATTCTACTATTTCAATCTGATACTCCACCAATCTATACAAAGGCTGTTCTTTCAACATAATTAGATTGAAACACATAGGTAATCATGTGTTCCACAAGCAAATGGGGAAGCAGGCAGCCTGGAGTGATTTATAAAAACAATTTTTGGTTCATAAATTAAATTTGATTCTTATAATTACTTGCTTTAGTAATCTATAATTCTAGTTGCCAGGGTATTTAGTCCAGGTTTATTGAGAAGGTTTCGTACAGGTAACAAGCAGAGTAATTGTTTTGCATACTTATAGAATCAGAAACACTCGTGATTAATTAACAAAGTAATTCTAAAACATTAAAACATCTTAAATTATAACTTAACCTTCCCTCAGAATCTGCCCCTTCAGCATTTTGTTTCCAAGTATCTAGTTCTGCAAATATAATTTCTGATGTAAATTATTTAACCTTCACATGTTTGTTTTAGTTGCCGATCTTCTGATTATTTTGAAAATACAGGCCAAGATTCCCTTGAAAGATTTCAGCAAGTAGCAAAATTGAAAAGTACCAAGGGACTAAAACTGTAACAAGCCTGGTATATTTAGTCTCAAGGTTTCTTGGTGATTAAGTCAATGAATACACTGAAGCCAGTGTTTGAATCAGACTTTCGGGTCTTTGCAAGTCTAGCTCAAGAGGAAATGTTATTTGGGGAGTGAATATAGAGGTTTGAGCTGTACTTTTCTTTTATAACACCTGCTTCAAACAACACTTCAAAGTAACTTCTGTTTGTAATCTCAGGAGAAATCTATTTTGGTCGTTGCACTGTCTGAACATGCTTACCAGTATCAGAATCAACAGTTACAACACATATTAAACCTTGAATCAATTATACTTTATTTTTTGAATTGGTTTGAATTTCTAGTTTTGACTCATGGGGAATCTAGTTATTTCCACCAAATATATGGTGCATTTTGCAGCTGTAATGCCAAAAGAAATATATAGCAAATATTATATAGTGATTAGGAATGGAACAAGGCTATGATGCAAATATAATATACAAATGTAACTTCAGACTGAGAGTATGGATGAGCGAGTCAGTTGCCAACACTGCAAGTCTGTCCTAACTTCATCAGGAATCAGTTTTGTTGCAAACAATACAGGGAGATGGAGAGGGGTTAACAAACAAATTCTGGCATTTATACCATGGAGATTCTTGGGGCAACTGGAGTTCTTCCATTTGAGATTGTTTCCCTTGGGTACTGTTAACTTCAGAAGAAAACCTTAATTGATTTTTCTTCTCTAATAATGATCACTTGGGCAAGATACAAAACTATATGGACATTGTTCTGATTCAATATTTGAATTATAGCATTCTATTCAATATTGGTCCATTAAATTTTTAATAGAATGCTATAATTTAAATATTGAATCAGAAATCAGGTGATAGTTTAAATGGTCACATTCGAATAAAGAACTAAATTAAACAAGATCTAGCAGCATTTCATAAAGATGCAAGGAATTAAGTGGACAGGGAAATAAGTAATAAATGCAGAGGTGAAAAACAAAATAAATTGAAATTGATGGTGGAAGAGAATGGGAGCAAGGTATGGAGTGCAGGAAAGTTAAGGTTGATAAAGGATGGAATTGTGAAATGAAAAATAACTCTGCAACCCCACAACATTGCAAAATTTATATTGCTATTAAAACACATGAAACAAGTCTTTAAAGGCAATTTTTCCCTTAAAGCACCAAGTCACTGTTCTGAATAAGATTACGAATCCAATTACAGGTGGAGGAATTGATCACTTATTCTGAAATTTCAACTCAATGCAAAGGGACAAGGGACTTGCTCTGATACAACAAGAGATTGGCTAAAACAGCAACCTCACACATTTCAGATTGCAAGTCAACTGCAGATAGCTGCAGGGAGGGTTCGAGAATTCTGGCACATTGGCCAGGATAGGATCGATTGAAAAAGCACGATCGCTATTTCATTGTTGCATTTTTCCAAGGGATTGGTCCTGTAGAGATGATACGTTGCTTTCATGTCAATAATGATCTTGGAGCACATTCTGGATACACAAAGTTAATAAATGCTAACTTTGGTTTTCCATCATTTGTACTGCCTCAGTTTTCTTTTAAATGTGTAGATATGCCTAATTTAATATTCATCGTAATGATCCCATCCATTCACTCAAGGAACACATTATTCTGTGCTAGCATGCTCCTAAAACTATTCAAAATCGGAAGGGGGGGGGGGGGGTTGAAGCCATACAAACTTTTAATACTTCATTCAGTACATGGTTAGTGGCAAACTTTAACAAAAATCTGTTAATACGAGTTTTGAAATTTTCAGCTCTGGGATGGAGATAACGGAATCAAAGAAACGTATAACCGTAACAAAGGAAGTCATTCAACCCATTGAGGCTAATCCCATCAGTCCCATTCCCCAACACTTCTCCTAAAGCCCTCAAAAAAATGTCCTCTCTCAAGCATCTTTGGCTTTCAAAGCCCCTCTTCACTTTCCATCAACTTTAGAGTAATTGCTTTCCAAACCCTTATCTACTTGGAGTACTAGAAACATAGAAAATAGGTGCAGGAGTAGGCCATTCGGCCCTTCGAGCCTGCACCGCCATTCAATATGATCATGGCTGATCATCCAACTCAGTATCCTGTTCCTGCCTTCTCTCCATACCCCCTGATCCCTTTAGCCACAAGGGCCATATCTAACTCCCTCTTAAATATAGCCAATGAACTGACCTCAACTACCTTCTGCGGCAGAGAATTCCAGAGATTCACCACTCTCTGTTTACTAAAATGTTTTTTTCTTCACATCTTATACCTATTGACCAAAATATTAAAACTTGAATCATTTGCTAATAGAACAGCTTCCCTCCACAACCCCATCTAAATCAGTTGCAATCCTGTATGTATCCTCCAAAACAAAGCTTATTTGAAACAAGCAGCACAATCTCATTCTAAATGTAGCCAAGCTACCAGTTGCTACCCTACTTTTTGGTTTAAACAGTTCATCCCCACTCCCCTGCACTTACATTCCAAGCCTTTATTTATGAAACTCTTCTCATATGGTTTACCAACTCTTAACAATTCACCCACTTTCCAGCACTAATCCAGGTCCCCCTGCAGCCTGGGGCCCTTTGCGAACTACCAAAGTTTCATAAAACTCCAATATATGGTAGGTATTAATGGGCTTGTTGAGAGACAGAGAAATTATTGGAACCAAACTGATATAAAGAAATTTAGGGATTATTGGCAGGAGTAAATAATTCATGAGACTGAATGAGGTTATGGACCTGAGAATGGTAGGAGCTATTCACTCAAGGAACAAAATTACAAATTACAGGTTTTGCTACAAACGCCTCTCGCTTGGTGCACTTAATTATTTTTTACATGGAAATTCATCTTAAGGTCAATCAAAAGATGAACGTAACATCAAGACTCCTAATGCAATAATTATTTTAACTTCATTTTTGGCCATTTTAAAGGAAAAGAACATGCTAACTCAGAAACACTCATTACTGTCTTAATTTTCTAATTAAATAAATATTAATCATCGTTCTTATGCCAAACTGCAAACATCCTTAGCTCCAATTTGGTGGGCTTGGCTTTATAAAAATTCTTGAAGGCAACATGCATAAAAAAAAAAGTACTGAACTTACCGAAAAATTGGTGTATGGCCACCAGGTTTTGGTTTGTTCCAAGTAAAATGTGAGGGAACAGAAAGAAACTGTTCACTTAACAAATCTTTCTTTAAAGGATGTAGAGTCCCAGACAGATCATCTACTGGAGATTCAACTGAAGGTGATAATCTTCCCTGATCATCTGAAGTCAAATCTATTTTCCCTGACACAGTAGCAGCCTGATCCTGGGAGGTCTTCCTCGATTTTAAAGGTATGTCAGTCTCTGGAGGGCAACACTGAAATGGAATGAGCCCAGGACTTAGACTGGAGGCACCCTGAAGAAGAGTGTTATTCAGCCAGGTATCCTCTGTGATACTTCCTCTTGGAGAGTGACCAGGAGACGGTGTGGGTGAATGGTGGGGTGAAAGTGAGCCTGCATAGCAGACCTCTGCACTTGAATGCCGGCGCTTTCCCCAGGGAGAAGTGGGTCTGGATGATGGTCTTGATGTTGGACGAGGGCTGAGCCAGTTTTCATCGGTAACACTAGCTCTAGGTGAATGGCAAGGTGATTGTCTAGGCGATACTGAATTTACATAAGCATAATTTGGATGCCACGACTCATCTGTTGGACAACATCTAGGTGATCCACTAGGAGAAGAACCAAGTGTAAATCGAGCAGCAGCTTCATTCAACTCAGCGTCTACATCATCATATACGTGAGAGAAAGATTCACAAGATGAAGCATCTGAAAACCAACTCCTGGAAGAAATGCTGCTAGCAGGACTTGGACTTAGCGATGAATCCCTGTAATAAGAAGGATCAAGAGGAAGGTAGAGATGGTCCCTGGATGGTCTGTCCAAATAGTCATTATCTGTGCCATTTGCATGCACTTCTTCATTAGGTCCTATTCCTTGTGGACAATTGGGAGAGATGGAGGTGATTTGAATACTAGGACATTCAAATGGTTTAGGAGCACCTACTAGACTATACTTTGACGCTTGGACATTCGAAGCCTGCAGTGGGTGCGGCGATGAAAATATTGTGGAACATGTCTGCGCTTCATGGTGATGAATACCTATTGGTTGAATTATATTTGACGATTGGTTGCAATCATTAAAGTTGTAAAATGATGCAGAATCATCAGGCTCTGTATCTGAAAGAAAAAGAGAAATAAGTTATACCTTTATTTTGCTATATTTCTACTATCATTATAGAACTACTTACTACAAGATTAATTGCATTTGTGGTATAAAGTTGAAGTCCACTAACATCCCTCTCCCTTTTCTATTTTATCACATGTAAATGATGCAAGATATTGGGATATTGATTTGTGTATGTGCATAAGCATTGCTAAATTTACCAATGTATTTACCATTGATTTTTTTTAAATGCATGTTACAAGAAATGCATGGCCAAGAGACAGAATTAGCCTCCAAGAGGAAAAATTATCTGAACTCTTCTGTATCCGGATGTACAATATTATATCAGTATATATTTAACTTGACTGGTATAGACCAAAACCTACTCCAAGACTTAAAGCAATTAAATATAGGCTAGCACTTCTGCGTCCAAAGTACACAGCATTGTCAAAGACAATTGTCAAAGACACTGTCCCTCAGGTGAGATAAAAACTTTCTTTTTCAGCTGGTCCAACGATTCAAAGCATTTTAAAGATCCCCGAGAACAAACAGCAGTGATGTCAATGAAGGCCACTGCACTTTGTAAGATTTTATGGTGCACAGCATGGTTTCCATGTTCAATATTAATATATTGGATTTCATCGTATTCAAAGAGCTTTGAAACTTTTACAAGAAATTGGAGTCTTAAAACCTTCTTTGCAAATCTTTCGATACAAGAAAAGATAATTCCTTTAAATTTAAATAACAGCACTTTTAAACATAGAATTGTGACGCTGGGGAACAGCTTTAAAACATACAATGAATGATACATTAGGATGAACGTAATTACATTCAACATTACCGGGTGCCAATGACCACTCAAAGTGCCACCAGGCAACCTAAAGGGCGAGTCATTTTGCCCGGCTTGGCAACTTGGTTTATACCCTAGACACACAAAAACTGGAGTAACTCCGCGGGTCCGGCAGCATCTCTGGAGAAAAGGAAAGTGACGTTTTGTGTCGGCGACGGTTGTGGGAAAGATGCTAAGTGTGGCAGGACGGAGGGTCAGAGCTAAAGACAGGCAGCAGTGGCGACGGCTCCATCTCCTCCTCCCGCACCCCGCCCCACCCGGCCTGTTAGCGGCAGCTGCTGCCACTCCGCCAACTGCACTTTCAAAACAGACCCTTGGAGGAGAGAGGCGGACATAGAGTTGGGGGGGGGGGGGGTGATTGGAGGATGGAGACGTGCCAAAACACTCTCGGCAGCCCTGCACCGCAGCCAGGATCGATCCCGGTCTCTGGCGCTGCAATCGCTGCCGAACCACCACTGGATAATCCCCGTCCCCACCCGAGAGCCTTCACACGCCCGGGGGTGGCAAGGGGCGTCGGGAGTCAGACCGGCATGGTGCCCCCAGGCAGCGCAAAACCCAGCTCACTCTGCCTGTCCCGCCAGGTTAACCAACAGCCCTGTCTGGATTGAGACAGGGCTGTAGGCGAGACAGGCAGTTGAGCTGGATTGAGCTGAAATTACCGTTCACGGGGCCTCCGAATCCTCACGCACGCGTGCGTGCGTGGCTGCCAAGATATTCTGTCCTTGGTCCCCTCCATATTTTGGTTGCGATTTCTGTGCCCGATAGATGTTCTCCGAGGAGCGCTGGCCTTCCTTCCCACCTCCTCTGCCCCTTCCTCTCTCTCTTGTACGCCCCCTCCACTCCCCTTATCCTGAGACCCCTCCTCTCCATCCCGCAATGATCCCCATTCCTGCCTCTATTGTCCTCACTGACATCCCCTGTGCTCCCCACTCCCCCCCCACCCACCTATTCATCCTGCACTGATCTCCCTAGCCAACTCGCATTGATTCTTCTGCCACTCCCCATCAATCCTACAATGGTCCCCCAATTCATCCTGTACTGACCCCCCCTTCCCATCCATCCTGCACTGCTTCTCCCCTTCATCCTGCACTGCTCCTCCCATCCATCTTGCACAGATCCCCCCCATTCAACCCCACTGACATCCCCCACGCTCTCCCCTCATAATTTTACCCACTCCAACCAACACTCACTAATTCCCCTGCCTCAATCCATCCAATCCACACCGATTGCCCTCACGCCCCCCCCACCCCCACCCTATCCATCCTGCACTGATTCATACTGTTTATCAACAATTTTCTTTTTTAAATGGTGCTTACAAACTGGGTATCTTTATTGCCACATACATCTAACCTGAATGTCTGGTAATGTGGCGTCTTGACACCTTTAAATATATTACCAAACATTTGCTGCATTTATGTCCTTTGGCCATCTGTCAGTTAGTGTAATGTTTAACCTGTCAGATGGGTATAGTCAGTTTTGTCAGCTATTATTATAAAATGCCTTTAGAAAATTCCTTGCAACCTGTATATTTTGTGGTGGATAAATTAAGTGGGAAGCGAGAGTGTTTCTGTACCAATAGCAATAACGACCCATGCTATGGCCATGTCATGATAATTTTCGGTCCTTCACAGAAAATATGCATCAATCTGTAGTGTGCATGGTTAAGCATATATGTTATCAAGGTCCAGGATTTATTGACACAGGTTGATCATACGCTGAATAATCCAACCACATTTTTGTTTGGAAGTGGAAAGAAATAATAAAAATTGCATTAATTGCAATGTGTAAAAAGAGTTGAGATACTGTATTATAATTTTGCTGCATGTCATTGTGGTATATATCATGTCTTGATTGGTGAATATGTTAGTTTGTGACTTTATTTGAAGCAGAAATAATATGTGAATGCTTCATTGAGCATAATTCCGACTGGTAACTACGCACTTCGTCCGAGCATGCGTCATGCAAGCCATCTTAAATGACTACCTAAAATGTCATTTGGCAACCTAAAAAGCTGCCAAGGTTGCCCGGCTGGCAACAGGGGAAAAAAAGCGAGAGCCCTGTATAGTGCCCTCCATAATGTTTGGGACAATGACCAGTCATTTATTTATTTGCCTCTGTACTCCACAATTTGAGATTTGTAATATTTTAAAAAATCACATGTGGTTAAAGTGCACATTGTCAGATTTTAATAAAGGCCATTTTTATACATTTTGGATTCACCACGTAGAAATTACAGCAGTGTTTATACATTGTACCCCCCATTTCAGGGCATCATAATGTTTGGGACACAGCAATGTCATGTAAATGAAAGTAGTCATGTTTAGTATTTTGTTGCATATCCTTTGCATGCAATGACTGCTTGAAGTCTGTGATTCATGGACATCACCAGTTGCTGGGTGTCTTCTCTGGTGATGCTCTGTCAGGCCTGCATTGCAGCAATCCTTAGCTTATGCTCGTTTTGGGGGCTAGTCCACTTCAGTTTTCTCTTCAGCATATAAAAGGCATGCTCAATTGGGTTCAGATCGGGTGACTGACTTGGCCACACAAGAATTGACCGTTATGTAGCTTTGAAAAACAGTTTTGTTGCTTTAGCAGTATGTTTAGGATCATTGTCTTGCTGTCAAATGAACCACCGGCCAATGAGTTTTGAGGCATTTGTTTGAACTTGAGCAGATAGGATGTGTCCAAATGCTTCAGACTTCATTTGCTACTACCATCAGCAGTTGTATCATCAATGAAGATAAGTGAGCCAGTACATGCTCAAGACATAACACCCCCACCACCGTGTTTCACAGATGAGTTGGAATGCTTTGGATCTTGGGCAGTTTCTTCTCTCCTCCATACTTTGCTCTTGCCATCACTCTGATAAGTTAATCTTCTTCTCATCTGTCCACAAGATTTTTCCAGAACTGTGGTTGCTCTTTTAAGTACTTCTTGGTAAACTAACCTGGCTATCCTATTTTTGCAGCTAATCAGTGGTTTGCATCTTGCAGTGTAGCCTCTGTATTTCTGTTCATGAAGCCTTCTGCAGACAACGGTCATTGAGAAATCCACACCTGATTCCTGATGAGTGTTTCTGATCTGTCAAACAGGTGTTTGGGGATTTTTGTTATTACAGAGAGAATTCTTCTGTCATCAGCTGTGGAGATCTTCCTTGGCCTGCCAGTCCCTTTGCGATTAGTAAGCTCACCAGTGCTCTTTCTTCTTAATGATGTTCCAAATAGTTGATTTTTGTACGCCTGAGGTTTGGCTGATGTCTAACAATTTTATTCTTGTTTCTCAGTCTCATAATGGCTTCTTTGACTCATTGGCACAACTTTGGTCCTCATGTTGATAAACAGCAATAAAAGTTTCCAAAGGTGATGGAAAGACTAGGTGCTGAGAGCTCTCTTTTACCTACATGGAGGCAATTAAACACACCTGAGCAATTACAAACACCTGTGAAGCTGTATGTCCCAAATATCATGGTGCCCTGAAATGTGGGATTGGGGGGGGGGGGGGGGGGGGGGGAAAAAACACACACACTATGTATAAACAACTGCTGTAATTTTAACATGGTAAAACCAAAATGTATAAAATGTATAAAAATGGCCTCTATTAAAATCTGACAATGTGCACTTTAACCACAAATTGTCGAGTACAGTGGCAAATAAATAAAGTGTCTTTGTCCCAAAAATTATGGAAGGCGCTGTAAAATTTGTATTTTAGGCCAAGATACTTTAAAAACAGTATTTATCATTAAGGAGTCTGCAAAAATATTATCTCATGCTATATGGATTAAGAATTTAAGGTCCTTTCCATTGGGCTCCCTTGATTATAGAGTGGCCAAAAATCTGTGAATGTGTGTCAAAACAACTTCACAAATTATTCATTGATCTGTACGATCTCTCTCTCTCTATATATATATATATATATATATATATATATATATATATATATATATATATATATATATATATATATATATATATATATATATATATATATATATATATATATATATATATAAAGGTTTCAATGAATAGTATGGAAGTACAAAAAATGCAAATTATCTAAGTCTACATTGAACCAAAGGTTTTAGGGAATTTATCAGAGATTGACTAAAATCTTAAAAATGTTCTATTTAAATTTTTCATAGTTTTCAGCTGCAAGTTTCACTCCAGTGGCAGACCCAGGATCAGGTGTATGCATATAGGTCCTATGAGTAACTGACCTCTGTAGAAAGCATCATTCACCAAATTAAATGTGTTTACATTTTTATACAACATCCAATTGACCTGGATAATATCCTATGAAATGATAGCAAGAAGCATTCCTGGTTTGTAACACTGAATTAATCTTCGGGTAAACAAATAAATTGGACATCCGTAACGAGGATTAATTTTCCAAAGAATGTTCAGATTATATAAAAGATGCAATTGCTTGTGTGATACAAATGAAGATGAGAGTTGTGAAAAATGTAACCAACAAGGTTAAAGATTCTACTTGCCAGGAACTGGCATTAATTAGTATCACATAGACCAAGATACCGTGAAAAATAAACTTTGTTTGCACACCATCCAGGCAAATCACACCAAGACTAAAAAGGTAGAATATGGTTACAGTCCCAGAGAAAGTGCAGATATGGGAATCCTTAGCATACAACAGGTCCACTGTTGTATCCTTAGCATACAACAGGTCCATTCAAGAGTTTGATAACAATGGAAAATACACTGTTTTTTAAAATCTGGTGGTAAGTGCTATGAACCTATGAAGGAAGTGGAGGGGCGGGGGCGGGGGGGGGTGGAACGAGAATGACCAAGGCGCAGGTAGCCCCTGATTTTGTTGGCTGCTTATGTAGACAGAAGCAATATGCGTGGGAGAGAGCATAGAGAAGAGGACGGTTTGTGTGATGGACTGGGCTGCGTTCACACACAGCAATTTCTTATGGTCTTTGGCAGAGGAATCGCCGTACCAAGCTACAAAGCATCCCAATAGAAATCAGTGAGAGTGATTGAAATACTGACTTTCCTTAGCCTTCTGAGGAAGTCGACTCTCCACTTCAGCACCTTGATAAAGCGAAGGGCATGTACACCATCCTGCTTCTTGAAGTCAATGACCAGCTTCTTATTAGAAAGTACTGTAAATGTGGGGCTGGGCCAATAAAGGCACTTTAGGTAGCACTGATCATTAAAATGTCAAATATAGACTGCATTATGCTAAGAGCTTCTAAGCAGTAGTCAATCGGAGCACATTTAGCTAGCAGAATTGCACCATTGTTTTGTACTAATGGATTTAAAAATTAATATACTCGTCTCTGCAGCATCTAAATTGGTACCAATTGAGTACAGTTTTCATTTGCCAACTAAGTTATAACACCATATTTAATCACTATTAAAATAAAATCTGAAAGTCACTATAATCTTTGCTGTACTAAAGGTACTCAGCCAACTAACAATAATATTCTTTATATTTAAGGGAAAAAAAAGGAAACTTTGAATTGGCTAATCCTTGAGTTCTGGGTTTTATGAGATAATATTAAACAGGAAAGAGCTCAGATTCTGGAGATTTTTCTCAGAGTTTCAGCTGATGCGTAAAGCCATTTATGTAACAACCAAATTCATAGGGATTCTACCAATTAATCATGCGGAATCTGAAATTGTTGATAAGCAATGCAAAGACACAGAAAATAAATGCATGTCTTAGACGATAGGTGAATCCTGGGAACCTCACTGGTTAGAAAATCTTGTCGCATAGAAATAGATTATTCAGTCCACCACATCCACACTGACCAGTGGGCATGAGATTTTAATCCCACCTTCCAGCATTTAGCATACTGCTGTGCCTTGGCAATCCAATGTTTTTCTCGACATTTCTTAACTGCCTTCAGCAACTGTGCTTCCATTAATCACTCAGGCAATGAATTCCATGTACTCTCTTACTGGGTGAAAAATATCTCATCAGGACCCCCCCCCCCCCCAACTCTTTAGCCTTAATTTATGTGCCCAGTTTTATCTACATCTTTTATGGAAAAAAAGAGTCCATCCTGTCTATACTGCTCATACTTTTATACATTTCAATCATATCCCCCTTAACCTGGCACCTCCAGTCTCTCCTCATAACTGGAATGCTCCAACATGCTGGTAAATTTCCTCTGGTGCCATCACACCTTTCCCATGGTAAGGCGACCAAAACAGCTTGCAGTACTCCAGCCGAGGTTTGAGCAACATTTTATTAATTTGGAGCATAACTTCCATGCTCTTGTATTCAACTGCCCAACTAATGAAGATAATTAACCACTTCATCCCAAAGTAGCCTGGGATAAATATTATCCAGCCTTGGGGATAATATTTAAGTCCACTTTATGGAGCCATGTATTTCAACGAGAATTGTGCATTTTCTTTTCTATTTGCCAGGGTTAGAACATTTTTTGTTGATCAAATTACAAATCCTCCCTGGCTTGCGAACGTTTCATTTTTACTGTTGCCCACAAGTCAGAAAATACACAAAAATCCCTTGATATGGCAACCATACATCCTCAGTATTTTAATGAATGACATCAAGAGTATACAAGGCTGCTAATAAAGAACAGTTACTAAAAGTGGAGAGGGAAAACTAGTTCTGTTATTTGTAGGAATGAACATTTGTACGTACATGAGATTTTAAAATGCAACTAGACCACGTGGGACACGTTGGGTCCCATCCCCAACCGGGGGGTGGGGCGCATGGCATCACAGGGGAGGGCTGGTCCCCGAACGCGATATTCCACCACTCACCCATAGGTCCCAACACTCACCACTCCCGAGAGAGTGAGTGGTGACAGAGAGTGAGTGGTGACAGAGAGTGAGTGGTGACAGAGAGGGAGGGGTGTGGCAGAGACAGAGGGGGAGGCAGTGGGGCGGCAGAGGGGGGGGGGCAAAGGGCAGAGGGGGGGGGGGGGCAAAAGGGGGGCAGAGGGGGCAAAGGGGGCAGAGGGGGCAAAGGGCAGAGGGGGCAAAGGGCAGAGGGGGCAAAGGGCAGAGGGGGGCAAAGGCAGAGGGGGCAAAGGGGGCAAAGGGCAGAGGGGGCAAAGGGCAGAGGGGGCAAAGGGCAGAGGGGGCAAAGGGCAGAGGGGGCAAAGGGCAGAGGGGGCAAAGGGCAGAGGGGGCAAAGGGCAGAGGGGGCAAAGGGCAGAGGGGGCAAAGGGCAGAGGGGGCAAAGGGCAGAGGGGGCAAGGGCAGAGGGGGGGCAAAGGGCAGAGGGGGCAAAGGGCAGAGGGGGCAAGGGCAGAGGGGGCAAAGGGCAGAGGGGGCAAAGGGCAGAGGGGGCAAAGGGCAGAGGGGGCAAAAGGGCAGAGGGGGCAAGGGCAGAGGGGGCAAAGGGCAGAGGGGGCAAAGGCAGGGGGGGCAAAGGGCAGAGGGGGCAAAGGGCAGAGGGGGCAAAGGGCAGAGGGGGCAAAGGGCAGAGGGGGCAAAGGGCAGAGGGGGCAGGGGGGGGCAAAGGGCAGGGGGGCAAAGGGCAGAGGGGGCAAAGGGCAGAGGGGGCAAAGGGCAGAGGGGGCAAAGGGCAGAGGGGGCAAAGGGCAGAGGGGGCAAAGGGCAGAGGGGCAAAGGGCAGAGGGGGCAAAAGGGCAGAGGGGGCAAAGGGCAGAGGGGGGGCAAAGGGGGCAAAGGGCAGAGGGGGCAAAGGGCAGAGGGGGCAAAGGGCAGAGGGGGCAAAGGGCAGAGGGGGCAGGAGTGTCCCCTCTGCCCTTTGGGTGTAATGGTGGGTCCTAGTAATGACCACTTCTCCCATCTCCAACGAACCCACTCCTCTTCGACTCCCCCTCATGGCCATCTACCCTATAAGGGATAAGGGATAAGGGGGAAATCCTTTAAAACCAAGATGAGGAGAACTTTTTTCACACAGAGAGTGGTGAATCTCTGGAACTCTCTGCCACAGAGGGTAGTTGAGGCCAGTTTATTGGCTATATTTAAGAGGGAGTTAGATGTGGCCCTTGTGGCTAAGGGGATCAGAGGTTATGGAGAGAAGGCAGGTACGGGATACCGAGTTGGATGATCAGCCATGATCATATTGAATGGCGGTGCAGGCTCGAAGGGCCGAATGGCCTACTCCTGCACCTAATTTCTATGTTTAGAACTTTCTATTTTAAGCTGCCGACTGGACATCAACTACCTCAACTTTTCACTCCTCTTTCTCACTCTAACCTCTCCCCCCCTGAATGTACAGCTCCACTCACTCTGCAACAACCCCGACTGGTTGATCAAACCTGCCAATACGGGAGGTGCCGTGGTAGTCCGGCGCGCTGACCTGTCTGAGGCCAGGTGCCAACTCTCATACGACACCTACTTATCCTTGAACCATGACCCCACAGACGAGCACCAGGCCATTAGAATTAGATTCCTTTATTGTCATTCAGACCTTTTGGTCTGAACAAAATTATGTTGCCTGCAGTCATACACAGAATAAATAATAACAAAACATACAATAAACACAAATTAAACATCCACCACAGTGAGTTCACCAAGCACATCCTCACTGTGATGGAGGCAAAGTCTTAGTCTCCGTCTCTTCCCTCCTTGTTCTCCCTCTGCGCTGAGGCGATTGATCCAGGCTGAAGATGCCGCCCTCCAGTCCAGCGGACCTCCGTGGTGATGTCGCTGCTGCTGAAAGCCGGAACGCCGTCTCCACTCCGAGATGGCCCGCCACAGCATCAGCTCCAGGCTGCCGCCCCAGCTCCGGGTCCCGCAGTCTCCGCTCCGGGTCCCGCAGTCTCCGCTCCGGGCTGCCGCCCCAGCTCCGGGTCCAGCAGTCTCCGCTCCAGGCCACCGCCCCAGCTCCAGGCTGCTGCCCCAGCTCCGGGTCCCGCAGTCTCAGCTCCGAGCCCCGCTGCATCAGCTCCAGGCCGCCGCCGAAAGCCGCACCAGCAAGTCGGGCCACCGCTGCCTCAGCCCCGAAGACAGCCAGCCTCTCGTTGGTGAGTCCTGGCTGGCTCTGCCTCCGGAGCCTCGGGGTCAGTCTCAGGCTGGAGGCCGCTAGCTCTCAGCTAGCTCTCATTAGGCCTCAGCGCAGACGGAGGCAGAGAAGGGGATACGACACGAAAAAGTCGCATTTCCCCGAAGGAAGAGACGGAGAACGAGAACATGTTTCACCTCCTCTAACACAACCCAACAAACTAGAACCAAAACAAGACAAAAAAAAAAACAGAAAAAAGTAAAGACAGACGGACTGCAGGCGAGCCGCAGCTGTTAACTGCGCCGCCACTTCCGCCACTTCTCTAGCACCATCACTGGCTTCATCGCTTCCGGCTCCCTGCCCTCCCAAGCCTCTATCGCATCGTTCCCCAGCCCCGCACGGCCTGATTTTATCTTCTCCCCAAAATCCACAAACCTGACTGCACTGGCAGACCCATTGTTTCTGCTTGTTCTTGACCCACTGAACTTATTTCCACATATCTCGACTCCATCCTATCCCTCCTGGTCAAATCCCTTCCTACCTATGTCCAAGACACCTCACACGCTCTTCGTCTCTTTCATGACTTCTGTTTTCCAGGCCACCACTCCCTCATCTTCACCATGGATGTCCAGTCACTCTACACCTCCATCCCCCACCAGGAGGGTCTTAAAGCCCTCAGTTTCTTCCTCGACCGCAGAACCAACCAATCCCTGTCTAGTAACTCACCTCCGCCTAGCGTCTCAACAACTTTTACTTTGACTCCTCCCATTTCCTCCAAATCCAAGGCATAGTTATGGGCACGGGCCCGAGCTATGCTTGACTCTTTGTAGGGTACGTCGAACAATCCTTGTTCGAGGCGTACTGTGGCCCTATCTATGAACTCTACTTGCGCTACATTGGCGACTGCATTGGTGCTACCTCCTGCACCCACTGACTTCATCCATTTCACCACTAACTTCCATCCGGCACTCAAATTCACCTGGACCATTTCCGACATCTCCCTACCGTTTCTAGACATCACCTTCTCCACCGCAGGTCCACCGGCATCTACTACAAACCCACTGACTCCCATGGCTATCTGGACTACACTTCTTCCCACCTTGCTTCCTGCAAGGACGCAATCCCCTACTACAAATTCCTCCGTCTACGCCGCATCTGCACCCAGGATGAGGTGTTGTTCCACACCATTGCATCGGAGATGTCCTCATTCTTTAGGGAACGGGGGTTCCACTCTTTGACTATAAATGAGGTTCTCACCAGGGTCTCTTCTACATCACGCAGCTCTGCTCTCACTCCCCATCCCCCCCCCGCTTGTAACAAGGGCAGAGTCCCCCTTGTCTTCACATTCCACACTACCAGCCGTCACATACAACACATAATCCTTCGACCTCCAACAGGATCCCACCATTGGCCACATCTTCCCATCTCCTCCCCTTTCGGCTTTCCGCACCCTCCGTAACTCCCTGGTCAATTCATCCCTTCCCACTCAAACCACCCCTCCCCTGGTACTTTCCCTTGCAACCGCAGGACATGTCTTGTCGTTTTACCTCCCCCCTCGACTCCATCCAAGGACCCAAGCAATCTTTCCAGGTGAGGCGGAGGTTCACCTGCACCTCCTCCAACCTCATCTATTGCATCCGCTGTTTCAGGTGTCAACTGCTCTACATCGGTGAGACCATGCGCAGGCTTGGCAATCGCTTTGTCCAACACCTCCGCTCAGTTCGCATTAACCAACCTGATCTCCTGGTGGCTCAGCACTTCAACTCCCCCTCCCATTCCGAATCCGACCTTTTGGTCCTGCGCCTACTCCATGGCCAGAGTGAGTCCCACCGCAACTTGGAGCATGGGCTCATATTTCACTTGGGTAGTTCACACCCCAGCGGTATGAACATTGACCTCGCCAATTTCAGGTAGGCCTTGCTCTCTCTCGTTCCCCTCCCCAGCTCTCCCACAGCCTCTTCCTTTCTTCCCCCCCTCCCACATCACTGAAGAAGGATCTCGACCCGAAATGTCGCCTATTCCTCCGCCCCACAGATGCTGCCTCACCCGCAGCGTTTCTCCAGCATTTTTGTCTACCTTCGATTTTTCCAGCATCTGCAGTTCTTTCTTAAACAGCTTCTTCAATCCAAACAGTTCACGTGACGATGGTTCTCCAGCATGACTTCAGAATTAAGGGACAGAAGTTTAGGGGTAATATGAGGGGGAACTTCTTTACTCAGAGAGTGGTAGCGGTGTGGAATGAGCTTCCAGTGGAAGTGGTGGAGGCAGGTTCATTGGTATCATTTAAAAATAAATTGGATAGGCATATGGATGAGAAGGGAATGGAGGGTTATGGTATGAGTGCAGGCAGGTGGGACTAAGGGGGGAAAAAAAAATTTGTTTGGCACGGACTTGTAGGGCCGAGATGGCCTGTTTCCATGCTGTAATTGTTATATGGTTACTGTTAGATGAAACGGCCAATACTTTTAACCACACATTTCACAGTAACACGAAAGCAGCAATAAGCCACATAAACCCAAATATTCTAACCATATTACCTTCCCCCCAAACCGATATTCCTGCAGTTCATCCAAAGATACAACCATTTCTCAATCTTTCGGACCGGACAACTGGGCGTGTTCAACTCATAATTCTGAAGACTCAATCTGCATAGAAACTATTCCACACTTGTGTCCTGAACCGTTAACTCATTTTATAATTATATCCGAGCAGATCAGAATGTAACAAATGTAACACTGTTATTTGAGAAATAAGCACGAAGTACACAATTAGCCAGAAATTAGTAAATACCCTTCTAAAAAACGAGAAGCAGCCTTTTAGTATTTATCAATCCCTAATATTTTGCTCCAATGAGATCACTTTATTCTTTCAAACACCAATGGGCATAGAACAACTCTATTCAATCTTTCCTTACAGTCGAGTTCTTTTATCGCAGGAGTGAATCCAAGCTAGGCGGCACTCAAGGTTAATACAGAATTTCCTAAGCACAGAAATCAAAACAATTGTCAGCACTACCTGTAGTTGCAATAAAGCACAAAACTTCCTCTTGTACTAGGACTGCCTTGCAATAAAGATCATCGCATTATCTGTCTTCCGAATTGCTTCCCTACACATTCGTGTTTTGCACATCAGCAGATTTCATGTTTTGTATACCAACACACCCAGATCAATATTCACTGACAACTCACCCAAAAGATCTATTCTTCCGACAAAAATGAATAACCTTGCTTCTTTTCACACTATATGTAGGAAGAACAGCAGAAGCTGGTTTACACAACGATGAGAGACAAAATGTTGGAGTAACTCAGTGGGACAGGCACCATCTCTTGGGAGAAGGAATGGGTGACGTTTCGGGTCAAGGCCCTTCCTCAGACCACTTCTTTCACTTTTCACACTATATTCCATCCCATTTCTTGCACAAACACAAGGTGTCAATATCTTTGTAGTTTATTTGCTTGCTTCTCTGATCATTCTCCCAACTTTGTATCAGCAACAAATATGGTTACATTCGAATTATTCCAATCAAATTATTATAAATTGCAAACTGCAAAAATAATAAAATTTAGTCAGTACACTGTCTGTCAGTCCAGCAAACATTTAAAACGATCAAGCTATCACTCTTAGCAAAGGAAGGGCGTAAACCAGGTGTGCTGGGTTTTTCAAATTGCTGAATAACCGAGAGTCAGAATTTGTGGTGTTAAGTCAGCTGTATTCCACAAATAACCATCTGCCAACCTAAAACAAACTCTTTTTCCATTGTCCTTCATCGTCAATCCATCCCAATTTAGGATTTGTCATCCTTCTTACCCAACGCCCAAGAATCCTTACTTTATGAAAGAATCTTGCGTGGTACCTTAATAATTTTGGAAAAAGAAAAACAATGGTTTCCCCCAACTATGCTGAAAGTTACATTCTCAAACAAATGTCTTTAATGTGGTTAAACAAAATTTCCCTTTTACAAAAAAATACTTGAGATGCTGAACATATGAAATAAAAGCAAAAATGCTGGAAATACTCAGCAGACCTTGGGATGTCAACAGAGAAACAAAATTAACATTTCAAGTCAATGGTCATTCATCTAAAGTGTACTTAAAGCAATTCCTATTTTATTAATTTTGATAAAATTTTATTTACTCTCCTTGGCCATATTATATGTTACTTTCCGCTCTGCTGGGACTATTCCAGAATCTAGACGTCTTGGAAGATTACAACATGCACTGGCTCTGTAGCCTTTTGTTTTAGAACACTTAAGATACCAGGTTCCCCACAATGTTGCCTGAATCAATATTTTCTGCATTTTCTAGAAAATTAATTTTGAAAGTCAAAAACAATGCAAAAGAAAGCTCTATCTACTCAATAAACACCGAAGCCGAACTGACAATTTATTGAAGTTCATCATAATTAGCACCTGCAAAGAGCTTCTCTTAGAATCATTTGTTAAGGACAGCCAACAGATCCAGGAGTAAATAAATAATAAACACAAGACAATATCACCATGACTTTTGGGGAATAACACAGTAATATGGGCATTGGGGCATCCAAACAGGGACCTGCAGCCTAAAGAACAAGTGGTAGGTAGAACAATTCTGGCAGATACAGCAATTTGTCAATGACTACCACTCATGGATTCTTCAGTGCTGTTAAGATCACCTACCTTTAAAACTTTCATGAAGCCACCAAAAACCAACCTGTCCAGCTGCACAATACTGCTAGGTTCACCAGTCACTGAGATTTTATCCTAAATTTTGGGCCAAGAATAACTGTTATACAACTTTTATATCAGAAGAATAGATATTTTCTTTAAGGAAAGCTATCCTTTTATCTCTTACTGGTTACTGTTACTTTAGTGACCATAGCTAGCCATGGATGGACCACATTTCTAGTGATATTCAATGAATATTCATAACGCAATCCTCCATTTTTTGCTGTTATTGATCCACTTTTTACAAAAAAATGCTAGTTGACATAATAAAATTGATCCAGGACATTCTTTGGATTTCATCAACTTCCTGGGCAACTTTAAAATATTGCAAACAACCAAGATACTTCACTGGAGCATTACCAAGCAAACAATTGGATACTGAACCTCTTAAAGCAGATGATCAAAAACTTGGTCAAAGTCTTGGCTTTAAAAAGCACATTAAAAAGTGAGGCAAAAATTTGAGGGGGTATTCTTGGGATTACATTAACATTGAATTTACAGATAAGTAGAGAAGCACGGATACCTGACCCCAACGAATCCTAAACTTCTCAAAAGGAAGTAGCTGCCAAGATAGTTGACGCATTCATTGGTTGCAATCTACGGAAATTCCCTGGATTCAGAAGATATCCCAGAGGACTGCAAAACAGCAAATGCAACACCGCTACTCTAGAAAGGAGACAAAAACCAGGAAACCTTAGGCCAGTTAACCTTAACATCTATCACTGGTAAAATACTGGAATTGATTAGCAAGGAGGAGATAGCAGGCCTATTGAAAAATCCTAAAATAGTCAAACAGATTTAGCTTGATTTTTCAACAAAAAAAAGTGTTCAGCAAACTTGCTGGAATTATTTGAGGATGTAACAAACAGGAAGCATAATGTGAAACATTAGATGTTACATATTTGGGTTTTTTGAAGATATTTGATAATATGGCACATAAAGAGCTGGGAGATACATTTGCATGAAAAAGGAGTGTATAACCAGCAGAAAATTCAGTACGGATAAATAGGTTATTTTCAGGTTGTCAGTGACAAGTGGGACCCAGGGATCGGTGCTGACACCTTATAATTTGCAATCTACATTGATTTCTACATTGATTTGGTTCGGAAAGTGACAAAAAATACAACAGCCACAAATATAGATACCAAAATAGTTGGGTTAGCAAATTGTGAGGATGACAGATGCTAATATACGTTGAGCACATGATAAAAGAGGCCAATGTTGGCCTTTATTGCAAGGAGTAGAGTATAATAGGAATTTGATGAAACATTATTAGGGAATGGGGAAGCTGCATACTAGCACTGCGTTTGGGTTAGCTCTTCCTACTAAAGGAATGATGCAATCACAAGGGAGGCAATATATTAGGTTGATTTGTAGGATAGAGGTTAACATACGAAGAAATGCTTAAGCAGGTTGGCCCTCATTTCATTAGAATTCAATAGAATGAGGGGATCTGGTCATTTTTAAACATCAAGTAACCCAGAATATAGACACAAAAACCTGGAGTAACTCAGCAGGACAGGCAGCATCTCTGGAGAGAGGGAATGGGTGACGTTTCAGGTCGAGACCCTTCTTCAGTCTGAAACCATGCAACCACATCTCTGAAATGGATGCAAACTTTAATTTCAATTAATTCATATCTGGTTTTGAGTGTCGTCTATTCAGAGAGCCGTCAATTTTACCTTGTTAATACATTCCCTTGGTATGTTGATGCATTATTATTGTTAAATGCTCCAAATTGCTCCGACTTTGATCTTACTCATACGTAAACCCTCCTACTTTCTTTAGAGCTGTTGAACATAAAAATTACATCTAAGCATGTAATTTTTTTTAAATGATTTTTTGTTTACATCTTATTCTTAAACAATAAAGTACTGTCTCTTCGATGAAGTGTGAAGTACCAGGTTTAGGAATCCAGGAAGTTACAACTGGCCAATACACCAGAGTCAGCCCTGCACGAAGAGCTGTGGGATTTATGGTAAAACACTTGTTTTGAAAGATGCATTTTATATTCCAAACTGCCCTTCTCCCATCCACCCCATAATTCCCCGATCTCTGTTATGGCATGTAAGCTGGAAAGAGGGACAAATCCATGACCAAATGGCAGATGGGGTCCGGCCGGCAGAAAGGGGAGATAAGGTCATAAGTGATGAGCAGAATTGGGCCATTCGGCCCATCAAGTCTACTCCGTCATTCAATCATGGCTGATCTATTGCTCCCTCCTAACCCCATTCTCCTGCCTTCTCCCCATAACCCCTCACACAATCTATCTCTGCCTTAAAAATATCCATTGACTTGACCTCCACAGCCTTCTGTGGCAAATCTGTAACAAATTGTGAACATAGTTTGATTCATTAATGGACTGGATTTTGCCCAAGGGAGATGGTGTAAAAAAGTTTTATTTTAATAAATCTGTATTTTCTTTTCAGGTCATGCAATTAGCAGAAAAACAATTTTTAATTTGCAATTGCTGTAATTAATAAACAGAAAGACCATGTGTCAAGCTCCATCGTTAACCATAGTTACCAGACTCAAATGGCCCTAGATCCCAGCATGGTTTACATGAAGTAGCAGCTCCATATTTACCCAATGCTTGTGCTAGCACCCGTGAATCTAAACTCTTGATTTGCACCACTCTTTCAACTATTCATTAAGTTGCACATGACTTAAACAACAATCCAGAGATTATTTCCCTAAAGTTAAAAAGAGCTTTATTTCCTTCCTCTCTGGAATCCATTCCTAGTTCTGTCTCTCGTCAGCTCCAGGCTTTTCTTCACATGTGTGAAATCTATACCTCAAGCACCACATCAAGATGGTTTGAGGCTTCGAAATTGCATTTAAAATGCCATCACAACTGCGTTGGAAAACAGCAGTTATCCAAAGAGGTAATGGATTATTTGCAAGGCAAGGCAGTACACTTGAAGGTAGCCACAAAATGCTGGTGTACCCCAGCGGGACAGGCAGCATCTCTAGAGAGAAGGAATGGGTGACGTTTTGGGTCAAGACCCTTCTTCAGACTTTTGAATTACACTTGAATTTGTATTTGAATCAGTACACTTGAATTATATACAATTAAACCCAACATTTTGTGTAAATATTGGTGAGCTGAAACTGTAACTCAATGTTAATTTGAAACTCAATGGGGGAAATTGGGACGTGTTCCATAGATTTGATCAGGATAATTAAGCACAATGTAATGGAATTAACTATCTTATTAAAACACATTCACTTTAGTGGTCACTAGCCACTGAGCTTGTTACCATTAAAAATAAACTCTGGACTGGCAAGAGTTGTGGAGCTAATGGAGGCGACAACAATTCCCATCACAAAGGGATTACAAGACCATAGCATTCAGGTGGTCAGTCAACACATGGAGCAGTTTCTGTCTGTCCTCAGTAAAGGCCACACTCATCATGCTTCCCAAGAGTGCAAGCCTGAGGCAAGAATCCCAGCAGGGACAAGCCAACATCATTAGCCCTCCAGGCCCAACACCAGCCGTCACAGACATCCATGTCACATTGAATTAAGTTCAGAGTGGCGGACACATGCACGAGAGCCATGGCAACTCTGATCTTCTGTGTATATATGTGGTTGTCTTTATATCTTCGTGAAAAAACTACGCAGTAAGAATAACATTTTTACATATTCCGGTTGAAATTTTACCCCGTTGAGGCCGGGATCACCTTATCTGAACATTTCATGCTTTATTTCTCGACTTATTACTGATTAAAGTTTAAAGCCATGAAAAGACTTTGAAATGAAAAGCACCAGCTTCAAATGATGACGTCACAATCGCTCAGTTAGCTGAGACCAGCCCGAATGAAGACATTTGACACGTTATTTGCGATCAAAGCATTAAAAATAGCAACTTTCACAAGATTTTTGCATATTCTGATTCACATTTTCCCCCTCGAGGCAGAGATCACTTTCACTGAACATTTTATGCTTTATTTCTCGACTTATTACTGGATAAAGTTTTTTAAAAATCAAAATACCTTCAATTTCAAACCGACCAGCTTCAACTGATGACGTCACAATGGCAGCTTCAACTGATGACATCACAATGGATAGACTATCAGGGGGGAGGGCGAATTGCAATTGTAACACTCAGGGCAAGTGCAATTGTAATTTTTATTTTTATTTTTATTTTTTTTTAAGATCACTGCCGAGGTAGGAAAAGGTAGTTCTGGAATCTTACGTTTGGAAACTGCTTGAGTTGGAGGACTACGCCTCCTCTGGGGGCTACGGGTAGGGAATGGGTGCGTTGCGTGAGCAGACCCAACGGGTCTGCAGTTGGTCTAG
Source organism: Leucoraja erinaceus (assembly GCF_028641065.1). NCBI lineage: Eukaryota > Metazoa > Chordata > Chondrichthyes > Rajiformes > Rajidae > Leucoraja > Leucoraja erinaceus. Next base: position 9,115,564 of record NC_073393.1, on the reverse strand, counting down.
TAACATATAAAAGTATAAATAACGCTGTAATAATCCATTTTAGTGTTAATTCTCTCAGTACTCTGTCATAGAATTCCATCCCTAGCACAAAGTTACCAATATACTGTCCAAATGTGAAGCAGCGTACTACGAATTGAAACAATTGCATTATATAAAATGTGTGTACACAGATCAGTTTTAAAGTGAAACTCTGCTTATTGAGATTTTAAACAGATTGTGATTGTTATATCGTTGCAAGCAGGGACACTATAAACCTCTCCCATCCAATGATAATTTGAACACAGACACGAACACAGGAAGAATAGTGTCCATATATTAAAATATACTACATTATTCTCATGCACTTTATCTTTGTACTTTTACATAAGAGACTACAGGTATCAAAGGTGCCATCTATATTTGAAATCCAAGTTGATACCATCCGATGCACCTTAGTCCTCAAAAACAAATCATATCCAGTTAGTCACTGCATGGTGCAGAACTCTAATGCACGATCCACAGGTAACCTGTACAGCTGGACCAGCATAAACAGCAACACTAACAAGAAACAAACAGGTTGGTGAAAAGGCACAGTGTTTAATATAAATTTACAATGTATATTAAACAATGACTGCTAATGACATAATTGTGGGAACTGACTAGAGTAGCACTCGGGCCTGCAATGGCAAATGCCATTCTGAATACCAGTCTGAAGAAGGGTCTCGACCCGAAACGTCACCCATTCCTTCTCTTCAGAGATGCTGCCTGTCCCACTGATTTACTCCAGTCTATCTACGGCAAACGCATGTTAGTTTTAAAAATTGTTCATTAGACCAAACTGGTTCAATAGCGTTTTATTTACAACGCCCATTTTCAAATGTCATGGAACTGAACTAGATTACCTCAGTGATCTATTAACTCTGAACCCTCACAACGTTATGTTCACCAATTTCTCCAAATTGAGATTCTCCTAATAATGTCAATAGCATTCAAAGTGTTTTTTAAATACTCAGGTGAAAGATAAGATTCAATTTTTAAAAAGAATTTATAAGTAAAATAAATTTTACTGAAAAAAAAAATAGCAGGCTAGTTTATTTTTGCAAACCGTTCTCAAGAAATTAAAGTGCTTCAGTGAATTGTACATGTCCAGAAGTAAATGCCTCCCATTCTCCAACCATCACTTGCACCATTCAAACCAAATTGTTGCTGCATTGCCGAGCTCTCCTGGAGTTCAGAGGCACCCACCCTTGGAACTGGCAGATGGCCTCTGCTCCCTGCAATACAGGCACTACCAACATTTTTCAGTGCAGCTGAACTATTGAAGGGAGCGCTGCCACTGAATGACTGAGTCCCTGGGAAGGAATGGAGTTTCTGGCTCCATATGGATTGGGGCGGGGGAAGAATAATAAAGACAGAACCTAAATATTTTTTAGAAATGCCCCTTTCCTCCAGTGTAAACCTTTCTTGGTTTATATTTTCCTGTGGTATGAAGTAGCACTGTGCTCACATCCTCACCCCAAAAATGTAAAGAGCTGAGAACAAAGGTTTTCATGTTAACCATCTACGTAATGAAGGAAATTATGACATCGGTGCACACGTTGAAATGATCTTCAGCATGAACTACTGCTGTCCATGCTGCACAGATTCACCAGACATGGTGGCTGCCAAACTTAATCAGCAGCATGATGAGAACATTAAGGGTAACAGAGCAGTGAATGGTGCAGTCAGAATCATAAATAAGAATAAGTTTATTGGCCAAGTATTCATATACAAAGAATTTGCCTTGGGGCTCCGCCCACACGTCACAACATGACATAGTGACAGTTAAGAATGATACATAAAACATTAAACATTAATAATAAAACATTATTGATTAAGCATGCGAATTAAATGAAATACCAGAGCAAAAGGAGGCTACACATTTTTGGTTATTGAGTATAGCTGTTACTCGTGGAAAAAAAGCTGTTTTTATGTCTGGCTGTGGCAGCTTTGACAGTCCGCAGTCGCCTTCCAGAGGGAAACGATTCAAAGAGTTCGTGGCCAGGGTGAGAGGGGTCAGAGATGATCTTACCCACTCGCTTCCTGGCCCTTGCAGTGTACAGTTTGTCAATAGAGGGAAGGTTGCAGCTAATATACTTCTCAGCTGATTGGACGATTTACTGCAGCCTCCGGGTGTCGTGCTTGGTGGCTGAGCCAAACCAGACCATGATGGAGAAGGTGAGGACAGACTCTGCGATGGCCTTATAGATTTGGACTATCATTACCTGTGGTAGATTGTGCTTCCTCAGCTGCCACAGGAAGTACATCCTACGTTGTGCCTTTTTGACTGCGGAGTCGATGGTAGCCCCCCACTTAAGGTCCTTGGAGATGATGGTTCCCAGGAACTTAAAAGACTCCGCAGATGTGACTGTTGTGTTGTTGATGGTGAGGGGAGGGGGAGCTCTCCTAAAGTCCAAAATCAATTCCATTGTCTTAAGAGCATTGAGCTCCAGGTTGTTGCGATGGCACCAGGACGCCAGCTGTGACACTTCCTGTCTGTAGGCAGATTCCTCCCCATCCTGGATCAGTCCAATCAGAGTTGTGTTGTTCGCAAACTTGAGAAGCTTGACAGGAGTCAGTGGAGGTGCAGTCATTGGTGTAGAGAGAGTTGAGGAGAGGGGAGAGTACGCAGCCTTGTGGTGCTCCTATGCTGAGGGTTTGCGGGTCCGAGATGTGCTTTCCCAGCCTCACATGCTGCTTCCTATCCGTTAGGCACAGTCAACTCTGAAAGATTGTAGTGCAGTAGCTCTGGCGCAATGGTGTTGAATGCACAGCTAAAATCAACAAACAAAATCCTTGCATAGGTCCCCTGGCGGTCTAGGTGCTGGAGAATGAAGTGCAGGCCCAGGTAGGAGCAGGGATAGACTAATCCTGCAGGGATAGACATTTCCTGCCTATGATTTGGTTCCCTTAATATATAGAAATCTACTTTGAATCACTAAGCCAACACAGCCCACTAGCCCCCAAATGAAGACATTTCTCATCATCTTGACTTAAACATAGAAAATAGAAAATAGCCAAGGAGCAGATTAAACAATCTGGTCCAGTATATTAATCTGCCCTAACCATGTAGTTGTATGTCCTTTTAAAGCAAATGTATATTAATTAAACACTGGGCAGGTTTGTTTAAATATTAATGGAAATTCAAGATAGAGCTCAGAATCTGCTTGTAGGATAATTATCTAAAAATTTCCAAACATAGTGACCCTGATACAGAGTTGGCTACACATGGCTATCTGTGGAATATGATGCAGCTGGATTCAGTTTTGATTGATAACTGTAAGAGAATAAGCACACTCATGGCACACGTCATCTCCATTAGCTTGTGGATTGCACTGGTATGTGTATTTAAACCTATGTGTGCTTGAGATATTAGTGGGGTGGTACTGCAGACTACAAGAGCCAAAGGAGATGAAGAAAAGCGCCCTTGCGTTTGCGCTCTCTCTACCTTTTCCCCAAACACCAACAGCCAAATCTTCTGGAAGGCCAAGGTAGTTTCTCACTAAGAATCGCTGAACTCTTTGTGCAGGTTCTGTATCAGCTAGATCCAAATGTTATCAAGTACGTCCTCAGTGGAACACTTGAATGGTTTGGGTCCCACTCGGCAAACTTGTATACAAAAATTCTACATAAATACCCAACACAGCTGCTGATTGCTAATCCATGGAAACCAAAATTGAGAGTACACTGTTCAAATTGCAATCATTAAACCTCAATCTAACCTCTCAGATGGATGCAATTACTTGTGATACTATTTAAATAGCCAGGAAAGTCTTTTGGGATATCCTGGCTAATATCTGTTCAGAAGCTAGCATTACTGTTAATAACTTATTTCATCATTACCTTATTACTGTTTTGGGGATCTTGGCAACAGTCCACCATGATTTCAACCATTTTTGAGAGAGACTACAAAAGCTTTGGAATAAATAGTGGTACATGCTTAGCAAATATGTGCTGAAACATGTTCCTATATTAAAGTATGGTCAGTAGACATCCTAGAACAGTCACTGTCGCAATCATTGGTGCTCCTGTGATTCCAGCTCATTTATTTCACAAAAACTGCATTTCATCCTACTGCCTTTACTCAGTCTTCTTAAGTACGCTACTCACTGTTGAATGCATATTTGTGTCAAGTCTGAATTGTGAAAGATTAGATACTCAGGATGGATGTAGTCCTTTTTTTTGTTTTTTAAACAATATATAGCAATATGTTCTACTGCATGTATCCACTGTACTTCAATGCTAAAAGGAAATACAGGGGCCATTTCATTCGGGCTTACTAGCGAGCAAGTTGCCTTAGAAGCTAGGTCTAGTTTCAAAATTAGCTTTGCTTTCTTCAGCATACGATGCCTCAGCATAGAAATAGGTTGGATTTCTATCCCGCTTGCCAATAAAAAACATAAAATGTACTCAACACTATTAACACCAATTAAAAACCATAAATCTCCTGATGGAGCAGGAATGGTCACACTCAGTTTACATTGTCAAATAATACAGCTCAAAATGAGCCAGGCTGCTTTTCAGACTAACACTTGGTCTTTCTCTAACTGTATATAGCTAACCATAGAACCCAAAAATGAATAACTATTGTTCAATACTAAAAACAATGATGAAATATGTAAGAGTCAATAACTATGATGGGCATTAATTTTAAGTTATGCATGCTAATATGCACCCCAAGCTACAACTCAAACTCCATACCAATTTCCAATAAAATGTATCTATCAAGTTGCCACCATGTGCTATTGTAAGCCTATATATTTCAGCCAATGCCTTATGCCACACTTACTCAACCTTGCATTAAATAAAGGCCAAAGAGAAAGAAAATGAAATAAATATCGGGAGCATATAACCTTATTGTGCAGAAACTGCTAAACGTTGTCATCCAAGCAGCCTTGGGAAGACAAACACTGCTTGTGAGCTACATTTGTTATAATATTGTCAGTTATTCATTTTAATTGGGAATATTTAATCCATGGTATTTTGCAAGCCAATATTTTCTAGTTAAATAAAATCTTAGTTGATCTGCAGATAAATGCTTAAGAGTTAGAGATAAATAGCCAAGGAGGCATTTCACGTAGCACAACACTGAAATAGCCACTCTTACATAAAAACTAATTTCATTCCTTTTCTAAAACGGTACCCACAGGGGAACTAATTTACATTTGTACATGAAGATTCCAATTTTACTACCAGAACATCTAAATTCATTCACAGATATTGAGAGCTAGCTCTGCAAAGAACTGCATATTAATTAACAATTTTTCCCTACAGTTCAGTGAACTGGGGGCAACAGGTTTTGTAAACACAGCTGGAGATATCATTTGGTATTAAAGCAAATGACAGTTCAAACATTAGCTGCATAATTCACACCAGCAAATAAGATGCTTACAGTGACAAAAATAACACTTTGTAATAAATAATCACATTAATAATCAATGGTGCCTGGGTAAACTTTAAAAAACTGAAAAGAACCCCAGGATCAGATTTTTTTTAAATCAGCTAAAATCAACATGTAGCTGAAGCCATAGTTGATTTATCCACTCAGAAAATACTCAAACAACTCTAAATGCTACTAACTGTCAACACAACATTGATGTGTTACTTCAAAATACCACTGCTATAATTAGCTACCACCTACACAAAAACCAACACTAGGCCCAAAATTCCTACTGATAAACACTTCCACTTTTTGATGTCTAAACCTTGTACTCATTGATAAAATGGAAACATGTTACATAAATAAACAGGGAAAACAATAGCTGAATTTCATTATCCAACAACACTGTGAGGCCAAAATGAAGCTATCTTCATATTACTTTAGGTAGACAAAAGTGCTGGAGAAACTCAGCAGGTGCGGCAGCATCTATGGAGAGGGTTTCGGCCCAAAACGTTGCCTATTTCCTTTGCTCCATAGATGCTGCCACACCCACTGAGTTTCTCCAGCACTTTTGTCTACCTTCGATTTTCCAGCACCTGCAGTTCCTTCTTGAACAGTTCATATTATTTTAATTGCACATAACAATAATCATCTAAACTGAATGACAATACATTATCAAATGGTTCCATTCGATAAATATTGTTCAAAACATTCTGCACAAATTGAATTGAATAAATCAAAGTGAAATTAGTTTTCAAAAGTCAAAAGCAATATCTGCTGAAACTTTAAATATTATGTGATTCTTAAGATAAACCATCTTGCACGATCAACAAGAGCAGAAACACAAGCATACTAATGATTTGGTATAAATAAATCACTTTTACATTTTAGTACTTTTTACATCCCATATTCAAAGTACAAAAATAAATCTAATTTTGCAATACTCATAATTTAATCTGACACCCGTCATGAACTTAAAAAAATAAATGCAAAGTGAGCTACAATGGCCCTTTGAGTCAATGTCACACACAGGCCCTTCAAGCCAGTCTGCCCTGAGCAGTCATTTATGTTAATATTAATCCCTTTTGCCTCACATTTCCATTGGCGACTCCACCCACCAACCCCAGATTCTACAGCTCACCTGCAGTTTACTGGGAGGCCGTTTATAGTAGCAAATTAACCCATCAACCTGCACTTCTTTAGGACGTGAAAAGAAACCAGAGCATTATGACGAAACCTTCATGATGAGTGCCAACCCCACCAGAAGTCTAGCTTTCTGGAGCTACAGGACTGCAGATCTATTTGCTGCACTACTCTGTTGCCTCAGTAGCTTGCTCCACCACTCAAATCAATCCAACAGGATTGATTTTGGCTCTACTACACTTTTCTGCTTCCCCCCACCCCCCAAATTCAACCATGAACAAAATCAATTTAGAAATCCTCTATCTTTTAACCATTCTTTTTATCTACAGGTGCAGACAAATCGAGTGGTGAATTCTTAATTTTTTTTAAACAAAATATTTCATCTCCTTTTTTGTCTAGTCCAGCTGAATTACATGTGCATCTTCAATTATTTTCTGCTTCATTTACATGTTGTCAGAGTTATTACCAATTAAAATTATCCTTCTCAGTATTCCATCTAATTCATTGAAAATGATTGCTTTAATTACCTTCAGATTAGATACATTGAAATAAAGTTGCGTGAGGCCAGAAATAAAAACAGTACTTTATTTTTTCCCTTGCATTCCACAGAGCCAATATGGACTACAAAGCGAGACATAAAAAGCTGGAGTAACTCAGCGGGTCAGACAGCATCTCTGGAGAAAAGAAATAGGTGATGTTTCAGGTCTCGACCCAAAATGTCACCTACACCTTTCCTCCAGAGATGCTGCCTGGCCTACTGAGTTACTTCAGCTTTTTGTGTCTATCTCTGCATCTGCAGTTCCGTCCCACACATGGAGAACAAAATAGCAGCTTTCAGCCCCTGGTCTAACAGCATAATAATAATTAAATCAAAATCAAAATAGATAGACTATTATTTTAAAGAAAGTCATTGGACTTGGGAAGAAATAACTAAGACGATTGTAAAATTCCATTGATAATCCTGGAATTACAAAGCAGAATTTGATGTGATTACAGTTCAGTAACTATATTCTACATCACTAAGAATCAGCCATGTCACTACACTTCTATAGTTACTATCACACTAAATTTAACCTACTGAAATACCGCACATAGCTATCTGATCTCTACTCCATGGAAACAAATCTCCTGCTCATTATTTAGCAAAACACATAGTAACCAGTACATAAAACAGTCAATTTGGAAATTATAGAAATGTCCCTTCTAGGACTGACATTATAAACAAATCACAAAAAAACAGATATAATGTTCTGAAAAAGAATGATTAGTTTGTTTAAAAAGTCCTGAGACAACCAACACAGAACGTGCAGTTACAATTTTAATTACACCAAAATCATGAAAAGGAAATTAATTATTAGATAATGTTAACAACTGATCCACCTCTAATTATCAAGAAACCATGAGAGCTAATTCAGAAACTGCTGCTCACCTGCTGATGTGGCACAAAGCATTTTGTAGCCCCAGCACTGTGCAAAATAAGCTAGAAGTCTAAAAGAAAGACTCCTCCAAACTTTAGAGACGTTGATAGTCCTTTCACGGCAAAGTCAGTCTGATATTTAATTATAATTAACCAGAAGCCTGATGAAATTACAGTCGTCCAATCACGGGCACTAAAGGAGCTGGTACTCCACTTTCTTTTTTTTCCGAGTCTTTTACTGTCGATGTCCCTATTAGGTCCGGAGGCCGCTTGAAAGAGCAGGGTCGAGTATATTACGATATGACAAATCGGTGGCAAATTGGCATCAATTTTATTAGCAATCACCTCCAGCAGCAGAACTGTACTATCCCATGCGCTGCTGGAAGTGGATCTACCTTTCTGATCACTTCCCTCGTCTTAAATTCCACTGTCATCTGAACTGCACATGGCGTGTCTCGGCAAATTTGATGACTTGAATGTTGGGCTAACTTCCAAGTCTACTTTCGTATATTCCCACGTCCCATATGGGCTCGCAGAGACTCCTTCCCTTATTTACGTTGTTCAGCGTGCAGTCTGATGAGGCCACTAACGATAAATACACAGCAGGCACAGAAAAAAAAAGCAGTTTGCCAAACCAGTTTCTAAAAAACAAATTCAAGGAGGGGAGAGGAGCGGGGGGGGTGAAGTAAAATAAAGGCGAATGTGGAGTTCAGTTAAACTCGGTAATTGAAATATCCCAAAACAAATGCATCATAGATTTTGTCACTCCCAGTACAAAAAAAAGTTAAACGTCCAAAGAAAAACTAAATGACCTCTAGAAACAGCGACTGTGTACAGAACACTTTTTCACCAGCAGAGCAAAACAAAAGCAGCGCCCAGTTGTGTGTGTAAACAATACAATTTGTCTCCATGACTTACGCGTATATTCCGCGCGTTGAGCGGGGGGGGGGGGGAGAAGAGAGAGAAAAAGGTGTGAGAATGGAGCGATTACAGAACCTTTAAAGAAAAGTAGAACATAATGGAGTAGTTGCTAAACCTTTAAAGATAACATCATGGAAAGTTGCTGAACCTTTAAAGAAAGGAACGTAGGACAGAATGGAGTGTTTGCTGAACGCAGAATGCTGTCGTTTCTGAACCTTTAAAGGAGGAAAGGTAACAGAATGGAAATGTTGCTGAATATGTAAAGAGAAGTCGAACAGAATAGAGTGGTTGCTGAACCTTCCCCCTCGCCTCCCCATACTGCTGATATCCACACTGCGGAGAGATATACAACACACGCCATGAGCAACAAAAATCTCAACACACACGTATTTTTTTGATAATTAGCCCATGCAAAAACAACAAAAACGACGGGAACTTTTTAGTTGTCGCAACGCGTTAACCCCATCAATCTGGAAGCGCCCCCACTCGGGTACAAACCTGCAGGGCCTAGTCCGGGCTGCGGACTGTCTTCACCAAATATCAGTCTAAAGTCAAACTCGTCATTGCCACTGTTTACAGTAGTCATCGGTTATCAGTTTCCCGTTCGCCTACTTGCTTAATAAGTTCATAACAATGGGAGCCCCCGAACTCTTTTTCTTCCTCTCTCTCTCTCTCTCTCTCTTCTTTTTTTCGCTCTCTGCGCCAACTTTTGCCGCGGCTCTTTTCTCCACTCGCGCTCCGCCAGCACCGCCGTCCCGTTTGCCGAGCGGTTTATTAACCCCGTGCTCGCCGCTCAAACTTTGCCCGCCCTCATCTCGCGCTCGCGCTCTCTCTCTCTCCCGCCGCCGCTCGTCCTCGTGCGCGCGCGTGCACCCGCCCACCCCGTCGCCGTTGGTGGCGGCTGCTGTTGCTGCTGCTGTTGACGCACACGTACGTGCGCGCACCCGCCGACGCGCTTGACGTAGCGCACCCCAATGGGACCTCTCTCTCTTTCTCATCCGCGCGTGCGCGCCCGTCGCAAGGCACCACGGTACTTGCAGTCTTTCGCGCCCACGCCCACCCCACACTTTCTCGCCTATAAAGTGTAGGAAAGAACTGCAGATGCTGCTTTAAATCGAAGGTAGACACACAAAAAAAAAGCTGGAGTAACTCAGCGGGGGGGACAGGGCAGTGTCTGTGGAGAGAAGGTCACTACAGGTGCATCTCTCCACATTTACCAGAGATATAGGTGGAGAGATGGAGAATAATGAACAATGCAAAAAAAAGTAACGATGATGAACTCTTTCATTCATAGAAACATAGAACAATAGGTGCAGGAATAGCCCCCTCGCCCCGGCTTTTGTAATAACCAGGAACTACAGGTGCTGGTTTAAACCTCTCCCTCCAACTCTCAGAGGAAGTGTCCTCAAACCCCTCTCTCCAGAAATGCTGCCTGTCCCGCAGATTTACTCCAGCTGTTGTGCCCCCCTGTTTGTAAACTTGTTCCTACAAAGTCCCAACTGCAGATGCTGGGACACAAAGTCTGGACGGAATGGCTAGGCTTACGTTTCGGGTCAGGACTCTTCTTCAGAGTGGCATTTGTAGTCTATTTTTGCGTGCCTGTGTATGAAATGCAGTTGGAAAAGAGTCTCAAAGCTGTCTTGAGCAAAATATAAAAGTGCTGTAGGAACGCAGTGCGTTAGCAGCATTTGTAGCGGGAAATGGACAGGCGACGTTTCGGGACAGTGAGTCTACAGAAGGGACCCGACGCTGTCCATTTCCCTCCACAGATGCTGCCTGGCAGGAGTGTCTCCAACACTGTGTTTTGCTCAAGAGTCCAACACCTGCGGTTCCTTGCGTCTCGAAAGTTGTCTTCACGCTGTCACTGCAGAACTTGCAAATGGGTGAAATGTGACAGGGTGCTGTCGCTGTTGAGTATTCCCAGCCTCTTTTAATTGGAATGGAGTGGAGGATGGAGTGATAAGAGATCTGAAAGGTGGGCTCCCTTACCGGAGGCGATCATAAACAACTCGAGCAACGCAGGAGCCAGGAAGGAAAGTGAAGTAATTAATTCCCAGCCTGTTTCAAACCAACTGTTTGTTTCCCACTATCTGCAGAATCTTGCTTTTGTATAACGAGTTAACACAAATACGTTTATCAACAGACAAGAAATATTTATCAACGTTTGGCTTTGATGTTGCATCGCACAAGTCAACATCAAAGATATCCTGTCTTTAAGACAAATAAAGATAGTGACCAAAGGCTTTATCAGAGTGGTTTTAATGAGCATCTTAAAGATGTCAATACAGAGAAACCTTAGAATTGGAATTCCTGATCAGCTTCTTAGTAAAAGCACTCAGACTGTAGCTTAGTGCAGCCAACGCCATGGTTCTGGGACTAGGAGGACCACCGTCTAGGGTCCTTCTGCTACTGCACATTGGGTAGCAGGGTGTGGTGGAGACGCCCCTCAAATGAGGGAAAGGATATCACCCCAGGGGTGCACATGAATGGCAATGGTGGCGAGCATAATGACATTTCTGGGAACACTATGATACGATGCTAATGAATGTATGCACAGGCTTCAAGAATGTCAGAAGAATTTTTGCACTGTTCTTGTTTTGTATATATGTTTTAATCTGAATAAAGTATATTTTGATTTTTAATCCTCAACACACAGTCATGTACCTTCCAATGGGCAGGTCTGCAACGTTTAGTTGCAGTGAACGCCAAGCACACCACTACCAGACTGGGAGATGTCTATTCACCCTATTTGGGGTGGCACGGCACGGCGGTAGAGTTGCTGCCTTACAGCGCCAGTGATATGGGTTCGATCCTGTCTACGGGTGCTGTCTGTATGGAGTTTTACAGTCTCCCAGTGACCTGCGTGTATTTCTCGGAGATCTTTGGTTTCCCCCCCACATTCCAAAGGGTTTGCAGGTTAATTGGCTTAGTGTAATTGTAAATTGTCCCTAGTGTGTGTTGGATACTGTGAGTGTGTGGTGATCGCTGGTCGGTGTGGACTAGATGGGCCGAAGGGCCTGTTTCTATGCTGCATCTTTAAACTAAAAACTAAACAAATGATCATCTTCCGGCAGCAATTCATGCGTAACAAGTTTGTACCTGTATCTTGACGTATAATCACCATCACTGGTTGTTGCATACGTTAGGAGGGTCATGTGCAAAGTCGCAATTAAATATTAAAGTATTAATATTTAGAAATCAGCATCTTAATATCGATTGTTTCCAACGGTCTTGAAGGACTTGACGTCGAGTGCAGTGCGAATGTCATGATGGAGATGATTCCCTACGCGAATTGTCTTTGGGTACAGTGAATACCTATAACTGTCCTTATTTGTTTGGATGATGTTGTATTTGAAAACCCCCGATTGCCTGGTCTTTGGTTGTCTGTATGAATTTGTATATTGAAGATGATTCTTATGTTGCTTGGAATAAACCCGTAAGTTTTTTAATAGATGGTCATCAGGAGTAATTTGGTCTTACGGTCTTGAAGAGTTTCCCACTCTAGATCAGCAAGGATTTTAGTGATACTGGACTCTGTGCTGTAATCACCAACGGTAAACCTTGCAGCTCTATTTTCAATTCTTTCTAACTTGTCCCCATCTGTTTTATGTTGTGGATCCCAGACACACGGAGCAATACTCAAGTTTGGGTCTTTTCAGAGTCTTGTAGGCTATAGACTTGATTCTGTTGTTGCAATAATAACTATTTATCTTCAACAGTCCCAGCATTCTGTTAGCCTTGGTTAGTGTGAGTAGACCATTTCAAATCACTGCTGAGTTCCACTCTCAGGTAGGGGATGATGTTTCACATCTTCCTGGGTGGAGTGCCCCATCTTGTACTTCATGGTAACTGGGTTCCTTCTATGGGTGACTCTCATACTGAAGCACTCCGAAGAATTGAAAGACATCTGCCAATCTCTTTACCATTTGACTAAAGCATCAAGGTCTTGTTGGAGTTTCCCCAAGTCCTCCATGGATTGTATTCTTTATATAGATAATACAATCATCCACAGAGAGTCTAACCTTTGAGTGGACCTTTGAAGGCAGATCATCGATATATGCCAAAAATAGTAGGGGTCCCAGGACTGTACCCTGGGGAACCCCAGATGAAACTTTAGCTCTGTTGGAAGAAACACCCTCCAGCACAACGTGTTGGTGGCGGTTTGTAAGGAAATACTCAATCCACTTCACTGCGTTGTTTCTAATTCCCTTGTGGCGAAGTTTCATAAAAGACGTCGGTGGGGCACAGAATCGAACGCCTTACTGAAGTCCATGGTAATCAGGTCTGCCTGGCCTTTATTATCCAAAATCTTTGCAAGGTCGACAACAAGAGCAGATAATTGAGTGTCACAGGAACGTCCCTTGCGGAAACCGTGTTGCACGTCGACTAAGATGTGATATTGGTCAAAATGATTCATGATATGATGATCAGGGCCGGCCTTAAGCCGATTGGACTGATTGCTCCCAATTGGGCCCTGCGCCTAAGGGGGGCCCCACGCTAATTTTCCATATTTCGTATGTAAATACGAATTTGTGTTGTTAAACACGCATTTTTTTTAAAAACGAACGTGGATAAAAACCACTGCACCGACCATCAGACAAAAACGATTTGTTAACTACTACTGTTAGCACTTGTTAACAGCCAGTAGTTAACAAGTAGTTATACAATGTGTCATCAATGCATCGATTCACATTCCTTAGTAAATGTAATTGTGTTTTGACCAAGTATTAATGACGCCGCGTTCCTTTGGATAAAATTCACGGGACTCCCATGAATTTTATTCAAAGGAAAGCAACGTCATTAATACTTGGTCAAAACACAATTACAGTTACTGAGGAATGCAGATTGATACATTGATGACACGTTGAGAATTTCTTAAAACTCACCATCATTATTGAGGGCTCGGGACCGCAAACTTCTTCTTGATGTACAGGTTAGTCATTCACCTACCGACCCACGTTGTGTCTCTCTGTCTTTCGCTCTCTCCCTCCCTCTCTCTCTCCCCCGCTCCCCATCTCACCTCTCTCTTGCTCTCTCACTCCCTCTCTCTCACAATGGGGGGGGGGGGGGGGGTCATTGACTTTTGTTGCCAAGGTTTTAGAGTAAAGCATAACTCACTTCCCCAATGTGCTGGAAAAAACTAGAAGGTGCATTGACCTGCACTGTTTCACAGACTTCCAATGAGCTGGTTCAATGTTTGAAGGGTCTGAAGGGTCAACCCAAAGCATCACCCATTCCTTGTATCCAGAGATGTTGCCTGTTCCGCCGAGTTCAGTATTTTGTGTCTATCTTCGTTTCAATGCTTCAAAGGTTTCCATATTATTAGGAAAACTAGAGTTGAGAAAAGTTACACAACAGATCACTCCACCCGTCCAATCAGCCGCTGTCTCCAAGGGCATTGTGTCCAATCACATAATGCAGTTTAATGGTAATTAGCAGCTACGGTAAAGGTTGGAAGCCAGCGGAGGTACTGACGGGAGCAGGAGAGATTCACACAGTGTATAATCCATAGCACCTTAGTGTACAATTTCATAATATATACTAAATAACAGGGCTGACAAACCTTGGTTGGGAACCTGGGGCTCACCAAAATTGTTCCCAATTGGGCCCCGCACCTCCTGAGGCTGGTCCTGATGATGATGCAGGATACGTTCCAAAATCTTACATGGAATTGATGTCAATGAAATTGGTCAATAGTTTCCAGGGTTGTTTCTTTCGTCTTTCTTGTATAGTGGAGTTACTTTAGTGGACTTTCTTGTAAAGTGCATCACCTCAAGCATCTGGTAAACAGCCAGAATCCCTCGGAAAATGACGAAAGAACACAGAGACCCATGTTGCACTGTCGTATTGGGATGTAGCTTAACAAAAGATCATTGTCTCTTGCAGAGCTTCTGGGCAAACACGCATTTTAAAAGGGTGATGATACAAACTCCAACGTAGACATCTCGAGGGCGGCAAATGGTGTTACTGAGACTCCCACTTCCACAGAACATAGTAGAGCACAAGGAATAGGCCCTTTGGCCCACAATGTTTGTGCTGAACATGATGCATAGTTTAGTTTAATTTAGTTAAGAGATACCGCGAGGAAACAGGCCCTTTGGACAACGAGTCCGCGCCGACCAACGCACACTAACCCAAGGGACAATTTACATTTATACCAAACCAATTAACCAACAAACCTATACGTCTTTGGACTATGGGAGGAAACCGAAGATCTCGGAGAAAACCCACGTAGGTCACGGGGAGAACGTACAAACTCCGTAAAGACAGCACCCGTAGTCGGGATTGAACCCGGGTCTCTGCCACTGTAAGACAGCAACTCAACCGCTGCGCCACCGTGCCGCCCCAAATAGGGTGAAAGACATCCACAGTCTGCTAGAGGTGTGCTTGAAGTTCACTACAACTGAACATTGCAGACCTGCGCTTTGAGAGGCACCAAATTGGCATGGACCTCTAGTGAAGATATCTTCAGGTTAAAGGCTACATGTCCTTCTTAACGGAGAACGTTGGTCCCACAGTACGTTTGCTTCAGAAGTTAAGAAACAATTAGACAGGTACATGGATAGGACAGGTGTAGAGGGATATGGGCGAAATGCAGGCAGGTGGGACTAGTGTAGATGGGACATGTTGGTCGGTGTTAGCAAGTTGGGCTGAAGGGCCTGTTTCCGCGCTGAATGACTCTATGACTATGACTTTTCGTGCATGGTATTCCACATTTCCGGATGTTTGTCAGACCTTTTTTTTAAAATTCAAAATAAAGTATTCAGAGTAAGAAAATTGACAAAGCAGGTAGAGGCAAAAATCCTCACGACATTCTCAGAGGCTAGACATACATGCATTGTGTTGTAGTGTAGTGTTTACAAATGTTACCCGACACCCTTGTCACCCATGTGGCCCCCTGGGGTGACATCCCTTCCCTTGTTTGAGGGCTGTCTCCACCAGACCCTGCCCCCAAATGTCCAGCAGAGGAAGGTCCCTAGACTGTGGTCCTCCCCCACGGAGCCCTGCACGTACTCCAGCAATTAGGAACGGGCCAGGCAGCAACATTCCCCAACGGACATCTCACGCTGCTGGGAGGTCAACAATGCTCGGGCAGAGTAAAGAGCGTATTTCACCGAGTTGATGACCTTCCAGCAGCACTCGACATTCGTCTCTGCATGCGTCACTGGGAACAGTCCGTAAATCAGGGAGTCTTCTGTTCCAGACTGTTTGGGATAAACCTTGACGGGAACTCTCCAGACTCCCTTTGCAAATCCACACTCTGCGAAGAGGTGGGCAACCGTCTCCTCTCCGCAGCAGCCGTCCCGGGGGAACCGTGCGCTGGTCGTGAGATTCTAACGGTGTAGGAAGGATCTGAATGGGAGGGCTCCCCTCACCACCAGCTTGATGCTTGCTGGTGAGTTGTGTGGCGATGAGGCATTTCGCCAGACAAGCTGGACAGTCTGCTCTGTGAACCGCGCCATTGGATCCATGGAGTCATTTCCCTGCAGTGCATGCAGGACGTTCCGATGGTCTCGTGGCCTTGCTACGTGTGGAGTTGGCGGGCGTCTTTCAGCACATTTCAGCGATGACAACACTTCTGGGCACGTTTCATTAACAGTGAATCCCTTCAGGGGTTACCCGTGACCATGTACTGTCAATGCAAATTCCTTTCATTCCTTCCCGAGGCTTGTTTGCTTAGTGGCAACTTCTACCCTAAAGCTTTTACTTCTGCCGACCACTTGCTGACTTGTATCCAGGCAGCTATTAGAAGGACAACTGATTTCTGTTGGTGCAAAGAGCCCGGTGTCATTTGTTTAACCAAGAGCAACCAATGAATTTTCCTGTCAATAAATAATTCATGTTTATAAAAAACAAACACAACATTTTGGCAACAAAAGGGATCCACGAATATTAAAGAAAGCTATTTTAATCCTTTAGCTTGACGAGAATGAGAATTAGTCTGGCAGTAATGTATGTGGTGAATTAACTCTTTGTTGATTATAACCATATAACAATTACAGCACGGAAACAGGCCATCTCGTCCCTTCTAGTCCGTGCCGAACACTTATTCTCCCCTAGTCCCATCTACCTGCACTCAGACCATAAACCTCCATTCCTTTCCCGTCCATATACCTATCCAATTTATTTTTAAATGATAAAATCGAACCTGCCTCCACCACTTCCACTGGAAGCTCATTCCACACAGCCACCACTCTCTGAGTAAAGAAGTTCCCCCTCATGTTACCCCTAAACTTCTGTCCCTTAATTCTCAAATCATGTCCTCTTGTTTGAATCTTCCCTACTCTCAATGGAAAAAGCTTATCCACGTCAACTCTGTCTATCCCTCTCATCATTTTAAAGACCTCTATCAAGTCCCCCCTTAACCTTCTGCGATTAGTTGTCTGAAATACGTTAATAACTATAGACCCAGGTGGAAATTCAATTGAATGGATACACTCAGTGTCAACTCAAAATGCTGGAGTAACTCAGCAGGACAGGCAGCATCTCCAGAGAACTTGGATAGGTGATCCTTTAGAACAGATTCTTTAGAACAGGGCTGAATATTCAATTTGACTAATTATTATAGAGCAGTTGTGGAAACCAAGCAAGTAGCTTCTGTAAACATGCACAAAGGTCTTTGTGTCAGACCAACCATCCTAATTTAGCACCAGAAAATTACATTAACTGTAGCAAAATCCACAATATATTAGTCACTGCTAGTGTTAGTTTAGTTTATTCTTGTCACATGTACCAGGGCACAGTAAAAAGCTATTTTGTTGCATGCTATCCAGTCAGCAGAAACTCTATACAGGATTACAATCAAGCCGTCCACAGTGTTTAGATACAAGATAAAGGGTACAACATTTATTGAAAGATAAAGTCCATTTAAAAATAGTTTGAGGTGGGAGGTCAGGACGGCTCTCTAGTGGATGATAGGATGGTTCAGTTGCCTGATAACAGCTGGGAATCAGCTTTTATCTTGAGCTGTGCATTTTCACACTTCTGTACCTCTTGCCTGATGGGAGAGGTGAGAAGAGGCAGTGACTGGGGGGGGGGGGGGGGGGGGGGGGGGGGACTGAGACCGAGCCAAAAGGCAAAGAGTGTCGTATCCTTGAGACGTAAAAAGCACTTCACTTGATACACTCATTCCTCCTGAAAAGCATCCAATGAGACGTGACAGTTCATACAGTGATGAATCATCTTTATGCACTCCAATAATACATCATTCATTTGGTAGATAGACACAAAATGCTGGAGTAACTCAGCGAAACAGGCAGCATCTCTGGAGGGAAGGAATGGACCTTTACAGTTGAGACCCTTCTTCAGGTCTCCACCCGAAACGTCACCCATTCCTTCTCTCCAGAGACGCTGCTGCCTGTCCTGCTGAGTTAATCCAGCATTTTGTGTCTACACTGAGTGTATCCATCCAGTTGCTCTATCCTACGATTCCCCTGGCCTGGCAGAAGTCTGTAATCAGCAAGGCAGTCAACCAAGAGTCAGTGGGGATAACAGCATCTGAGCATGGATGTGGAATACCAATGCACACAAAGCCTTCGAGTCCTAGAGTGATACGGTGTGCAAACAGGCACTTTGGCCCAACTTGCCCACACCGACCAAATTCTTTGGTGTAAACCAATGTTTGCAGTTCGTTCCTACATCATTAATTCGGTAATCAGAAAGCCAGAACTGGTAACAAATATTAAGATTTTACTGACTCTAGTCATTATGTTCCTGGTTGTTCATTGAATATTACCAGTGAATCTAGTCATGTGTTTGTCATTGCTAGTTTTGACTCCTGACTGCCCTGACTAGTCAGAAATAGACAAATTTGTGATTAGAACGGGTGCCAAGGGTTATGGGGAGAAGGCCGGTAAATGGGATTAGAAGGCAGAGATCGGCCATGATTGAAAGGCGGAGTAGAATCAATGGGCCGAATGGCCTAATTCTAGTCCCATAACTTGTGAACGTGATCCTGACCTTGGGTGCTGTCTGTGTGGAGTTTGCCCGTTCTCCCTGTGACTGCATGGGTTTCCTTCGGGTGCTCCAGTTTCCTCCCACATCCCAAAGACGTGCGGATTTGCAGGTTAATGTAGCCCAAGGTTTGTGTGGACTTGTCTCCATGCTGTATCTCTAAACAAAACTAAACTAAAGACAATTAAATTGCAAATCTGAATGAAAATACCCAAGAAAACAGATTCCCATTTTCAAAGAACCAGCAACATGTTGTTATGTTATGACAATAGCATCGTAAGTTGGTCAGGAGGCTGATGTTATTTATTTATATTAAGCGCAATACTTCAATTTATATAACCACACCATTCTTTAATTCAATCTACCGTGCAAGAAAACACTAACACTGACACCAAGCTTTGGTAAAGGTTGCAACAGTGTCGAATGAGCAAACAAGGAACTGCAGATGCTGGTTTACACAAAGTGCTGGTGTAACTCAGCGGGTCAGGCAGCATCTCTGGAGAACATGCATAGGTGACATTTTGGGTAGGGACCCATCCTCAAATTGATTGTGGTGGGGGGGAAGAAAGCTGCAAGAGGGGAGGGGCAGGATAAAGCCTGGCGGATAATAGGTCAATAAAGGTCAAGGGGGAGGGGGGGTTAGGGTTTGATAGTCAGATGGTAGGGCAGAGATGCGAGACAAGAAGATTACAGAGTTTCAAATTGTGAAGCTAGAGGAAGGAATGTTGGTGAGAGGGGAGAAATAGGTGTGAGTCCGGGGGGGGGGGGGGGGGGGGGGGATGAAAGGGTGAGGAGGTGGGAAGAAGGGAGTGGGTCATGGGGAAGAAGGGAGGGAGGGGAGGATCTTAGAGGTTACCTAACATTGGAGAATTCAATGTTCATCTTGTTGGGCTGACAGCTACCCATTGCAGAATATGAGGTGCATTTCCTCCATTTTGTGTGTAGCCTCACTCTGCCAATAGAGGCGGCCCGGAACAGAAGGGTCAGCGTGGGGAATGGGAAGAGGAGTTAAAATGGTCGGCAGCCAAGAGATCCAGTAGGCCTTGGTGGACCAAGCGCAAGTTTTGGCGAAACAGTCGAATGAGGATAAACTTTACAGCACTAAAATATGTTTGAAAATCTGTAATCATGACAAGCAATGTTGCCATAAACACCAATAGGTCAAATGTATTGCAATCGAAAATAACAAGGTAATCGGGAGAACTTGTCTCAGCTCATCCACATTCATACACACATACACCCCTGTTTGCCATTTTTCACATCATGTTAATAATATGTAGTAATACCAAAGCTATTTATTTCCTAACTAGCTACAATCGATTCAGGCCAGACCTTTCATCGTTTAGAAACTCTTATTCATTTACAACCTCAGTAACTTACTGCCTCAACGTTTTACTCGGGTTAATTAATTGAAAGATACAACTTGGAAACGCTGAGTCCATGACGGCCATCGTTCACACTGGTTGTATCTTTTCCCACTTTCGCATCAACCCTCTAGACACTAGAGGCAACTTACAGAGGGGCAATTAACCTACAAACCAGGATTTCTTTGGGATCTGGGAGGAAACCGGAACACCCGGAGGAATCCCACGTGGTCATAGGATGAATGTGCAAACTCCACACAGACAGCACCCGAGGCCAGGATCAAACCCAGGTCTCTGGTGCTGTGAGGCAGCAGCTCTATCATTGTTCCACCAATGCAGCAGTCATAGATATGTAAAAGTCTTTATGAAACTTGTCAAAATCATAGTTAAAATGATGCTTATATTTTCAAGAACAAATTAAAGGTAAACAACTTTTTTTGGTTTTGAAGAAATGTCTACAAAAGGGTTTCCTAATATCCTAACATTTGTCACCATCCTCCATAATGCAGAGGTACAGCTGTTTACAAAGGCAACAAAATAAGTCTTGAGGGTAGACACAAAATGCTGGAGTAGCTCAGCGGGACAGGCAGCATCTCTGGAGAGAAGGAATGGGTGACGTTTCTGGTCGAGACCCTTCTTCAGACTGAAGACTATAGGAAGTCTTGATGCATTCTACAATGCCGTTTAGATTCAAGATATTAAGAATCCAAAGGGATATGTTTGGAGTCAATCCAGAAATAGGTCAATACATGAAACAGAAGGAATACAATCCTCCAAAATAGATCATTAAAGCTGGGAGCGTTTAGTGGCAGGAAGATCAGGGGTTACCAAAACAAACAATGAAATAGATAGCACCAAGGGGAAAGAAATAATCTGTCAGGCTGGGATTTGGGACTGTGTCATGGAAAAGGATTTGCCTTCAATAAATCTGAACCAGATACATCTCCTTCGAGTGTGCAGTGATAGAATATATCAGTGATGGTCCAATGGATCTCAATCTTTGCATGACATCTGGAATTGCAGTTAACTCTAAACATTTTGCAAGGGTACAGATTTCCATTAGTTTTACTTGCAGACTGGTGTGGATTTCTGATGTGTATCCCAGGGTAGAGGCTCCCGACAGGGAACAATCCTACATTATATCGTGCCTGCGTACGCTTTTAATTCTGAAATAAGTACAAATTTATTTTTAAAAAGGCTTTTAGATCATAGAAACATAGAAACATTGAAAATAGGTGCAGGAGGAGGCCATTCGGCCCTTCGAGCCAGCTCCACCATTCATTGTGATCATGGCTGATCGTCCCCTATCAATAACCCGTGCCTGCCTTCTCCCCATATCCTTTGACTCCACTAGCCCCTAGAGCTCTATCTAACTCTCTCTTAAATCCATCCAGTGATTTGGCCTTCACTGCCCTCTGTGGCAGGGAATTCCATAAATTCACAACTCTCTGGGTGAAAACGTTTGTTCTCACCTCAGTCTTAAATGACCTCCCCTTTATTCTAGGACTGTGGCCCCTGGTTCTGGACTCGCCCAACATTGGGAACATTTTTCCTGCATCTAGCTTGTCCAGACTTTTTATAATTTTATATGTTTCTATAAGATCGGCACGTGGATGTGCAGGGAATCGAAGGATGTCGCAGATATAAAAGGTTAATAGAAGTTTAACAGCGTGATATTTGGTACGGATATTGTGGGCCGAAGGGTCTTTTCTTATACTATACTGTTCTGTGTTCTGTGTTCTATGTTCTCTCTTGAATCGTCCTGAAACAATATCAAGATCTGCTCTCAACGCAGAAAGAACATAGGGGGGAACATCTTCTGTTTCCCCCAAACTAATTTTGAAAGTTAGTGTCACTTATGGTTGAAAGCCTACATTATTTGAGTGGCAAAGTGGCACAATGGTAGAGTTGCTGTTTTACCGCACCAGTGACCCAGGTTTGATCCTGACTACAGGTGCTGTCTGTATGGGCTTTTTACGTTCTCCCTCTTACTGAATGGGTTTTCTCCGGGAGTTCTGGTTTCCTCCCACATTCCAAGATGTGTAAGTTGGGAAGACGTGGAAGGTCTTCCTCTTTAATGTTATTTAGATTTCAGTAAATCCATGGAGTACGGCAGTCACTCTGTGGTACCTGATGTCTATATTCTGCACTCTGTAAGTTTCACATTACTCTACCTACTTGATCTGAGTTTGGCTTGATTGTACTTCATGTATAATAGTATTTGATTTGATTGGAGAGCATGCAAAACAAAGTTTTTCACTGTACCTCGGTATTTGTGACAATAACAACTACATTTTCTACCATTAAGAGCAATAACCTTTATAAAGGCAAACTCCCAACAACCATCAGGCTATTAAACACTGCAAACTCCAAATAAACTCTGAAGACAGACACAACAAGCTGGAGTAACCGAACGGTCAGGCAGAATCTCTGGAGAAAAAGAATAGGTGACGTTTCAGGCCGAAACCCTTCTTCAGATTCTGTAAAGTTTAGCCAGCTTATTTTGTCTATCTTCGGTGTAAACCAGCATCTGCAATTCCTTCCTATATATATAAAATATATCTATATCTATATTACAAAATCTCTGTTCTTGACCGCTTTTGGCCTTCTGTGCTGCGATTTCCTGCTGTGCTGCTGCAGCCACCTGACAACCAAAATTCATTTTGTGAACACAAACTTTATAAAAAGGCGAGGCAAACAATTGGGCTGCAGCCACTTTACAGCCGCATCGAGGGGACTCACCGTGGAGTAGACGTGCGTTCAGTGTTATTCGCAGCTCAGCGAGCCGTGACCCTTTCCTTCCTGGGACTGGCAGAGACTGAGTGAGGCACTACACTTCCGGGTTTTATAGTCCCTCCCCCTGCCACCAGCTGGGGCAGCAGAGAGAATGGGCTTTTAAAAAAAAACATTAATATCTCTCTGATTTTTCATCGATGGGAAAAATCCTCTGGTCCAGGAAGGCGGAAGGCGGAGGTGGTCGCTGAGCGAGGTGGCCAAAAATGACGGCCATAGGTGGCGGTGTTCTCTCGGTAATCGCACCACAGTGGGCCAAAAGCGGTCAAGATCAGGCTTTTAGTAATATAGATAGTTTCTAGGTGAAAGAGAGTATGTCTGATTGGGTGAGGCCAGGGCTGTCAACATAATTAGCTGATGACTCCATCATTGCCAAACCCTAGAGATTGAAATGGAAGGGCATACTGAAAACTTGCAAGATTACATCAAACCTTTAGCAAACTCCTCTGAGGATGAACCAAAGTTGTGCTCTGAACTTGTGTTTCTATTCTTTACAATGGAGCCAAAAATCATTGAAGGAGAAATTCGAGTTAGAAATAGTTTGTTTTCTTCTGCTGGTTACTTGTCCTTTTTTGTCTTTTTAACTTCTTACTTTGAATTTAAAATTTTTTTTTGGCGTTAGCGTGATTAGCTTTTAATAGTTTTTAAATGTTTCTGAATGTGTGGACGGCATAGTGATGCAGTGGTAGAGTTGCTGCCTCACAGCGCCAGAGACCCGGTTCGATCCTGACCATGGGTGCTGCCTGTATGGAGAATGTACGTTCTTCCCGTGACCTGCGTGTGTTTTCTCCTGGTGCTCCAGTTTCCTCCCACACTGCAAAGACGTACAGGTTTGTAGATTGTTTGACTTCGGCAAAAAAAATTGGAAAATGTCCGTAATGTGTAGGATAGTTTTAGTACGGGGTGATCATTGGTTGGCGCGGTGTGGGTAAGCCAAAGGGCTTGTTTCCGTGTGGCATCTCTAAAGTCTATAGGCAGAGGTAACCATTAAGCCTGGTGGCACTCCTTGGATGTATAGAAAGGAACTGTAGATGCTGGTTTATACCGAAGATAGACACAAAGTGCTGGAGTAACACAGCGGGTCAGGCAGCTTCTCTGGAGAAAAATAATTGGTGACGTTTCGGGTCGGGACCCTTCTTCAGACTGAAAAGGGGGTGGAGGGGGGGGAGGTGAACCGCTGTGTTACTCCAGCACTTTTTGAGGAAGAGGGTCCAGACCCGAAATGTCACCCATCCATTTTCTCCAGAGATGCTGCCTGACCCGCAGAGTTACTCCAGCGCTTTGTGTCTATCTTCAACACTTCTGGGATGTCAATTTGAAGCAATTGGGTGGCAGGGATTTCTGCTAGTTATTGTGACGCCTGCTCTGGGGGGTCTGAGCCAGGCGTGTTGGAGCAGATAACATCTGACCCGTTCACTGGCTAATTTTTTTCATTCATTCACTATTTTTTTTACACACTATTGGCCATGCGTACAGTTTTGGTCTCCTAATCTGAGGAAAGACATTCTTGCCATAGAGGGAGTACAGAGAAGGTTCACCAGACTGATTCCTGGGATGTCAGGACTTTCATATGAAGAAAGACTGGATAGACTCGGCTTTGTACTCGCTAGAATTTAGAAGATTGAGGGGGGATCTTATAGAAAATTACAAAATTCTTAAGGGGTTGGACAGGCTAGATGCAGGAAGATTGTTCCCGATGTTGGGGAAGTCCAGAACAAGGGGTCACAGTTTAAGGATAAAGGGGAAATCTTGTAGGACCGAGATGAGAAAAACATTTTTCACACAGAGAGTGGTGAATCTGTGGAATTCTCTGCCACAGAAGGTAGTTGAGGCCAGTTCATTGGCTATATTTAAGAGGGAGTTAGATGTGGCCCTTGTGGCTAAAGGGATCAGGGGGTATGGAGAGAAGGCAGGTACGGAATACTGAGATTGGATGATCAGCCATGAAGGTGCAGGCTCGAAGGGCCGAATGGCCTACTCCTGCACCTAATTTCTATGTTTCTATGTTTCTATGACCTGAGAATACTCGAGGGTGGCACTGAAGAGATTAAAGGCGACTGCTGTACGATCCATCCCTGGCAATGGGTGGATCCACCAGACAGCAGAGCAGAGCGTGGCACTGCCTTGCCACTGCCAGTATATTCCACGTAAGTGAACCTTTTGTTTCAAACAGAATCAGGTGCTGATTGCTTCTCACACAAGTATTTCTCCATCAACACCCTTTCAGACAGGTTCTGACAAAGTGTCCACATCCAAAACCTAAACCAGCCGGTTCCTTGACGCTGCTCGATCTGTTTTCTGGAATCTTCTGGTTTTGTTCACCGTTTACACAAGCCCGCAGAAGGTTTCAGGCGTGTTTAAAAAAAAACCCAGCAATCAGACATAGCAAGGACTTTCAGAGCTATGAATCTCCCCACCTTGCCCTGAGGTGCAATTAGAAATTGTCTTGCTGTAAACAACCGTAAACTGCAGCACCCTTTCATCACCCTCTCAAGGATGAGTAGACATGGATAATAAATGCTAGACTTGGTAATGGCAGTTACAACTGCCCCAGCCGTACAGACTGAGGGTAGGGAGTGGGGGGGTGGGTAGGGGGGAGGTGAAGTGCTGGAGGTGTGAACCTCACAACAGCACGGTGGCACAGTGGCAGAGCTTTGAAGGTGGCGCCCAACGCAGGCGACTATTTGCATGCAATGCAGATCTACAATCACATATTGCAATCGCTCCACACTCTTAAATATTCCCATAAGGGCCTGTCCCACTTGGCCGTCATTTACGTGATATAATTTACATCGCATGCGTCGTGACACGCAATGTGATGCGTGCATGGTGCACATTACGTGCGCATGGTGCGCATTGCGCGCGCATGATGCGTGATGACATAGGCAGTGACGCATGTCTGCGCGCGGCGTCGCAGGATTTTGTGATGTACAAAATCTTTGCCCGCCATCTGCGGGACGCGCAAACACCGGCCAAGTGGGACAGGCCCTTTATGGCTTGATTGTAATCATGTATTGCCTTTCCGATGACTGGATATCACGCAACAAAAGCTTTTCACTGTGTCACGGTACACGTGACAATAAATTAAACTAAACTAAAGAGTTGCTGTCTCACAGCGCAGCACAGACCCGGTTTCGATCCTGACTACGGCTGCTGCCTGTGCGGAGTTTGTACGTTCTCCCTGTGACCTGCGTGAGTTTTCTACGGCCGCTCCGGTTTCTTCCCCAATTCCAACGATGTACAGGTTTGTAGTTTAACTGGATTTGGTAAAAATAGTAAATTGTCCCTAGTGTGTGTAGGATAGTGCTAATGTACGGGGATCACTGGTTGGCATGGGCTCGGTGGGCCGAAGGGCCTGTTTCCTCGCTGTATCTCTAAACTAAGACTAAGCAAAAATGGTGTCTGAAGACTGAAAAATCCATTAAAAAACTGAAGTTTAATTTATGTCACAACCAAGATAAAACACTCACGCTTGCGATTACTAACCTGATGCTAGTGGAGACACAGAGAGGCACAACATTTGAGACTAAAGTTGCGTCCTGGGCCTCCTCCATTGCCAGAGTGATGTCACACATATTTCACTTGGGCAACATTCAACCAACGGTATGAATTCTGAATTCTCTAATTTTAAGTAAGTTCATCTCATACTCCCCCTTCTCCCCTCCCTCCTTGCCCCCTTCCTCCTCCCTGGTCATTTTACCAGTTCCACATTACTCCACATTGTTTCACTTGAGAGCGCACCTTCCTTGATTAGTACGGGTGTCATAGGTGATGGGGAGAGGACTGGAGAATGGAGAGAGAAAGATAGACCAGCCGTGATGGAATGGCAGAGTAGACTCGATGGGCTGAATGGCCAAATTCTGCTCCAATAACCTATGAACTTATGAACATCCCAAGCCAACAATGGACTTACCAGCCAACGACCTGCCTGAGGTCATTTGTGGCTGGCCCTGATTGGTCCTTATTTGGGGCCTCAACCTCTTCACTTACTCTCCCCTCCCCTCCCCCCACTTTTGGTCTGAAGAAGGATCCCGATCCGAAACGTCATCCATCCTTTTTATTCCAGAGATGCTGCTTGACCTGCCGAGTTACTCCAGCACTTTGTGATTTTGCTCAGGATTCCAGCATCTGCAGTTTCTTCGAATCATAGAGTCGTACAAAGTGGAGACAGACCCATCGGCTCAACTTGCCCACACTGATCAACATGCCCCATCTACACCAATCCACCTTCCTGTGTTTTGGCCCATATCCATAACCCAACTATCTTTGGGTCTTTCTAGACACTGGGTTTATCTTTGCTGAAGTGAACTAGATGTCAAAACCAGTTTAGAATACGGCATGAAAATCCCCTCTGTTGGCCATGAAGAAATATGCAGAGATATTTGATGCTACTAAATGAATGATGTGTTATAAACCATTAAACCCAACAAAATCTGCTCCATTCAGTCAGCAGGTTAACCATACACACACCATTCAGCCATCTCGCTCTTGACCACACTGTGTCCCAGAGTGGGAGAAAGAAAAACAAGGGTCAGTGGACATTAAGAAACTCGTCTGGAAGATTCCTCTCTGGTAATTAGCAACATTCCAGTGCTCACAGATTCACAAAGTCCAAATGACTAAAACAAATCCCCTGCAATCAGAAATCTCCCTTCTCTTAGAAACCGGACATGTTCCAACTAAAACAAAATATTAATTTGTTATTTCTGAAATGTTTATTTATCATTAGTACGTCACCTAATGTACTGAAACATTCCCGACCATAAAACTATTTGTCAGAACATTTTACAGGAGACAACACTTATACAGGCTCATTCCATCCATTTCTAGACTTCTCATCCAGATAGATGAAATTAATATCTTTAGTTTAGATGAGATTCTAGTTTAGAAATACAGTGTGGAAACAGGCCCTTCCTCCCACCAAGTCCACGCCGACCAGCTAGATCTAACCTACAGACCAGGGACAATTTACAGAAGCCAATTAACTTACAAACCTACACCTCTTTGGGATGTGGAAGGAAACCGGAGCAACCGGAGAAAACCCACAAGGTCGCAGGGAGAACGTGCAAACTCTGTGCAGACAGCAGCCGAGGTCAGGATCGAACCCGGGTCTCTGATGCTGCAAGGTAGCAGCTCTACTGATGTGCCACCCTATGCCATCCTCTTCTACCCAATCAGCCATGATCACAATGAATGGCGGTGCTGGCTCAAAGGGCCGAATGGCCTCCTCCTGCACCTATTTTCTATGTTTCTATGTTTCTAATCATATTCCATGGAGTCTGCATGACTTACAACTAAACAACACACTAAAATTCCCGGGTCCACAGAGCCATATACAACACAGCCAGCAAGCCTTTATTCCTCAATGTTTAAACTTGTCTCAAAGGAATGGGTAGATCTATTAATATAGCAAAGTGGATGTTCCAATGAGCTACACAGGTGAGTGAAGGTGTTGTTAACACAATCACTTGTTTACAGAGAATATGCATTTAGTCTAAGGTAGACACAAAATGCTGGAGTAACTCAGCGGGACGGGCAGCATCTTTGGAGAGAAAGAACCGGTGATGTTTCGGGTCAAGACCCTTCTTCAGACGTCACCTGTTCCTTCGCTCCCGAGATTCTGCCTGTCCCGCTGAGTTACTCCAGCATTTTGTGTCTACCTTCAATTTAAACCAGCACCTGCAGTTCTTTCCTATGCACTTAGTCTACATGGATTTAGGAAAAATAACACTTGGCTACTGATTCATTATTTGTTTGCCTGTACTGGGCTTACCATAACATTGAATTGAACTTAAATTAATTCAGATTTGCTTCACATTTTGTTCAGCGTTTAGGCCCCACAGCAGAAGCGTCCACGTTGCAGGGCTGGAAACTGGAAGTTTCCCGAGCTATTTCTGCTACCACCATCATCTATTGTAACAAGTGGTGGCTTCCACTGATTGTCGCCGGAAGCTTGCGTCCTTTTCAAGACGGACGATGACAGCGAGGTCAACATTTGAAACATGGAAGATAGACACGAAAGAGGAAGAAGAAGCATTGTATACAAAGAATCGTACAAGATTTAATCAATTGGCAATCTCCATCCCACGCCCAACATTACTGAAAGGTTTTATATGGCC
The DNA here is from genome assembly GCF_028641065.1 of Leucoraja erinaceus. Classification (NCBI taxonomy): domain Eukaryota; kingdom Metazoa; phylum Chordata; class Chondrichthyes; order Rajiformes; family Rajidae; genus Leucoraja; species Leucoraja erinaceus. Next base: position 9,086,455 of record NC_073393.1, on the reverse strand, counting down.
ATTATCATGCCGTTACTTTGGGATTTATGTGTGTTTAGTTTAGTTTAGTTTAGTTTAGTTTAATTAAGTGTAGTTTATCATCATGTGTACCAAGGTAGCGTGAAAAGCTTTTTTGTTGCATGCTATCCAGTTAGCAGAAAGACTATGCAAAATTTACAATCAAGCCGTCCACAGTGAACAGATAGAGGATAAAGGGAGTAACGTTTAGTGCAGGATAAAGTCCAGTAAAGACCGATTAAAGATAGTCAGAGTCTATAGGAAGAAAATGGATAGATAGATGGTCAGGTTATAGGAAGAGAATGGTTAGGCTGGGATTTTTTCTATAAAATGCAAAAATGCAAAGACCTTACTGAGATGTACAAGATCATGGGGGGGGGGGGGGGGATAGATGAAGTGAACACACAGTCTTTTTTTCCAGGTTGAGGATTCTAAAACTAGAGGGCATAGGCTTAGCGGGAGAAGGGAGAGATTTAAGATGGACCTCAGCAGGAACTTTTCCACACAGAGAGTAGTCCGTACTTGTAGATGAAGCTACAGCGGCTGATACAATGATGACTTTTAAAAGACATTTAGACAGAAATATGGATAAGGAAGATTTTGAGGTCTATAGCCAAATGCAGACAAATGGGACTAGTCCAGTATGTCAACTTGGTCGGCATGGACAAGATGGGCTGAAGGGCCCATTTTCATGATGTATAGCACACTCTAGTTGATGATAGGATGTTTCAGTTGCCTATGTTTCGTACACTTCTAAGTGAATATATTTAAAATCCAACTCTTGTATAAATACAAGTCCTTTTCAAAAATGCACTGTAAACTCTTAACATGGTTCAATGCACAGAATATTTGACTAGTGGCACATTACGGGTGTAAACACCAGAAAGCTACACCTTGTCTGGAAGCCGATCCAATAAGTAACCCAACAGATGCAAATGCTACCCCAGCAATAAAGCATTAGTCAAAATTGTCAAGTGAACTATTCAAGCATAAAACTAAATGAAGAAGCTCGGTATCGTACCATACATCGCGTCCAAATCCCTCGAGCCTGACTTGCAGTGAATCCTGGCCTTCTGTGGATCACGGTCGAATTGCTCAATGACTTAGCTGCACAACACACTGCCTTTTCCCCAGTTTTTCTCACCGAGGGTGTTAAGCGAAAACATATTCTTGGACTTAATCGAGTGGAATTCTCTCTTCATGGCATAAATATTTTGGAATCATTGTTTTCCACTTGCAATTTTTTAATTTTGACTCGGGCTTGTAGACTTTTTCCAATACACGGGAATCTTTCGGTTACACTGTTTAAAGCAGGGTCTTACCCTTCCAGGCAAACTTAATTCCTGGCTCCCACCCACGCTCCTCGTGTTCCTCAATCTTCTGGTTTATGCTTCCAGCAGAATTCCCACCAGGAACTGGTGACTCACCAATGTTCCGACTGGTTTTTTTTCCATCCACACCGTCTTTAATTAAAGAACGCAGTGGCCTCACTGTTATCGGAGTTTGTACAGGGCTTCCCCTTTAGATGTCTTTGTGGAAGGATTCCCCCCTGAGTCACACAGCCAGTTATAGGTTGCCATTTCCATCCCCCATTGATGCATGAACTACAGATCTAGACAGGCTACAGATCTAGACAAGCAGATCTAGACAAGCAGATCTAGACAAGCTACAGATCTAGACACGCTACAGATCTAGACAAGCTACAGATCTAGACAAGCAGAACTAGACAAGCTACAAATCTAGACATGCTACATATCTAGACAAGCTACAGATCTAGAACGCTACAGATCTAGACATGCTACAGATCTAGACAAGCAGATCTAGACAAGCAGATCTAGACACGCTACAGATCTAGACACATGCTACAGATCTATACACGCTACAGATCTAGACACACGCTACAGATCTAGACAAGCAGATCTAGACAAGCAACATATCTAGACAAGCAGATCTAGATAAGCAACATATCTAGTCAAGCAGATCTAGACACACTACAGATCTAGACACACGCTACAGATCTAGACACGCTACAGATCTAGACACACGCTACAGATCTATACACGCTACAGATCTAGACAAGCAGATCTAGACAAGCAACAGATCTAGTCAAGCAGATCTAGACACACTACAGATATAGACACACCCTACAGATCTAGACACGCTACAGATCTAGACACACGCTACAGATCTAGACACGCTACAGATCTAGACAACGCTACAGATCTAGACACGCTACAGATCTAGATACGCTACAGATCTAGACACGCTACAGATCTAGACACGCTACAGATCTAGACACGCTACAGATCTAGACACACGCTACAGATCAAGACAATGCTACAGATCTAGACACGCTACAGATCTAGACAAGCTACAGATCTAGACACGCTACATATCTAGATCTCTTACACAAGAGGCTGCAGATGTTGCAATCTTGAGCTAAACACAAAGTGCTGAAGTAACTCAGCAGGACGGTACAATGTGCAGTAGTAGAGTTGCTGCCTTGCAGCGCCAGAGACCCGCGTTCGATCCTAACCACAGATGTTGCCTGTGCAGAGTTTGTACATTCTCTCTGTGGCCGCCTAGGGTTTCCTCTGGGTGCTCCGGTTTCCTCCCATACTCCAAAGACTTACAGGTTTGTAGGTTAATTAGGCTTTGGTAAAATTGTGACTTCTCCCTAGTGTGTGTAGGATAATGCTAGTGTACAGGGTGATCGCTGGTCAGCACGGGGTCAATGGGTCCCCTGCTGTATGCTTGAAGTCTAATGTCTAAAGACCAGGCAGTATCTGTGGAGGGAAAGGACAGGTGACATTTCGGGTTGGGACCCTTGTTCAGACTGTTGAACTATCTCCACCACAGGGGGCAAACTAGCCCCAGACATCTTGTACAATCCCATTGACTCCCACCGTTACATTCAGTACCTCCTCCACCCTGCTTGTCACATGGGACGCCATTCTTTCCTTTCCACTTCTCCGACTCTGTCACATCTGCTCGAAGGACGAGGCTTCACACTCAACGCCATCCCAGATGTCCTATTTTCTTCAGTAAACTCGGCTTTTCCCTTCCTGTTGTGGACGCCGCCTTCACCCGTGTCCCCTCCGTATCCTGCAGTTCTGCTCTCACTCCCCCCTCCCCCACTCCCACAGATGGAACATTGATAGAGTACCCCTCAGCCTCACCTTTCACCCCACCAGCCTCACCATCTGAATCAGTAAAGAAGTCACAGTCACGGAGTCAAAGAGTGATGCAGTGTGAAAACAGGTCCTTTGGCCCAACGTGCCCACACCGACCAACATGTCCCACATACACTAGTCCCACCTGCCTGTGTTTGCCTCATATCCCTCTAAATCTGTTCTATTCATGTACCTGTCCAAATGTTTCTTAAACATTGCGATAGTACCAACCTCAACTACCTTCTCCACACACCCACCATCCTTTGTGTGAAAACGTTTCCCCTCAGGTTCCTATTAAATCATTCCCCCCCTCAAACCTTTGTCCTCTGGGTTCTTGGTTCCCCTCCTCCGGACAAGAGACTCTATGCGTATACCTAATCTATTCCTCTCACGAAGTCTCCTTTGTACACAAAGTCCCGACCTGAAACGTCGCTGTTCTTTCTCTCCACAGACGCTGGTGACCCACTGAGTTCCTCCACCTCGTTGTGTGTTCAATTTAGAACGATTCCTCTCCGAGCTCCCTGTGTGAGATGATATCAACATCAATTATTGGAATAGCTCAATTAAAAGAAACACAAGCTTGTGCAATTGTGTTGGCCTAGGCAAATCCAAATGACCAATAAACCTGCCAGCACCCTACTGCTTGTCACTCCTTACCATAATTCAGGATTTTCATCTTGTTGTATGTTTGAAGGACCATGCTTACAATTTAAATTCTTGTTGTAACTTCAAAATGCCTTTCTAATGATGGATTTATTTATTTGTGTTAGTGCTTTTATTGAGACCAGTTCATTTGACGTCATTAGATTCTCTTATGTCTGAGAAAACAAATCTAAAAAAACAGATACAAATTGAGAGAGTAACTCAGCGGATCAAGCAGCATCTCTGGGGGAAAAAAAGACACAAGGTGCTGGAGTAACTCAGCAGGTCAGGCAGCATCTCTGGAGAACATGGATGGGCAACATCAGTCTGAAGGAGGGTCCCGATCCGAAACGTCACATATCCATGTTCTCCAGAGATGCTGCCTGATCAGCCGAGTTACTCCAGCACTTTGTGCCTTTTTTTTGTTAACCAGCATCTGCAGTTCCTTGTATCTGGAAAAAAAGTAAACTTGGTCATTGTTTGAGAATTCAAAACTTGTGCTTTAATGACACTGCGGCATAACAGGTAATCAAATTTAAAATCATAACTATTCTAATTGCATCATATATTAAATGTTTATCTTTTATCTCATATATTATATGTTTATCATCTGCCACAGAAGGCAGTGGAGGCCAATTCACTGGATGTGTTCAAGAGAAAGTTAGATTTAGCTCTTAGGGCTAACGGAATCGAGGGATATGGGGAAAAAGCGGGAACCGGTTACTGATTTTGGAAGTTCATGATCATCTTGAATGGTGGTGCTTGAATGGCGGTGCCGGCTTGAAGGGCTGAATGGCCTACTCCTGCACCTATTTTCTGTGTTTCTATGTCATTCAAAAGAGGGTGGCATGGTGGTGCAGCGGTAGAGTCACTGCCTTACAGCGCTAGCAGTGACGGAGACCCGGGTTCGATCCTGACTGGAGTTTGTACGTTCTCCCCATGACCGCGTGGGTTTTCTCTGAGATCTTCGATTTCCTCCCACACTCCAAAGATGTACAGTGGGTAAATTGGCTTGGAGTATGTGTAAATTGTCCCTAGTGTGTGTAGGATAGTGTTTATGTGTGGGGATCGCTGGTCGGTGTGGGCTCGGTGGGCCGAAGGGCCTGTTTCCGCACTGTATCTTGAAACTAAACTAAAAACATTTTGCTCCACCTATTATAACCCCACAAAAATCAAAAATACACCAGTCCACTGATTACTAATTTTCTTTCTGCCTGGATAGCTCCCCTCATCCCAAACCCCTCGAAAACATGCTTTAATATGGAAAGCTATGTCAATTCCAGTTGTTGTTTCAAGGCAATACGTTTTAGTTCCATGATATCATGTACTTTTAGTATTTGCATCAACTGACTTTTTAATTGGAGCTTTTAATTTGATTAGTGACTTTAACAATATTCTTGAGCAACTAAATTGTCAGTTCTCAGTTTATCTAGCTGGTGACGGGTTTTATGAAATTTATTCTTGTCAAAGAAAAGTTTATTTTACTTTGTATTAGTTTCCAGAAGGTCATGGCCAAAGTCGTTACTTCTTTCATCTTCGGCCTGTTTTACATCTCGTTTCCTAACAGGCTTTTAAACCTGTGTTTTTTAAGAAGCGCAGCTAATCTGCCAGCTAAATAATGACATTTTTTTTTAAACTGCGGCTGCTGATAATCTTGAGTAACCCCCAGAAAATGCTGTAAATACTCAAGTCGTTCAGGCTGCATCTGTGGGAAGAGAAACATGGTTAACGTCTCGGGTCAAAGACCCTTCATCACAACAGTGGTGCAGCGGTAGAGTTGCTGCCTAATGCCCCTGTCCCACTTAGGAAACCTGAACGGAAACCTCTGGAGACTTTGCGCCCCACCCAAGGTTTCTGTGCGGTTCGCGGAGGTTTTTGTCAGTCTCCCTACCTGCTTCCACTACCTGCAACCTCCAGCAATCACCTGCAACCTCCGGGAACAGCACAGAAACCTTGGGTGGGGCGCAAAGTCTCCAGGGGTTTCCGTTCAGGTTTCCTAAGTGGGACAGGGGCATTATAGCGCAAAGGGGCCGGGTTCGATCAAGACTACCGGTGCTATCTTTACGGAGTTTGTACGTTCAACCCCTGTGACCGCATGTTCTTTCTCCGGGAGCTCCGGTTTCCTCCCACCTTCCAAAGACATACAGGTTTGTAGGTTTATTGGCTTTGGTAAAATTGTAAATTGTCCCGAGTGCGTAGGATAGTGTTGGCATACAGAGTGACCGCTGGTCTGCGCGGACACGGTGGGCCGATCGGCCTGTTTCCACGCAATATCTCTAAAGTCTAAAGTTGACCCCTTCAAGCTAAATACAGAAGATACACACCAAGTGCTGGAGTAACTCAGTGGATCAGGCCACATCTCAGGTGAAAATGGATATGTGACGTTTTGGGTCACGCTAAATCCATCTTGGTGTGTTTTTCATGAGTCAGTTCTGACATTCATGTTTGATTTAAAGATTGTGAATTAGATTTTAATCTGTATGTAATGGTTGGTAAATCCTGTGTTCGTTAATGTATGGAAATTTTATAGGCCGTTGGAATGAACCAGAGGTACGACCCAGTGGGATGTTTACAGCAGAGAATTTCTGCTATTTTTTATTGCCTCTTTCAGATTACATTCACTTTTTATAGTTGGCTTAAAATAAGAAGCCAACAACGTATGTGGAGCAATAAAAGAACTGCAATCTTTCCCCATCACATACATTTTCTTTCCACACAATTAGCCTCTGACTGGAAACAGAAACCCTTAAAGAACTTAATCTAAACAACGTTAAAAAAGTTAGAAGTTGCATAAAAAGAAAGTTCATTTACAAGAGGATAAAATTGACAGGGCCAAATAAAAGTCTAGCTGTAAGAATGTTAAGAGTACAGCAGTCAAAACAACATGGTCTGTGCAAACCAAATATCGGCCAATCAGCCAGAATTAATGTAGCTCAAACTTAATTGAAGCCCAATTAGCCGAAGAATAAAGACAGAATTGATGCTAAGACATGTTTGCCTCCATTGGCCAATGCCATAATGACTGGGGACATTTATACTTGATATGCTGTATTAAAACTGTTTCTTACATGGCACGGTGGCGCCGCAGTAGAGTTGCTGCCTTAGAGCGCCAGAGACCCGGGTTTGATCCCAACAATGGGTGCTGTCTGTACGCAGTTTGTACGTTCTCCCCGTGACTGCGCGGGTTTTCTCCGGGTGCCCCGGTTTTCTCCCACATTCCAAAGTGTGGGTTTGTAGGTTAATTGGACTTCTGTAAATTGTCCCAGGAGGATAGAGCCAGTGTATGGGTTTGTGGAGGAAGGAACTGCAGGTGCTGGTTTAAACCGAAGATGGACACAAAATGCTGGAGTAACTCAGCGGGACAGGCAGCATCTCTGGAGAGAAGGAATGGGTGACGTTTCGGGTCGAGACCCTTCTTCAGACTGGGGGTGTGGACGTAGACTGTCTAGTGTATGGGTTTGGCGGTCGGCATGGACTCGGTGTGCTGAAAGTGCCTGCTTCCAGGCTGTATCTCTAAACAAAACTAGCCTTATGACTGAGCAGTGGGAAAAAGGCTTGGTCACAATGAACAGCGGATGCTGGAAGCTTGTGTAGAACACCAAGTGCTGGAGTAACTCAGAAGGTCAGGCAGCCTCTCTGGAGGACATGGATTGCCGATGTTCGCCACCCTCATTAAGTGGCAAAATGCTTGATTGGGACTTAAGAGAATGAAGGCTTTTATCCATTAAAAAAAAGCCTCTTTGGGTAAGATAAAAGAAAGCCAGACTGAATGGAAATGTGTAAGCAAGACAGCCTTCTTCCTCAATGTAAACTCAATTACATTAAATTCCCAATGGAAATTGAGAAATCCAAAGGGAATTTTCCATGAAAGTTAAGATGCTGGCTTTCCTGATACATTTGGTATTAAAAACACTTGGTAACAAGACTGCAAAGACCTCAGAGATTAAAGATTCACCGTTTTTATTCGTTAGCCATTTCTCAGCTATTTATATAGATCCTTCAACTCCGATCCGCTGGCCAGATGGCATCGTGGGGAAACGTCCTCATTTGACCAGGAACACGGATGAACCAAATTCAGCCTCTCCATGAACTCAAACGTGTACAATGAGCTTCAGAGTCATACAGCACCGAAACAGGCCCTTCGGCCCATCTCATCCATGCCAAGCAAGATGCCCTGGTCCCTTTTCCCACTGTTTAACCCATATTCCTATTTCCTATGTCATTTAACTGTTATTGCCCCTGTCTCAACCATTTTCTTTGGCAGCTCGTTCCATGAACACACCACCCTCTGTATGAAAAATGTCCCCCCTGGTTCCTATTTAATATTTCCCCTCTAACCTTAAAAAAGCAAACCTATGTCCCCTGGATCTTGATTCCCCAATCCTGGGAAAATTCACCCTATCTAAGTCCCAAGTAATTTTATACACCTCAAGAAGATCTCCCCTCAGTCTTCTACCCTCCAAGAAATATAGTCCCAGCCTGCCCAACCTCGCCCTGTAACCCAGACCTTCAAATCCTGGGAACATCTTTCCTGCTTAGTGGCATGTTTCCTATTGATGAGTTTGTGCATGTCGGGTTGATTGCATTAGTTGAAACAGGGTGGACCACGTGAAGGTTGCAATCTCCCACCCTTCCAGCACTCCAAGAGTGAGTGGTGCAGAGCCTGGAAAGATTCCAACATCAACAACGGAGAGGTCATCCCAGGCCCCACAGTGAAATCACTGGGCTTTGACCTCCATAGCAAGCAATGGCTAACTCAGAACAGAATCCGCACCCTCCATGCAAGAACAGCCCATCACCTGCATAAGTGGGGGATGACAGACAGCCCTGCTTGCGACTGTGGACATCCAGACCAGACCATCCTACACACCGTGAATGACTGCCCACTGAGGCTTTTCCCTGGTGGCATCAAAGCCATCCACCCAGTAACTGACCCAGCTGTCCTGGCCTGGATGTCTACCCTTGATCTACAACTTTAGGCTGTGCACGCCATAGGCAAGAAGAAGAAGTATTGATGAGTGATCAAAATTGAACATAATACTAAAAATGCACCCTCCCCAATGTAACTGCAACATAACATTGCAACTTCTGTACAGTGCACTGATTGATGAAGACTAGAAGCCTTCTTCACCACTTTGACTACCACCCTGACTCCACTTTCAGAGAAAAATGTACTTTACTCCTTTTTTCTACCACACTCCCCAGTGCCCGACCACTCACTGTGAAAGCCCTGCTCTTATTTGACTTTCCAAAATGCAACACCTCACACTTATTTGCATTAAACTCCGTTAGCCATTCCTCAGTCCACTTACCCATCTGATCGAGATTCCATTGTCATTCTTGTCACCCATCTTCACTGTATATACCACCTGTTTTAGTGACACCAACAAACTTCCTTGTCTACTCTCATCTGAATTGTTGATTTACAGAAGATGATAAATATCAACGGGCCCGGCAGTGACGGGTGATGTTTCGGGACGAGACGCTTCTTCAGTCTATCACCAACCATACATGTTGGGAAGAAGCCGTTCCTGATGTTCCAGTTTTCAGGCTCCTGTACCTTCTTCCCGATGGCAAGGGTGAAATGAGTTGGTGGCCAAGGTGGTGTGGGTCTCTGGTGATGCTGGTTGCCTTTTAGAGGCAGCGACTCTGGTAAATCCCTTCGATGGTGGGGAGGTCAGTGCCGGTGATGGACTGGGCAGCGTTCACAACTTTCTGCAGTCTTCTTCGCTCCTGGGCGCTCAAGTTGCCGAACCAGGCCGTGATGCAACCAGTCAATATGCTCGCTACTGTACACCCGTAATCTAATATACCTGAAGTTATTTGCTCCCCTTCACTTTCTAAATGTAGGTAAGATTTCAAACTTACTTAAAGCAAGGTTTGATGCATGCTCTACAATTCCGAGTACTCTTAGGAACAGGAATAATTCCCAGTAACTCGGACAAAAAGGTTACGAGCTACTTGCTGCTCGTTTTCCTAGAACATTATGAAAGCTCACTTTGTTCTCAAAGAAGAAATGGTCACCCCAAGGGAATGATATAAAGCACAACTTCAGAACATAGGAGGCGTAGAAGTGACGGAACTGAAATGGTAAAGAAAACTAAATGAAATGCATGAGAGGGAGAAACAACTGTATGGTTGGTGATAGACTGAAGAAGCGTCTCGACACAAAACATCACCCATTCCCTCTCTCCAGAGATGCTGCCTGTCCCGCTGAGTTACTCCAGCATTTAGTGTCTACCTTTGGTGATAAAGATACAAGGGTACATAACTGTATGCAAGTCAAGCAGTGATCGTTCACAACACAATTCATTTTTAGATAGACACTAAAAGCTGGAGAAACACGGCAGCATCTCTGAAGAGAAGGAATAGGTGACGTTTCGGGTTGTCACCCTGCTTCAGACTGAGAGTCAGGGGGGAGGAAAACTAGAGGTATGACAAGGTACAAAGAACAAATGAATGAAAGGTATGAAAAGAAAAAATCAAGGCCCCCAGCAGATGATCAATGAAATATAGAGGCCACAATGGTCCATTGTTGGCGGTGGAGAAGGTGATAATGAGTGGACACGACAATGAAACTAGTAGGAGGACCAGGATGGGGGTGGGACAGAGAGAGGGCTACTTGAAGTGTGGGAAATCAAAATCATACCGCTGGGTTGTAAGCTACCCAAGTGAAATTTGAGGTGCTGTTCCTCCAATTTGCATTTTGTGGCAGGCAGGTGTAGATGGAGCACCTTTGTTGGCATGGGCGAGCTGGGCTGAAGGGCCTGTTTCAGTGATGTATGACTCGATTGACTGCTTTCTTGTCTCTTTTGAGTGAAAGACTTTGTTCACAATACTTCACAGTACTTGACAGTTTTACAGGATACAAGACAAAGCTGGATGTTACTTTGTCAAGTTGTGAGCTTGCTATTTCTGATTAGCATGTTGTAATTCTAAGCTGCCAGAGCATCTTGTGTGCAGTTGGTGCGGCCTGTTTTGTGGCCTCAGATGGACTGCAGGGTGACCATTCCGTTCAACAGGGGCAGCAACAGTCTACGCCTCCCATTACAAATGGGCCGGTACTGTGGCACGGTGGTAGTAGAGTTGCTGCATTACAGCACCAGACACATACGTTCAATCCTGACCACGGGTGCTGTCTGTATGGCGTTTGTCCGTTCTCCCTGCCACTGCGTGGGTTTTCTCCAGGTGCTCCGGTTTCCTCCCGCACTCCAAAGATGCGCTTGTTTGTAGGTTAATTGGTTTCTGTAAAATATTATCCCTAGTATGTACGATAGAACTCGTGTATCGGGATTGCTGGTCAGTGCAGACTCAGTGGGCCGAAGGGCCTTTTTTCATGTGTGTAGGTTAGTGTACAGGGTGATCGCTGGTCGGCGCGGACTCGGTGGGCCTCAAGGCCTGTGTTGGTGCTGTATCTGTATCTCTAATATTACCACCAGGTGGCGCTTCGATGGCAGCCTCGCCTACAGTCTGTCCGTCCTTTTTGTCTTTTTCTTGTTATTTTTAGTGTGTTTTGAAAGTTTGTGTTAATATTCTCTGGTTTGTTTTATGTGGGGGGTGGGGGAGGGGGTCGGGGAAACTTTTTTCCAATCTCTTACCTTACCTCTGGTCGCTCTGCGGCCTAACATGGTGGAGCTGGAGGCGTTGCTCGGGTCTGACTTTGAGCCTCACCGTGGGATCGTGGACTTACCATTGGAGCCCATCCCTTGCCTGGGATCGACGCTCCAACCGTGGCCTGCGGATTTTACCATCGAGAGCTCGCGGTCTCAGGCAGAGTGTGTCGTTGGGAAGCTCCAAAAGCCGCACGATGTTCGACTAGCATCGACCTGGGGCAGATCGCCCGGCGCGGGGGAGCTGAGATTCCCCCCCGATGCAGGAACTTGATCGCCCCGACGAGGAGGCCCGCTGCCGGCTACGGGGGTAAGATCATTCCGTCAATGGAAGGTTAGAGGCCCCCGACCGTGGGAGAACAAAGAAGGGAGCGATTGAACTTTTTTTCGCCTTCCATCACAGTGGGGAAAGCGGAGGAGTTCATGTTAAAATGTATTCTGTGTGTTCTGTTGCTTTTTATTGGTATGTCTGTATGGCAAATGAAATTCCTCGTATGTTGCAAAACATACCTGGCTAATAAAATATGATTATGATTTAACTAAAAAAAGAAAACAATCCATTAGAGGAGCAACTTGCTAGACAACATACCCACGACTTCCTCAACATGTCTGAACCAAGTGCCGTGGGAGCCTCAGTCTGGTGTCACTGTGAAGAGTTCTTCCTCTTACAGCTCTGAAGTTCCTCCATCATTCGCAGGGATTACCTCATGAGCATTTTCCTCCAACGTAGCAGGGGGTTTGGAAAGGCATCGAACTTTGAGGATAACTTCCCTGAAAAATCGTACAGAAATAGCATCTACACATGTGGTTACCATTGGAACCATCGGATAAAAAGCCGGAGCAAGCAGCACAAATGGTAGAGTATGTGCCTTTGAATGTCACCCTTTGTTCAGGGTGCAGCCTGACCGTCGTGCTAAGTTCCAGTCACGAGGATGCAAGGAGCTTTCAACCACTGAACGTGGATCAAAGAAACATAACACTGAGCTGCTATACTGGCAGACTGAGTCTGGACGGGAAGCTGGAGTATTTCTGCTTGGATGTAAGTGAAAGCAATTTGTAAAGTATAATATATATATATATATATACACATATGAGATAGGAAATAGTACAACTTCAGACTTTCAGAGCAAGACTAATGGCAGGACGTTCTTCGTTCTTGACCAGGACTGACTCGGCAATTAGACTGTAGCATCACTCCAGTGAAGCACAGATTGTAAAATTAAAGGTTAGAAACTCATAATGTATTACGATTTAGGGCAGCACAGCTGTGCAGCGGTAGAGTTGCTGCCTTACAGTGCCAGAGACCCGGGTTCGATCCTGACGACGGGTGCTGTTAGTACGGAGTTTGTACGTTCTCCCCGTGACCGCGTGGGTTTTCTCTGGGTGCTCTGGTTTCCTCCCAAGATGTACAGGTTTGTTGGTTAATTGTCTTTGGTAAAATTGTAAGTTGTCCCTTGTGTGTAGGATAGTGTTAATGTATGGGGATTGCTGGTCGGCGTGGACTCGGTGGGCCAAAGGGTCTATTACAGTGATGTATCTCTAAAGTCTAAAGTAAAGTCTGAAATTACATGTTAAATGTTCTTGACTTACACTTGTATGAATTCACTTCCTGCTGGAGGTTCCCCTTACAGAATTATGGGTGGCACGGTGGTGCAGTGGTAGAGTTACTGCCTTACAGTGCCGGGGACCCAGGGTTCGATCCTGATCACGGGAGTTGTGTGTTCAGAGTTTGCATGTTCTCCCTGTGACCTGCCTGGTTTTCTCCCCCTTCCTCTCACACTCCAAAGACGTACATGTTTTTAGGCTAATTGGTATAAATGTAAATCATCCCCAGTGCGTGTAGGGTAGTGAAACTGTGCAGGGATCACTGGTTGGCACGGACTCAGTGGGCCAAAGGGCCTGTTTCCACATTGTATCTCTAAGCTAAACTAAACTGAATTAGACCGGAAGAGAAAGGTCGATAAAAGGAATGGATTTATGGATAACATGGAAACATTGAAACCCTGAAGAAGGGTCTCGACCCGAAACGTCGCCAATTCCTTCTCTCCATGGATGCTGTCTCACCCGCTGAGTTACTCCAGCATTTTGTGTCTAACATTGAAACACAATTGGCTATTGTAGCAAGGGGGAGAGGATTGTTGAGGGGAACCTGGGAATTATTCTGAATGATCAGCTAAAATAAAGGTCTTCAACAACTGTAAGCACCATATCAAATAATTTGCAGTATTAGTAATATTTTATATAAAATCCTTTGGAGTTTGTGCAATGTAATATATTCTAATCGCGCTAAAAGCCTTCAGTGGGAGGGACTTTGCCTTTCAGACCTAAAAAATAAGTGTGCAATTTTGTAAGTGGTTTTGCCATGATAATCCAAAACAGATTACTGACTTTCTGCCAGTGTTACCAATGGACCCTATTACCCTTTGGTTACCCCTTGCAAAGAACGGTTGACTCATTTACAAATGTTAATGTCTTTCTCAGAACACTAATGACAATAATTTTCAATCATCAGACTTGTCTTCAGATTGATGGATCGATTGGAATTTTTACACAGCTTAGTTTAGTTTAGTTTAGTTTGCAGATACAACATGAAACCAGACTGAGTCCGTCGGCCATCGATCAACCGTTCGCACGAGTTCTATGCTATCCCACATTCTCAACCATTCCCTACACATTTAGAGGCAATCTTTAAAGAGGCCAATTAACCCACAAACCCGCATGTTTTGGGGCAGTGGGAGGAAATGGGAAAACCTAGGTCGACACAGTGGCGCAGTGTTAGAGTTGCTACCTTACAGCCCCAGAGACTCGGGTTTGATCCTGACTACGGGTGCTGCTGTGCGCAGATTGCACATTCTCCCTGTGACTGCGTGGGGTTTTTTGTGTGGGTGTTCTGGTTTCCTGCCAGAAATGTGCGGGTTTGTAAGGCAATTGCTTCTGTAAATTTTGCCTGGTATGTAGGATAGAACGCGTGTACAGGTGATCGTTGGTCGGCATGCTTGGTGTGCCAAAGGGCCTGTTTCCATGCTGTATCTCTCAACTAAACGAAATCCGGAGGAAACCAACGATGTCACGAGGAGAACGTGCAAACACCGCAGAGACAGCACTCGAGGCCAAGATCAAACCCGGGACACCAGCGCCGTGAGGCAGTACCACCACCAGCTGTGTCGCCGTGGCAGGGAATTCAGTGGAGAGTTCCAGGTGTATTTTCCTGCACTGAGAAATAGTCGGAAGCTGTGCATCTCTTCACAATCAACACTCGAAAAAAAAAAACTTTACTACATAAATTCTAATGAAGCAGCAGGAACGATTTGGCCAACAATTATCCATAATTACAGGAGGCCGCGAGGTTCACCATTTTCATAAAGAAGAACTGAATGCAAGTACTGTACTATATTTTGCTTACTGATAGGTAAGCAACTTGCACACAATAGTTTTCCTGTGCTGAATCCAAAACGGACCGTGTCTTTCTGCAGAACACTGGCACCTGGCATTTTGTTGCTAACATGCCAGCACGTTTGGGAAGTCTGCGTGTATAAACTTCCCGACAGCTGTTTGCATTCCTGAGGAATAGCCAGCAATGTTGCAACAGTTCCCAATACCTACTCTTGAGAATCTGCTTCAAGATCCAGGTTCAGGGAGATCTCCTCGGTGCAATTCATGGATAATTGTGATGGATTACGATAAAGAGAGGAGTTAACATATACTGTATATGCAGACTTTTATTTTAAGAGATTCAAGACATTTATTGTCACATACACCAATTGGTAGTGAAATTTGGGGTCACCATACAGCCATACGAATAAAAAAAGAAAACACGATCGTATTTTAACATAAACATCCCCTGCACAGCGGAATCAGTTTCCTACTGTGAGGGAAGGCCCAAAGTTCAGTCACCCTCCTCTTTGATGTTCTTTGATGTACACCCGTGGTCAGGGCCTCCCGAGCCCTCCGCAGCCCTCCGCAGTCGCTGCTACAGGTGGCCCGATGCTCAGGCTCTCTCGCCGGAATGATGGAACGCCGATGTCAGAACGGGAGAACAACCTCAGCGGCTTGGACCTCCGAATCGGCCACTTCCTACCGGAGTCCGCGGCTCCCGAAGTCCACAGGAGACCCACGCTGGCGGCCCTCGGCAAAGGGCCCCAGGGCACTGCGATGTTGAAGTCAGCGCCGCCCGCGCTGGAAGCTCTTCAAACCACAGCCCCGCGATGTCGTTGCAGCAGGCCCAGCACTCCGGAGCTTCACACGGCGATCCCAGGTGAGGCATCGCCTGCTCCGCGATGTATCCAGCGTTGCGCCGCCGCTGCTGGAGCTCTGGTCTGGTCCCCGGCAGGAAAGGCCGCGCCAATCCAGTTGGTAGGCCGCGAGGAGGGGGGCGAGGACACGACTCGGAGAATAGTCGCGTCCTCGCCAGGAGGCGACTAGGAGACGGTTTCCCCCTTACCCTACCCCCTCCCCCACATAGAAAAACTAAAGAAACCTCCTCAACATACTTTTAAACAAACTAAAAAATAAAAAAAAGATGGGGAAAAAAACCGGACAGACTGTAGGTAGAGACAGTTTTGTGTGAGGAAGGGTCTCGAAACGAAATGTCACCTATTACTTTTCTCCAGAGATACTGTCTGACCCGCTGAGTTACTCCAGCTTTTTGTGTCTATCTTCGGTTTAAAAATGGCATCTGAAGTTCCTTTGTACGTATTTGGGCATGGATAGATGACATTTTGGGGGGCGGGAAAGACACAACGTGCTAGAGGAATTCAACGGGTCCCAGCATCTCTGGAGGACATGGATAGGTGATGTTTCGGGTCGAGACCTTTCTTCAGTCTGATGGGGTGGTGGGGAGAAGAACGCTAGAAAAGGGGAGAGGCAAGACAAAGAATGTCGGGTAATAAATAGGTGGACACAGGCGAGGTGGTGTTTGATAACCAGTTTGACGAAGAGCCTGAGCTGAAATGTCACTTATCTATGTCCTCCAGAGAAGCTGCCTGACCCGCTGAGTTCCTCCAGTACTTAGGGTTTCCTTGTATCCAGTGGCGGACTGGCCAGGTTGTCAGCTTGCCCGATGGCAAGTGGGCCCCTGATGAAAAGGGCCTCCTTTGTCTCCTGGCAACCAATGTTTTTAGACCCAGTCCGCCACTGCTTCTATCTCCAAAGTAAAATCAAACGATCTACAAGTGTTTTATGTTTCCCAAAAAAATTTTTTTTGACAGTTTGGTCAATTTTTTTTGTGCAGTTTTCTTTTTGAGTGTGAGAAATATTCATAGCGTTTTGACAGATGTCTTAAAGGGCCGATGGTCAGGGCTGTTTCTGGGCACTCCACATATCCAGTATGATGCTCAGAAGGCATGTGTTGGCACAGAGACTCGCTGCAGAGGTCGGTGTCTGCACTTGGCAGCAAACACATCACCTGGGCAAGCAGACAAAGCATGGCCGTCTTCACGGATTGGTGATGCACACACAGGAGGCGGCTCAACCTGTTCTCCCAGTCATCTGTCATTTACAGATCGATCCACCTCTGCTCGAGGGAATGAAGATGCCTTTCCCACTGACGTACTCGCCAGCAGGGTAATGCGTGGCTACCATTCAGTGCCTTGTGTGATTCAGCATGGGTGCATACCTGACAGTGATGCATCTCCTGATGCAGCATACTGCTGCAGCAAATGCGACAACACCACTTAAAGCATCTTCCATTTAAAATGTGCTTTATTCGGTTTAGATTGGAGATTCAGCATGTAAACAGACCCTTAGAAATAGTGCACGTGATTGTTGGTTGGCACGGACTTGGTAGGCCGAAGGGTAAGTTTCCGGCTTTTATCTCTAAAGTAAAGTTCATCTTTTGGTGCTTCGATTCCAGAAATGTTTGGTCCTTCCATGCTTACAAGTTGCTCCAAGGGAACTGTCAAAGATTCTTCACGGGCCTCTGTGCGCAAACGTTCTTCACTTGTTGATCAGACAATCAGAGTTTGCATCTCTGCTGCACCCATTCCCGGCACTAGGAATTCTCAATGTAGGTGCTCAGATGTAGCATTTCATATTCTGTCCTGGGCCTCCTTCACTGTCAGTGTGGCCCAGCACAAATTGGAGGAACAGCACCTCGTATTTCGCTTGGGCAGCCTACAACCCAGTGGTATGAATATTGTCTTGTTTTCCCTCTCTTTCCATCTCACCTCCATTCTAGTTCTCAGACTAGTTACACTGTCCTCCTGATTAAATTTTATTGATGGTGGGCCTGCCTCGTTGTCACCTTCCCCATAACTAACATTGATCCATTCTTCATTTTCCTTGAGCTTCATCCCCTTTGATCCCTCGTTTTCACACCTTACCTTTCTATATCTCTAAGTCTCCCTCTTTTCCCTGATTCTCAGTCTGAAGAATAGTATCGACCTGAAACGTCACCCATTACTTCTCTCCAGAGATACTGCCTGTCCCAGAACTTGGTGCATTTCTTCGGTGTAAAACAGTTCCTTCCTGCCGATCTCATATTCTGATGCTTTCACCTCATTGTCGTCATGGATCACCATCATTCTTTGTGTGTCATCCAGCTTACATAAAGGGTCCCCAGAAGGGTCTCGACCCGAAACTTCACCCAGTCCAACCTCTCCATGCCTGCTGCCTGACCTGATGAGTAACTCCAAACACTTTGTGTCCTTTCAGGTTACATAACACTTGGCGCAGAGTCCAACTCGTATCAATAATAGCAATAGATAAATATAGACACAAAAAGCTGGAGTAACTCAGTGGGTCCCATAGCATCTCTGGAGAGAAGGAATAGGTGATGTTTCGCGTCGAGACCCTTCTTCAGACTGAGAGTCAGCGGAAAGGGAAACAAGAGATATAGATGGTGATGTAGAGAGGTATAGAACAAATGAAAGAAAGACATGCAAAAGAGAAACGATGGTAAAGGAAACAGGCCATTGTGGCCGAGGTAAGAATAATCTTTGCTTTTACCTGGTGACACCATTGAAGATATAGTCACCTTCTCTGAACTTTCCCTTTCTCAATTGCTGCCAAGGATTTCAACTCTGCCATGTTTGTTTTCAGTCTGTTCTGTGGCACTCAGGCTGCTGTGTACTGAGCTGACTGCAACATTCATCAGGGGATCTTCAGAGTTTCACAGTGTTGCCATGATCTCCTCCCTCAAAGCACAGAGCTAGGCCTGTGCTCGATTCAGTCCGCTCAGTATCCCTGCAAACAGCTAGAGTCTTGTGGCAACAGCGCTCTTCCAGTTTTCCAGAAACCTCAACTTCCTGGTCTGCGTTGCTTTTGACAGAGTCAATGGCTACGACCTTGCACTGAACCTTGTTTATGGACCTAACTGACATAGTTGTCGACAGGCTCTTCCTGTGAAGTGTCTCCCTTTGAATGGTGGTGCAGCGGTAGAGTTGCTGCCTTACAGTGCCAGAGGCCTGAGTTCAATGCTGACTACAGGTGCTGTCTGCACGGAGTTTGTACGTTCTCCCGGTGACTGCGTGGGTTTTCTCCGGGTGCTCCGGTTTCCTCCCACACTCCAAAGACGTACAAGTTAGCAGGTTAATTGGCTTCTGTAGATTTTAAATTGTCCCTAGTGTGTCAGAAAGTGCTTGTGTACGGGATGATCACTGGCTGGCGTGGACTCAGTGGGCCGAAGGGCCTGGTCCCATGCTGTATCTCTAAAGTTTAAAAGCCTGAAAATAGTCCCATTGTTCTGACTTTGTTGTGTCACTAACAAAATAACGCCTTTAGCGAGCGCTAATCACGATGTGGGACCTTCACAGGAACATCTTTTCCTCTGGGATGTCTCATTCTGGTTCGGTTTTCTGATTTGTTACCTCGCATTACAGGGTCGTTCTTCAACCTCATCACTGCTCCCGTAATCTTCCAAACCGACGCTGCACTGCCATCGTGATACAATACCCGCTTTACCTGCCAACCAGTGGCACCGCACAAAGAAGGATCCCGACTCGAAACGTCACCTATCCACGTCCTCCAGAGATGCTGCCTGACCTGCTGAGTCACTCCAGCATTTTGAGTCCCTTTTGCTGTAAACCAGCATCTGCAGGTTCTCGTTTCTGCAAAACAAACTCCAGGCCTTTATTTTCTGTGAGACACCACACAAAATGCTTGAGTCCTGAAGTATGCCTTCATTACATTAATTCATCAGTCATAGGAGCAGAAAGAAGTAGGCCATTCGGCCCATGGAGTCTACTCCGCTGTAGTTATATCGCTGTATGTGTGTCCTTTGTCAATATTACTCGCCCTTCCTCTGAGACTCCAAGTCACATGACCGGCCTCCCTTTTTTTCACAACAGCCGAAAGCTCGAGACAACCTGTTGTCACCTTCACCAGGGAATATTGCACTTCCATTTGGCAGCTTTCCTACCTGCCCCAGATTCACATTCCCCAGAGATGGACAATCACTAATTGCTATCCAGGCTGGTGCTTTGATTACTACACTTGCCTGCACGGAGAGAGATTGCTACATTTGTTGTACCCTCATCTCCAGTTGCATCTTCTCTCAATGTATCCTGGTAGTTTGTGGTGGATATAGAAATGGGTCAAAGGCTACCACATTTAAGCCAAGTCCTGCCCCTGGAAACTCCTGGCAGCTCCAAAACAAACCTGATCGGTGGTCTCCTTGTGCAGGGACTGTGCACTCAGGTGTGGATGCGTGGATCTCAGGAGAGCCTCGTGGCTCTAGCAGATCTCCCCCCATTTCCAACATGACTTCAGTATAATGTCCAAGAATATTGGAGCTCATTGCCACCCCATCCATATCATCGTTTACTGATTTTGCATTTGGATTCACCTGTTGTACCATTACCATACATAATTTAATTGCCTGGCTTTAATCAATGGAAGCTAGCTAGTGCTCACAGCTCATGATCGTGAGGTCTTTACTGATGTGTAGCAACATCATGAGAACTGTTAGCTTGACACACAGCGTGAACTTTTCTTAACTAGGCAGCAATGGTGGCCGTTGTCTGCATTGTAATCAATGGGAATAGATTGATGCCACCTACAACCCTCACACTCAGCACTGAAGACCATCCAACTTTGTTTCCAACAATTTCCAGGGAGAAGGAATTGAGAACTAAAATGGAGTTGAGCTCATAAGTTGTCTGAGCAGAATTTGGCTATTTGTTCCCATCAGGTCTACTCTGCCTTTCAATCATGAGTGATCTATCTTTCCCTCAACACTATCCTCCTGCTTTCTCCCCATAATCCTTGACACCCGTACTAATCAAGAACCTATCAACCTCCACCTTAAAAATATCCATTGACTTGGCCTCCACTGCCCTCTCTAGCAATGAATTTCATAGATTCACAACTCTCTGACTAAATAAATAAGGTACGTCCTTTTATTCTGCGGCGATGGCCTCTGGTCATAGACTCTCCCACTAGTGGAAACATCCATTCCACATCCACTTCATCCAGGCCTTTCACTATTCGGTAAGTTTCAATGAGTTGCTCCCCTCATCCTTCCAAACTCCAGTGAGTACAGGAGGTCCAGTGCTGGGTAAACCTTTTGCACCTCATGACCTTTCCTTGTTCTTGCAACACTCAGCTCTTTTCTATTGCTAAATAAACTTAGCCAGCTGGGTCCGACACATAAATCCATGGAGTAATTTTGTATGCAAACATAATTTTCTTCAACAGCAGCTGTAAACAAATGGGCAGAAGGTTACAGATGGAAAACAGATATTATAATTCTGTTGTAATTCTTTGAAACTATCTGGAAACTTCTCATGTTTCTTTCAGATGTATATCAGTGAACGATGTAATATTCCATGATTAACTGCTGTTACTGTTATCCCAGAAATATGTAGCTTCAATCAGCTTGGATGAAATGCATTCAGGAAAAGCTGCATTTTCCAGTTGACTCCAGTAATCAGTAAAGCTGGTTATAATTTCAATCACATTTCTGTCGGACTAACCATTCCACTGATCCTTGATATCTTGTAATGTCAACTTTTAATCAGAGGTTTAACCGCTTTTAATGTTAACCATTCTTTTAACTTAATTCTACATGGAATTGTGACTTTTAATTGAAAAGCACTTGGAGTGCGAGTTTTTTTTTAATGGAAGTGCCTCAAATATCTTCCTTTTATAATCTGAATGGTTATGGTTTATTAAGCAGTGATAAAGACAGGAAAACTAATCAGAAGGTACACAAAAATGTTGGAGAAACTCAGCGGGTGCAGCAGCATCTATGGAGCGAAGGAAATAGGCAACGTTTCGAGCCAATCGGGTTTCTGCCCAAAACGTTTCCTATTTCCTTCGCTCCATAGATGCTGCTGCACCTGCTGAGTTTCTCCAGCATTTTTGTGTACCTTCGATTGTCCAGCATCTGCGGTTCCTTCTTAAAGACTAATCAGATGCTGAGAAATACTTTATTATTGTCATGTGTACTGAGATAAAGTGAAAAGCTTTGTGTGTTATCCAGTCAAATAGTACTATACATGATACAATCATGTCATGCACAAGTACAACAGTGCAAAGAGGAAAATGCCAAAGGACATTGTCTTGGTGCACATTATGGTGTTACAGTTTGAGGAAAAAGTCCAAGGTTCGCAAAGAGGTAGGTTGGAAGATCGAGACGGCACCCTAGCTTACAGGAGGACCATTCGGTTATTTGATAACACCAGGGACAAAGCTATATTTGAATCTGGTGTTATGTACTTTCAAGATTTTATATCTTCCGTCCGACAGGAGAGGGGAGAAGAGGGAATGACCAGGGTGAAAACGGTCTTGATTATGTTAGTTCCTTTCCCGAGGCAGTGTGAAGTGTAGATGGAGTTGTTGATGGGGAAGTCGGCCTGCGTGATGGACTGGGTTAGAACTCACTGCAATTTCTTGCGGTCTTGGGCAGAGCAGTTGCCAAACCAAGCTGCAATGTACCCCGATAGGCTACTTGCCCTGTAGAAATTTGCTACTTTGCTACTTCATCTGTAGAAATTGGTAAGAGTCGTTGAAGACCGTAGACGTTTGAGGAAGTAGATGCGTTGGTGTGCTTTCTTGGCCACAGGCAAATAGGAAGGTTGTTTCCTTTTAGAAAATATTAAAGCTGCAGCTTTTCACAATGAATCTTATTAAATGAGTTGCTTTTAAATCTGTGAATATTTTCAGCCATTATTTTAGTGATCCAATAACACTTATGATATTGGAGATTGTTTGGTGGATTATAAATAAACCCTCATAGAAGAAGTTGCCTTGGCCTTTCTTCACCTTTACTGAGGATTCAACTTGTGCCCATTGAGACCGCTTTGCTGTCTGGACCAGAGCATGTTCTGCGGAGACTGAACTGAGAGCATTGCGGTTCAGTAATTAACTTCAAGTAACCCCTTTTTTTCCGGAGATGCTGCCTGTCCGAGTTACTCCATCAGTGTAAACCAGCATCTGCTGTTCCTGCTTACACATAAGTCATTAACAATTTGGGCGTGACTTGGTTCCACCACATGTCACTTTACTGGCAATTAGAAGATGATGACAAGCGTTTAAGTCATAAGGATGATGTTAACATTGTAGCTGTATAAAACAACTCGGCTAGCTCATGTGGGTGTGTCTTCAACACCACACTTCAGATTTGCCTGGGCTCTTAGGCTTTTCTATATCACATTGAGTGAGGCAATTTGTGTTGGGAATGTTACAAAGGAGACGAGGATAAGGCAGAATATACTTCCTGAATGAATGAATGAATGAAACTTTATTGTCATTCAGATATACACCTAGACACAGTGCACCTTGAACGAAATTTCGTTGCATTTTACTCTCTAAAATCAGTTAAAAGTTAAAAGTTCCAGGTGCGTCCATAAAAATGCGTCATGCGCATGGTTCTGTAAAATAAATATATATTAAAAAGTTTTTAAAAGTGACGATATTTAAAAAGTTCTAGCCGCGGTTTTTTTGATTGTTCAGTAATCTTATGGCCTGGGGGATGAAGCTGTTGCAGAACCTGGTTGTCCCGCTCTTCATGCTGCGGTACCTCCTCCCAGAGTTAAGCAGTATGAACAGTCCAAATTGTGGGTGTGTGGGGGCTCTGATAATGCCCTTAGCTCTACTCAGACAGCGCTTGTACCCCATGTCCATGATGGAAGGAAGAGAAGTCCCAGTGATTTTTTCCGCTGTCCTCACCACTCTCTGAAGGCACTTCCAGTCCGCAGCTGTACAGCTGCCGCACCACGTGGAGATGCAGCTGGTCAGGACCGACTCAATTGTGCTTCTGTAGAAAGTGGCGAGGATGGGAGGGTGGAGGTGTAAACTTCTCAACCTGCGGAGGAAGTACAACTGCTGCTGTGCCCGTTTTGCCAGAGATGTAATGTTTGTGGACCAGTTTAAGTTGTCCGTTAAATTGGGACAGGGGGAATTGTGGACGTGTCAGGTGGGAACATTCCAAGGTTGACTGGGTGAGACTGCCTGCAGGTAAATGGATGTGTAGGAAGGAACTGCAGATGCTGGTTTTCTCCAGGGATGCTGCGGGTCAGGCAGCATCCCTGGAGAAAAGGAATAGCTGACCTTTCGGGTCCAGCTATTGCTCCAGCTCCAGCTCTTTGTGTCTATCTGCAGGTAAAAGGATGTCTAGCAAGCGGGAGGCTTTTAAAAATGCAATAGGTTTTTTAAATGGGCCAGCATGCTCATGCTAAGGCGAAGGGCAAGGGAAAAGCTGAGAAGTTTAGGGAACCATGTTGACAGATGTTGAGTAGAAACAAAGATGCTGGTTTATACCAAAGATAGACACAAAGTGCTGGAGTAAATCAGTGGGTCAGGCAGCATCTCTGGGGAAAAAAAGAATGGGTCACTTTTCGGTTCGGGATCCTTCTTCAGACTGAAAGGGGGGGGGGGGTGAAGAGCTGGAGGCAAGAAAGATCAGGGCCAACCATAAATGACCTCAGGCAGAGCGGAACATGGTAGGTCCATTGTTGGTTATGAAAGGTGTGATCTCAAGAGAAACCACTTTGCCCCCCCCCCCCCCTTAATTCAGTCCGAAGAAGGGTCCCGACCTGAAACGTCACTCATCTCTTTTCTCCAGAAATGCTGCCTGACCCGCCGAGTTACTCCTTCACTTTATCTATCTTAGAAGATGTTGAGGCTCTAGTCTGAACAAAGGAGGCATATATCAGTGTTAGGCTGTAGGATGTGGAACAATATAGACCAGTACACAAAGTTCTCTCAATTTATCGAGTCTGGTCAAAGAACAATCCAGTTATTATAATTTCTCAACTTTTACCACAATTCAATGCATTAA
Source organism: Leucoraja erinaceus (assembly GCF_028641065.1). Taxonomy (NCBI): domain Eukaryota; kingdom Metazoa; phylum Chordata; class Chondrichthyes; order Rajiformes; family Rajidae; genus Leucoraja; species Leucoraja erinaceus. The sequence continues at coordinate 9,061,814 of NC_073393.1, read as the reverse complement.
AAAAATGCTTCAAGTAACTATTTCTATTAAATTTCCATCATCTGATCGGGCAACATATTCCTAATCCCAAAATTGGATTGAAAATAAACTTTGTTCTTCCTCCAATCAAGTTGAAGTTTTAACTCTAACAGCCCTTTAACCTTTAGAAACAGTTTCTGTTCATTGACTATAATCATCTAAAAATGGATTAATTCTTAGTCCTCCCTGCTCCAAGGGTGATAAATTCACTGACTATAGTTCATCGCTGGGATCATCCTTGAAAAAGCTCTTTAAAAGTCATCCAAAACTTTCATTCTTTCTGATCAGAATTGGACACATTCCTCCAGCTGGGGGCAAACTAATGTGACGTGGGTGAGCCACATCTTTTCAGCTGCTTGTCGTCTTTGCTTTGATCCGTAAAGGTCAGGATTTTTATGTTAAGATAACTGCTTTATTAACTTGCCCCACCACCATCAACACTTTACATTTATAACACTACCCATGTTTGCAAGTCATGAGATTCAATTTCATTTTCAATGCAATCTAAAATGTTACAATTTTACTGGTATTTTAGAGGCTAGATGGAGACGTTGGACAAAGTAAATGTTTACTCATAAGGCTCTTTCTAAGTCCATAGTTGCCCATTGGAGAGTAATAAACTACTGAGGACTCAAGATGCCCAACAAAAACAAAATCTGAGAGTATACTGGGGACCAAGTGACCTTAAAGATGTGCAGGGGCGAAAGGGCACACAAAATCACAAAGAAACTTGAACTAATTTAATGAGGCCAGCACATTCTTCCTTATGTTTTGGTGAACATTCACTTCTAAAATCCAAGTGGATTTTGTAATGCAATATGCAAAAATAAACAATGCTGACAACCACAATATGGGTGTCTAGAATAATATATAGATTACAAACACAGTCTCACCAACAGGTTTTGTAAACAGGCTGCAATTTTGCACGCGTGATACTGAAAAAACAAAGAAGAAAATCTGAAGATCTGTGAAGTTTGGAACTACATCTTTAAGTAGGTGCATTCATTTCAAAACATAATTCATTGCACAGCCCAAGCTTGTGAGATTCATGAAAAGGCAATTACATCAACAGGAACGAGATGGAGGTGGAATTTCTGGGAGCATTGTGTAATACCGTGAAGCTTGCTTGGCTTGGAAGACTTTGTGGTGGACTTGCACAATGCATACTACGCATTTACAATATATCTTGCCCCAATTAAACAGCTAATTATAAGCCAAACAGGAAGTCCGTTAACGTAGTAAGCAAACTAATTATCCCTTCATTTATCATTTGCTCACAATGTTGCAAGATGTGGGAAACATAATGTAAAATGGTGGGGAAGGAAAGAGACCATGTATTTCCCCAAGCCAAACCCCACTCGTCACTTCAGACTAGGAGTGCACGAAAGAGTTGAGATGCTGGGAATAGTCTTGTGTAACACAGAAAGTCTTCAATAAATTTCCACTGCAAATAATTTGCCACTTTTCTCAGCCACTGCCAATTTACTTCTATAGTTAAATAATTAATGGAATTTTGCTGAGAATATTATTCCCCTTTCGAATATGCCATTAAGCTGGAAAGAGTGCAGTGAACATGTGCAAGGGTGTTGTCAGGGCTTGAAGGGCTTAGCTGCAGGGAGAGGTTGGGTAGGCAAGGACTTGGGTGGGGTGGGGGTGGGGTGATCTTATAGAGGGGAATAAATAGGGAGAATGCAGAGTCTTTTACCCAAGGGAGGGGAATCAAGAACCAGAGGACGTGGGTTTATGGTGAGAGGGGAAAGATTTAATAGGAATCTGTGGGACAATGGTTTTACTCAAGGGGTAGTGGGTACATGGAATGAGTTGAGCCGGGTACTTTAACAGTATTTAAAGGACACTTGGACAGTCAGGTGTATATCAGTCTGAAGAAGGGTCTCTTCAGAGATGCTGCCTGACCCGATGAATTACTCTAGCTTTTTGTGTCTATGGACAGGTACATTGATAGGAAAGTTTAGAGGGATATGGGGCAAACAGAGTAGCTTAGATGGGGCATCTAGGTTAGGCATAGGCATGTAGGGCCAAAGGGCCTGTTTCCGTGCTGCATGACTCTAACATCGTGACTCTTACCATTACTTTGTGAATGTCAGCTCTTTTGGCGTTTGCTTGTGTCCCCAATAGTGACTCTCTTGGGGTTTTTTTTCCATCTAGAAAGCTGCAGATTTGCAACGTTTATCCCCATGTCCTCTGCAACAAATGCTTTTGATAAGTGGTTTCCAGAGATACACGCGTGCCTCTGCAAATATATATCCCTATATTGATGTTAACGATTGGGGTCAGTAAATTGGAGAGGATCTTATGCAGTTTGCAGGCTCTTCCTCTTCCGTGGAGAGCTCCTTTTAGCCATTGCCATTTATGATCCTCTCCTCGACTCAGTTGGGAGATGATGCTGGGGATTGCCCTTATTATTGGTGTACAAAAACATTGTTGTGTTTAGCATTAAACTAGATTGGGCTCCACACAAAAACATTCTTGAAGCAGGTCAGAGGCCAGAATGAAACAGCTTGAAGGTGGCCCAGACCACAAAACAAGCAATGGGATTTCACTCAAGAAACTCCTGAATGGTTTAAGTTCTAAACGTTATTGGCATCGATTTAGTTTATGTGAACATTACATTGATCATACAAGGTAACATCCAGGTATTGGGTTTGAAACCGCTCTCATTAGGTTTATCAAAAGAGGAAGCAGCATAGGGGGGAAGAGAGAACAAAGCATTGACAGAGTAAAAAAAAAAGCAAGAGGGGATGTGAGGAAAACAAACGGGGGTGTCACAGTGACATAGCTGGTAGAGGTGTTGCCTCACAACACTAGAAACCCAGCTTCGATCCTGATCCCAGAGGATGCTCTGTGTGTGGAATTTGCATGTTCTCCCTGTGACTGTGCGGGTTTCCTCCGGGTTTCCCTCCCACGTCTCAAAGATGTGTGGATTTGTAGAGTAATTGTCCTCTGTAAAATTGCCCCTAGTTTCTAGGGAGCAGACGAGAAAATATAGAACTGGTATGAATGGGTGATGGATGGTCAGTGTGGACTCGGTGATCCAAAGGGGTTTGTCTCCATATTGTATCTCTAAATTAAACAAGAAGTAACAACGGGGGACATGAGTGTGTCACAGAGAGTGAGTGAGAGAGAGAGAGAGAGAGCACAAACAAACAGAAACATAGGAGACAAAGTAGTTATAAAAAGTGAAGAGAAGCGGATCAGAATTTGAAAAGCCAATTAAAACAAAAAGTACCTGATTATATTTGATATGCTTCACCTTCAACCGAAATGTTACGAATACAGAGCTGCTAGGCATTCAAAGGATTGGGTTTGATTTTATAGTTTCTTGGTACATTCACTTTTTATTTACACAGAAAGATACAGAGAAGTCAACTGAAATAGATATAAAGAAAACACATGGAAGAAAGGGGATAAATTGATGAAGTCTACTATTGATAATGCAGCGAATAGTAAAATTAAATGTTAAATAAATGCTTCCAGGTTGTAAGTGAAGCCGGAGAGCTGATGGGGTTGTGCAGAACTGGTGCCATATTAAATTGTACACTCTGGCACAGTTAGTGGTTTGGAAACACTATGCAGATATTTGTGTAAGGCATAATCAAACAGGAAAGAAAACAAACACTTTAGCCCTTGCAGAAAGTTCCTCAGGCACACCAGGTTCTCTGTTGCTCTTGAGGCATGTGGCCACCATATTAAAACAACATTTCAGCATCAGTGGAGCTCATGGAGACTGACCACAAGAAAGATCAAGGCAGGAGTACTGGCTGATTAAATGTGTATATATTTATATGATATATATATATATATACACACACACACACGTTTATATATGTATATAAATATATGTACAACTTAAAAGTCATTTTATGAATATATAAAACAACTTTTGAATTGCCATTCCACTTCAGAGAATTCCAGCGTATTCCATTACTCCTGTGATGTCAGTTGTTATACTTCCTTCAGTGAGGGGCTGCTTCTTTTATTGGCGTCCGGACAGGGAGCATCTGTCGTTTCTGTGCCATTGGGGACTCCTGCCTCACCTCTTTTCCGTTTGTTTTTCAAGGGGTTTTCCCCCTCACACAATTTTCCCTCAGCAACCCCGAGAGATCGCAGGCACACGATGGCTGTTGACTGCTCCACTACCTTCTTTGTTTTATCCCTGAGAAACACAAAAAAAGAGAAATAACAAGGTTAAATACAAGCCCAAGAAGGTCACTCAGCACCTCGATGTTGCTCTGCCATTTGATAAGATCTTGGCCTATCTGAAAAAAAAAAATCCATTTAAACAAGGCGCAGTGTTGTTGTCAAGAGAGAGAGATAGATACCCCCCACAATCATATGAAGTCATATGTGGCATTGTGGATATTCATAATTAATAATTAAGTTATATAAGTGGCATTGAGGATATTTTTCATATTCTGCATAATGTTGCATTTTTAACAGGAGGGAACCTCACTGGTTGAACAAACATGCACTCGAGAACAACAAAACTATTGTCTCTAACTTGTTTGGTGGCCCAAACCACCACATGCACATATTCACGGAAGCCAGGAAAATTTAAAGTCAAAATGAATGACGCTCCTTGATAAAGGGTCTCCAACATGACATGTCAACTCTGTTTCTCTTTCCGCAGATGCGGCCTGACCAGTTGGCTACTTCCAGAGTATTTTCTGTTTTTGTTTTAAATAAAGTCAAATCTCATTCAAATGATGACACAGTACAATGGGGAGTAATCACTTTGTGAGGTGCTGGTGTGGAAGCATGTTATTTGAGAAAAAGGATGAAAACTGGAGAAAAGATAAAACAGCAGCATCTCTTAAAACTAAATAATTGGCCTAAAATTAAACCAAATGCATTTGATTTGAGAATATTGTCCATTTTACTTAATAAAAGTCCTTGTTGGCTAACAGTGTCAGCATTTACACAAAGCATATCTACAATCAGCCCCCAAGGGGCATAAATTTGTATTTTTTCACTGATGGTAAACAGTTAGAGGGTACACAAAAATGCTGGAGAAACCCAGCGGGTGCAGCAGCATCTATGGAGCAAAGGAAATAGGCGACGTTTCGGGCCGAAACCCTTCTTCAGACTGATGGGGGGTGGGGTCCATTCAAGGACCTAAGCAGTCGTTCCAGGTGCGACAAAGGTTCACCTGTATCTCCTCCAACCTCATCTACTGCATCCGCTGCTCTAGATGTCAACTGATTTACATCGGGGAGACTAAGCGGAGGTTGGGTGATCGTTTCGCCGAACATTCAGCTCAGTCCGCAATAACCTACCTGAACTCTCGGTGGCTCAGTACTTCAACTCCCCCTCCCATTCCCAATCCGACCTCTCTGTCCTGGGTCTCCTCCATTGCCAGAGTGAGCAACACCGGAAATTGGAGGAACAGCACCTCATATTCCGCCTGGGTTGCTTGCGTCCGGATGGCATGAACGTTGAATTCTCCCAGTTTTGCTAGCCCTTGCTGTCTCCTCCCCTTCCTTAACCCTCGATCTGTCTCCTCCCATCCCCCCCCGCCCTCGGGCTCCTCACCCTCCCTTTTTCCTTCCTTCTCCACCCCACCCCCATCAGTCTGAAGAAGGGTTTCGGCCCGAAACGTCGCCTATTTCCTTCGCTCCATAGATGCTGCTGCACCCGCTGAGTTTCTCCAGCATTTTTGTGTACCTTCGATCTTCCAGCATCTGCAGTTCCTTCTTGAACAGTTAGAGGGTGTTGTATTTGGCTCACAAGAACTGGTTTCTACAGAGAAACAAGAAACTACAAATGCTGGTTTATAAAGGAAGACACAGAGTGCTGGAGTAGCTCAGCCGTTCGGGCAGCATCCCAGGCAAACATGGATAGGTGACGCCAAAGGTCGAGACCCTTCTTCGGAGAGGAAAGATCCCAACCCGAAGTATCGCCTATCCATGTTCTCCTCAGATGTTGCCTGACCTGCTGAGCTACTCCAGCACTCTGTGTCTTCTTTAGTTTCTATAAAGACCGCAACTGAATGTGGGGAAGCTAGTTTAGTTTAAAGATACAGCGTGGGAACAGGCCCTTCGGCCCACTGAGTCTGTGCTGACCAGCAATCACCTATACACTAGCTCTATCCTACACACTAGGGACAACTTACAGAAGCCAATTGACCAACAAACCTGTATGTTTTTTGTAGAGTGGGAGGAAACTGGAGCACCCAAAGAAAATGTACACAGTCACAGGGAGAATGTACAAACTACGTAAAAATAGCACCGGTAATCAGGATTGAACCTGGGTCTCTGGCATTGTGAGGCAGCAACTCTACCGCTGCACCACAGTGCCGCCCTAGTATAAACTGTGACCTGCCAAATTGCACTTGCTTTGCACTAGTGACCAAAGACCATTGAGCTCCTACTGGAAACTTCAATTTACATCTTCTTAATGAACAAGTTAATTTGAACCAGTGCCACAGTGACTAACAGCACCTTCGCGATGCGTCAATGAAAGAATTGTTTCCACATACACTAGATGTGATGGTTTATCATTTAATCATCTAGACCCAATAAAAGCCAGCCTGCATTCAGATTACACTCCTCTCACTCAATTACAAAACAAAACGTAATTTATTAAGGGGATCATATTTACATAAAGCTCAATAGTTCATAAGTAATTATTCAATAAATGTGTTGAATGCAGAGTGAGCTTGATACGCTTTGAAAATCAGATACTCATCAGAATAATCGATTGTTTTCTCTTAAATTATTGTCACATGTACTGAGATACAGGGAAAGACATTGTTTTGTGTGCAAATTATACCATACATGACTACAATGAATGCAAAAGAGAAAATAAGCAGAATGCAGTACATAGTGTAGAAGACACAAAATGCTAGAGTAACTCAGCGGGACAGCCAGAATCTCTGGAGAGAAGGAATGGGTGATGTTTCGGGTTGAAACACTTTAGACTAAGAGTCAGGAGAAAGGGAAACGAGAGATATAGAAGGCCATATAGAGATATATAATACAAAGAAATGAAAGATATGCAAAATAGTAACGATGCTACAGAGATGGTAGATGGGGTCGAGGTGTGGGGAGATGGGGGTCAGGGGCTGGGTAGTTTGAGTGTAGGAATGTGCCGCATTCGTAATTCTCTACAATTTCTTCTATTCTTGGGCACAGCATTTCCTCTACCAAGCTGTGATGCCACACTAGATAAGATGCTTTATATCTATATATAGTGCATATATAGAAAGTAGAGTGAGTCATTGGAGACATGCTGAATTTCCTTAGCGTGCTAAGGAAGTACAGGCACACGGATGCTTTCTTAGCTCTCGTGTCAATGTGGTAAGGACAAATTGTTGGTGATATTTACTCCAAGCAACGAGAAGCTCTTAACCATCTCCACCTCAGCACCATTTATACAGACGGGACCGTGTATTCGACCTTGCTCCCTGAAGTTGATGTCATGCTCTAAATGTCGAGCTTTGGTTGGGTCAGTTTTCTCCATCGTCACAAGTGGTGTAAACTTGCCATCGATTTTATTCCTTTATGCAAACGTTGTGTCACACTAAATTAGATCGTAATATACGACTAGAGCCACGTTTAGCATCCAGTTTCATAATCTCTTCATCCAAATGTCCACCGTAACATCATGCAGCAAGTTCATTGGCTATATTTAAGACGGAGTTAGATGTGGCCCTTGTGGCTAAAGGGATCAGGGGGTATGGAGAGAAGGCAGGTACAGGATACTGAGTTGGATGATTAGCCATGATCATATTGAATGGCGGTGCAGGCTCGAAGGGTCGAATGGCCTACTCCTGCACCTATTTTCTATGTTTCTTTGTTTCTATGTTTCTAAGTCTCACTCGTTCATCACTCTTATGCTCAGTAACATCCCTCGTCTCCTGATTCTCCAGCATCGCATATATAACATTTTCATCTTTGTTTAAATCATATAGTATTGGCCATCCCTACCCATAACCCACTCCCACCTTTAGAATCTACTCCAGTAGATCTTTCCCCACCCCACAAGTTCTACGTTTCTGCAGCTTAGACCACTGTGGTTCACTCCGTTTGATCAGCTCTCTTCCTAACATCATCCTCCCAGTAAGTGGCTGGGCACTCAGACCACAACAGTTTAGACTTTGGAGATACAGCGCTGAAACAGGCCCTTCAGCCCATTGAGTCCACACCTTCTGGCGACCCCGTACACTAGCACTATCTTACACACTAGGGACAATTTACAATTTTACAGAAGCCAATTAACCTACAAACCTGTACATCTTGGAACGAAGGAGGAAACCGGATCATCTGGAGAAAACCCACGCGGTCACAGGGAGAACGTACAAACTCCGTACAGACAGCACCAGTAGTCGGGATCGAACCCGGGTCTCTGGCGCTGGGAGGCAGCAACTCTACTGCTGCACCACTGTGCCGCCAACACCATAGAACTGTCCCACCTAGCCCGTGTCACCACCAACAAAACCAATGTTGTTTGTTCCTTTTTTCTCTACGCTTTTCCTTTGTAAGTAGACCGTGGCGCCTTATTTGATGCCAATTTCTCAAAAATTGAAGCATTTGTTTGCTTGATACCTTTATAACCGTCCCTTTATAAAAACGTGATTCATTTGTGTCCATGGTTTCACAATATTTAATCACTGAATGAAAACATTTAATAAATGTATTGTTACTAGCATGAAGCGACATGTTTAATTGTACGTTTCAGGACAGTCTGTTCTCTAGCTGTTACATGTCTAAGTGCCTCTGAGGTCCCTTGGCATGTCCTCCTCTTCTAAGATGTGGGGGATGAGCGTGAATTTGTGAGCAGAGCTGTTCTCCGCCAGGTTTCGGAACTTTACATCACTTTTCCAACTGCAACCTTTTGTAGGTTGGAAAAGAGGCAAGACGGGACGTTATATATTCTGTGGAAAGGAATCAAGGGTGTTCTCGATGACAAAGTTCCTGTGCAGTTCTTCCAGAGGGCGCTGACTGTTCCACCATCCATGATAAGTTTATGTTCTTCACCATCTTTAGCAAAGGAGACAAATCTGAATGTGATGACTACACAGGGATTTCCTGCTGTCTGCCACAGGAAAGTAATCACCAGGGTCCCCTCTAGTCGTCTCACCCCAGTGGTCCAAGAGCTGCTCTCCAAATCACAGTCTAGATCTCGTCCCGTCATGAGGCACAGCAGATGTGATTTATACTGTGTGTGAAAAATGCAGGGACCGGCCACCAACCTCAAGATATGGCCTGTTCTTGACTTACAAAAATCTTTGACAAAGTCACAGAGAGATTTCCTTAATTTGGATGCTCGCAGAAATTCATCTCCACCTTACATCTGTCAAATGATGGTGTGCATGCTATAATCTTAGTAAAGGGGTCCAATGGCAAATCTAATCTCAGTGCAAGCTGGTGTCAAAAAAAGTTGCAACATTGCCTAACACTTCTATCGATCTTTCTAATTAGATAGGTGCACCTAGCATCTATTAAATTACCAAATGATGGAGCTATTCCACTGAAGAAATGGGAAATGTCCAGCCCGTGTGAGAATAGGCCTTGCCGCAAATATCAGCAAAAGAAAGGTCTCTACCAACCTGCCCCCATCACTACTGAACTTCAGTGTCAGCAGCCAGATTGACACTGATGGAACTGGGGTGGCAACATATCACCCTCGCCTATGAGGAACTGCCTCAGGAAGCTGCTCCATTTAGATAGCTTTCGAAATATAATCATGATGTGATTATCTCACATAAAAGGCAGTATAATTTCTTATCCATTTTCTTAACGTTACCTATCTATTCTCTCCAGAAATGCTGCCTGATCCATTAAGTTACTCCAGCAATTTATGCCTTTTTTTGTAAACCAGTGCCTGCAGTTCCTTGTTTCCAATAGTTTCCTTTTGTTTAGCATCAGGAGGTGCCTTGCAAAAATACGTGGCTGTAGACCAAATCTTTCAAAGAATGCAGATGGAATTAAATCTCTACATTGTGAAGTAAACATTCCCAGAAAGAAATGTTCACAGCACTGAAGAATTATTTATTAGGAGTAAGTGGCAGCTCTTTATTGACTCATCTTTAGCACCGTTTACTTAACTGATTCAAATGTTTGCAAGATTTGGTTTTCCTTCAGATGTTTTTATTCGTAAATAGGTTTGGTTTAGAGATGCAGCATGGAACCAGGCCCTTTGGCCCACTGAGTCCGCTCTGACCAACGATCACCCTGTACACTAGTTCTATGTTATCCCAATTTTGCATTCTATAACTAGTGACGGTTTACAGAAGCCAATTAACCTACTAATCTTCCCATCTTTGGAATATGCGAGGAAACCGGAGTACCCAGAAAAAACCCACGCAGTCACAGGGAGAAGGTACAAACTCCATATAGATAGCACCCGCGGTCAGGATCGAACTCGGGTCTCTGGGGCTGTAAGGCAGCAACTCTACCGCTGCGTCCAATTTCAAATTGTGGATTGAATCAAAATGTAAAACATTTCACAGTAGACTGCTTACACTTGATTATATTTAGTTTAAATTCAGTGCGGGAGAGTTAAAATTCAGTGAGACAAAGAATCAATGTCACTTACCAACAAGAGGATCTGTACTTTTGGTCTGCCACTGTCACAACTGAGTTAAATAACCTGTCTGATGGTCTCTGTACCTAGCACAGAGCAAAGCCATTGTTAAATCATCTGTACACAAACCTTTCAACCTAAAACACAACGAGACATCCTGTTTAACAAAATGATTTTGGGATTTTCCTGTGTCCACCGTCAATAGGATTTAGATTTTGCATCCAGTTAGATAGCCAGATACTAAGCACAAAGCACGACATTTGATAAAAAACTAAATAGAAAATGCTGGTCGACAAAAATACTGGAGAAACTCAGTGGTTGAGGCAGCATCTGTGGAGCAAAGGAATGGGTGACATTTCGGGTCGAGACCCTTCTTCAGACTGATCAGTCTGCCTCACCCGCTGAGTTTCTCCAGCATGTTCGTCTACCTTCGATTGTTCCAGCATCTGCAGTTCCTTCTAAAACAATAGAAAATGCTGAACACTTTCAAGTCATCAAGCTCATTTGTGGAACGGTTACAGACTTAATTTTCGTGTTGGGTCAGAGCCAAGGAGAACAGACAAAAAAAATTGCTTCCTCTAATTTTGAAGAAACTGAAATGTTAACTCTGTTGTAGTTGTCTCTGTTGTTTTCTTCGTGAAATCAGCCATATTAAATGTTTGTACGTTTTTCTGTTTTTATTTCAGATTCACAGCATCTGCAGTATTTTACTTTTAAACCAGTTAGGTCACCAATTTGTAATTACCTGTATAAGGAACTGCAGATGCTGGTTTATACCAAAAAGTCACAAAATGCTGCAGTAACTCAGTGTGTCAGGCAGCATCCCTGGAGAACACGGACAGGCGACATTTCAGGTCAGAACTCTTCATCAGATTGAGAGTCAGGGGAGAGGGAAACTAGAGGAATGATTAAGTTCAGAACAAATCAGAGCCAGCACCGACAACGTAGAAAAGGTTGAGCCCACAATGTTCCATTGTTGACTGTGGTAGAGGTGATAACGAAGGGATGCATGGATGCAAACAGTGAAACTAGCAGGGCGACTAGAGTGGGGGGGGGACGGGGATGGAGAGAGAGGGATGCAGGATTACTTTGGTTAAAACTATTGGTTTAAAACTTACTGTCTCATACACTGGTTGAGGAAGCTTTTGTTTTCGACACCATTCAAGCAATATCATTTTGGGCGTGATTTGAGGAGGGTACTCACGCCTAGAAGAAAGCACACAGACTTCATACAACAGTTGCTTGAAATGTAAACAGTGAAAAATTATTTTCATTTTACAATATTACGATAAATTGCTGAGTTGACAAAGGAAAACCCAAATTTTTTTATTACCACTCACTGGATATAAGATTAGATTTTATACACAGCCTATACCTGCCCCAGTCTTTTGCTTTTTTTGACTTTTTCTTTTTCCCCCTCACTTTTAATTTAATTTTAATTTCAGGTTTTCGTGTACCTTGTGTGTTGTGACTGTCGGCAGAACAATTTACCTACGGGGATGAATAAAGTTTTATCGTATCGTATCGTACCATTTCTGGATATTTTGCAATTATCTTTTAAGACAAAGTGTTTGCATTTTTTGGCAAACTATTATGACTTTACAATTCCCGTTAAATTGCACTTAAATCTGCCAAAGTATTCCTGCTGCCAGTTGGAAAACATGAAGAATGATGGAAAAATGGTTAGTGGACGACTGCCACATGCAGCAGCTACTCCTACATTCCAGCAGCTAATTCCCTCTGTTTGTTTTGTATCAGGTTCACTCAAGCTTTTCGTTCACTAACACAACTATTGTAATTAATTTGATAAACTCTTCATTTGAAGAGAAAGCTAGTGCAATCTGCCTTCCGGCAACGATTGATGTGCAGTGTGAAGGAATGACATTATTACCCATGCTGGATGCAGCAAACAGTGGAAAAGGTTCTCCATTGCCAAGGCAGGGAAGCGTAACTTTCCCATCCTCACAGCTTATCAAATCAGTACCTATGACTCAGCCTTAAGCCACATCGCATGTACACATGGGTGGTGCCTCTGCCAGGAAACACAGTTCATTCCCAAACTCAGGAAAATAGTGGTTTGTTGAACTGACAGGAACTTTGATCAGCAATCAATTTCTAAGGCTTAAGTATTCCTTTGGCTTCACATTCTTCATTGTTGCAGTTCATGGGCCCTTTTGGATGAGTATAACATCCACAGAATGCTGGCTTTGCATTCCTATTCTTCCTAGGAGTGGTTGATGATCAGGAAAAGGAACCCAACATGATTGGAACTAGAGTGCTCCCTCAGTTGAAACACAGTAAAACCCCTGTCCCACGGTACGTTCATTCCGAGAGCTCTCCCGGATTTGCCCGATTCGAACTCGGAGATTTACGGTAATGGCCACTCGTCGGTACTCGGGGCTCTCGTGGACATGTTTCATCATGTTGAAAAATCTTCACGAGTCTTCCCAAGTACCTGCCGTTAGTGCTAAGAGACTTCCCCAAGCTCCGACGTACCTGCTACATTCATTCTCCGTGCTTCCCACAAGTTTGATTTTGTTTTAAACTCGGGAAAGCTCTCGGAATGAACTCGCACCATGGGACAGGGCTATAAGTCAACAAAAATGTGTGCGTGTGCATGTGTGTTTTTTTGGCGCATGCGGCTATGTGCATCTGTGCGAGCAAATGCACTGTTTGCAAATGTGTGTTTATAGATATGTGCGTTCATGTATCTGTTGACGTGATTCATATGTGCATGTACGTATGTATGTACGTAATGCATAGGGAAATCAGTAGCTATGGAAAGCAGTGGAGTTTAACTCCTACAACAGCCCATATACTACCAAACAATCTTGTGGGAAATTATTAGATTATTATTAGACTTGTTAAATTATATTTTCCATTCTAAATAAACATAACCAATGATAGGAATTACGAATTTCCCCTGAAACTTTTTTATTTTCCTTATTCCCTCTCTTCCTGATTTATTTTGTTTAGTTTGGGTGAAAATTACAAAAGTGTTTTGAAAAATACTACATTCCAAAGGGGAAGGATCATAGGCTTCCCAGCCTAACCAACAGCTAAACATCTTGCCCTTCTCTGAACCAACTGTGCCTAACGAGTAAACCAACATTTAAGAATATAAAATTAAGAACTAAAATCTGAGTGAGATTTAACAAAGTTCATCTGAGTAATGCTACTTTATTTTGCGATTCCCAAAGAATCCAATTTGATTCAAAGCTGATAAAACATTTATTGGAATTTTAACCATTAATCAGCCCCGTGTTTGGAACTGATCACCAGATGTCTGCTTGCACGGGGACACTGCATGTGTGGGGTTTTCAAGAGTTTACTAAACAAAGACACCAGGGCCATCTAATTACTTATTCCTTCATTAAATCAATCCACATAATTGTTGCATGATTAAAAATGTGTTATCATGAGAAAGCCCTGATGAAATTAAGTAGTTAGACTTCTTTCACTTTCATAATATAAAAGTTTGCCAGGGGGATGGGGGAAGAGGGGATTACACTTTATAACCCACTAAAGGAATTAGATTTTGAAACTATGTGCAAAAAAAACCCAACCATTTTGAAAGTAAATGTGCTTGTATGCATATCTAAATTTACATAAATATTGAAGTACATGTACATACTGCGAACAATCAACATCGTCATTCCAACGAATGAAATACTTTGTTGCTTACTTGTTGAATCTGACAGCCATTTGTATGGTATCAGTGTATTCTTTATCTTCAGGATTTTGTTCCGACTTCCCTTCATCTCTTGATTTCAGCCGATCCCTTTTTGACTCCAAGTCAGCCATAACTTCTTTGTAAAAGTCGATCATTTCAAAAGCCTCACTGTATTAGAATCCAGCCACAATCAACGAATGGTCTTTAATATTAGTTACAAAAACAATTGTTTTAACAAGTTACATTACCAATATTCAACATTTTTTTCATTTTTTACTGCTATGAGAATTTAGTTTAGCTCAGAGACACAGCATAGAAACAGGCCCTTTGGCCCTCCATGTCGACCACTGATCACACTAGTTCTATGTTATCCCACTTTCTCATCCACTTCCTACACACTGGGGACACTTTTACACAAGCCAATTAATCTACAAACCCAAGGTACACAAAAAAGCTGGAGAAACTCAGCGGGTGCAGCAACATCTATGGAGCGAAGGAAATAGGCAACGTTTCGGGCCGAAACCCTTCTTCAGACTAACAAACCCTAATCTACAAACCCACATGTCTTTGGGATGTGGAAGGAAACCCGGAGTAAACCCATGTGGTCACAGTGTGAACGTGCTAACTCCACACAAACAGCAACCGAGGTCAGGATTAAACTCGGGTCTTTGGTGCTGTGAGGATTCCCAGTGGGATTTTCATTAGCAGTAGGAAAAAGTGCTAGCGTACAACTCACCCAAATAACATAAATAATAATGCAACAAACAAATTAGTTGCCAGCATGTCATTCAATCTCAGTGGTATGAAAGGCAACAGTTCTTATTTGCTCATAGAATGAGTAGTTTGTCAAATTTAGTTTTGTTTATTATTGTCATGTGTACCGAGGTACAGTGAAAAGCTTTGTGTTGTGTGCTATCCAGTCAGCGAAAAGACTATACATGATTACAATCGAGATGATATAATGTTTAGTGCAAGATCATTCCTGTAAAGTCAGATTAAAGACAGTTCAAAGGTCTCCAATGAGGTAGATGGGAGGTCAGGACCGCTCTGGTTGGTGAGAGAACCGTTCAGTTGCCTGATATCAGCTGGGAAGAAACTGTCGCTGAATCTGGCGGTATGCATTTTCAAACTTCTGCACCTCTTGCCTGATGGGAGAGGGTAGAAGAGGGAGTGACTGGTCCTTGATTATGCCGATGGCCTTGCCGAGGCAGCGTGAAGTGTAGATGGAGTGGTTGGTTTGTGTGATGGTCTGGGCTACGTCCACAACTCTCTGCAATTTTTTGGTTCATGGATGGAGCTGTTCCCAAGCTATGCTGTGATGCATCCCGATAAAAATGCTTTCCACTGCGCAACTGCAGAAGTGGGTGAGAGTTGTTGGGGACATGCTGAACATCCTAAGCCTTCTAAGGAAGTCTTCAAGCTGCTTCACAGCACTCTGCAACTTCACTGCTCACTCCACACAGCCCTCACACCAGGTCTAAACATTCCTTGGGGCTTTCATCATTACACATTTCTGCAATTAAAAATGATCTCCTACAGGGATTTGTTTGCAAAAATAGTAAACTTATTTTACTGGATGGCACAGAAATGAACCACAGGCATCTCACACGGGGAAGAGCTGTAGGACGGGGTGGAATATTAAAGGAGCCACAATTTGGTATATAAAAAGAGGCACAATTGGGCTCATTATCCAATATCTTATCCTGTCAGGATTTCCAGACATCCTTGCTCAGATGTAGAACTCTCTAAACAACAATGTCGAGACATGTTATGCTTCACTGAGAAACTCTTTGTTGAGTGCAAAAACAAGCAAGTTCACAGGCCTGGACTGTCTGCCTGTCAAGGCTAAATTCATGGTCACTCTTAGCCGCACAAACTCAGGATTATTCCAGGCTGCTTCAACCGAGTTAAGCCACATCTCAGAGGTTGGTTGCTTCAGTAAAGTCACCCAAGTTCATAGGCAAAAGCAGGAGACTTCATCCTCTTCACATTCTGTACAGGAATACATAGGGTGGGCAACACAGATTCGCAAGAATTCTGGACTTCCGCAAAGTGCAGTTATTTATTGACAATAGAGAATGTTTCATGCGGAAATTTCAGGCATACTTCTGCCAAAAGTGTCCAGCCTTGGAGGGCGACTGCGGCTTCCTTACCACACTCCTGCAGGGATTGTGCTTCACCAGTCTGCCATCCCAGTTCAAACTTGTTGCTGACATTAACGTTAAATAATGATGGGGGCAGGTTAGTATTTCTTTTCTTTTCACCATTGCCCATCTCATCTCCCCTGTTCAATTAACACAAAAGTTCCCCTGGTCAACTTGAAGATCAAGGGTGTGCTCTTGGTGTTGTAACAAGGAACTGCAGATGCCGGTTTATAAAAAAAAAGACAAAATTGCTGGGTGAAACTTAACGGGTCAGGCTGTATCTCTGAAGAACATGGGTAGGTAAGTGATGTTTCGGGCTGGGACCCTTCTTCAGACTGATCTTGATGCCCTGGCTAGCATCATCAACTCCAAAACAGGCCAAAGGCCATGTGTAATTCCAATGCACAAACTGGCTGTGGCATTTACCTTTGTAATGACCCTGGTCGCCTACAGTCCCCAAAAAATGGACATGATCCAGATCGTGGTTTTTTGTAACATTCAGAAATTTGATGTTTTTCAAACTTTTGGTCACTGGCAGTACAATTGGAAAGTCTATTTGTGGGCAATAAATTGAATGGAAATTAAAAAATGAGCAAGTACAATTTGTTTTCTTTTAGATTTATTGGTTCAATTCAGTTTATGTGACAGAATTACAACATGGATTTAGGCAAAATTGAAACATACTATTTTTGGGGAAGATGTTTTTTCCAAAAACACTCAAAAACGGGCGATAATTTTTTCCTCTTTTCTTTTTTTTATTTTATTTTATTTTTTTTTTTTTTTATTTATTTTTTTTTTTAAATATTTTATTTTATTAGAAGTAAGCACAGTCATATGGCACCAAAGTGCCTAATATATATTTTCATAATACATTTTATGTACAACTTCTTTTTTTTTGTTACATTGAAAAAAGATGAGAATAAGAAAAAGAGGTTAGATAGTAAAGGATAGAAAAATGTGAAATATATAGTGTGTGAAGAAAGAAAACGAGTAAATGAAGAAAGTTGAGAGAGAAAATAGTGAAAAGAAAAGGAGATCATTATTTATAGTCTTGACCAACCCTCGTCCAGTCCTGAAACAGTTATTTTTTACAATTGTGTTGCACCATATGATTCCAAAAAAACGACGAATGGAGACCAACTCGTTATGAATTGGTCTGATTTATCCTCTTTTCTGATAGTGGCTGAGACATAAATATTGCTGCGTATAAAATTCACACTGTGTGACGTATTAAATAAGGGCTTTCCATCAGTGTGATGTTTTATGTTGTCCCCATTGCTTAAATGTATTTGGATTGTATAACGAAACATCTTGTTCACATTTCCACTTCCTCTTGTTGTAATTCTTGGATACGGTTTTAAGCCAGTATTTAACATTGAAACTATCTAAACACCTCAAATGGAAAGCCTAAATATTAAGTTAAGATGAAAGGCAGCCGAGGGCAGAGACCAGTTAAGGTCATGAACAACAAATCACACGATGTGTTGTTTTCTTTTGTATTCTCATCAAAGTAAAGATGGATATATCAACAGAGCTAGAATTCTAAGCTAAGGGTGTGATTGAAGGGGTGTTAAATGGGTGGGATGAACTGGTAATATTCAGAACGTCTTGAAGTAAGTCTGGGACAAAAGCAGGCAGGGACATATTCGTTGGTGTGGGCCAGTTGGGCCGAAGGGCTCGTTTCCACAATGTATGACTCTAAGTCCAGTCTGCCGGTCATCAGCTTGTGTCAACAGTTAATTAACCAAATTTTTGTATGAATTCCCAATTCCATCAGACCACAAGAACTTGGAGCAAGAACAGGCCATTTGGTTCTTCTGCCCCCGTACTGCCGTTGAATAGAATCATGCCTGATCTTACACATCAGCACTACTTTCTTGCACTAATCCCCAATCTCACAATTTCTTTAAGAAGGAACTGCAGATGCGGGAAAATCTAAGGTAATAATAATAATAATAACTTTATTTGTTAAGCACCTTAAAAACAACCAAAGCTGACCAAAGTGTTGTACAGAAAAAAGAAAACAAGCAAGACATCATAAAACAGGCAGAACAACAGAACATACAACTAACACGAGGCGCATAAATTACATACAAAAATCCAAACAATAAATTAAAAAACATAAAACACAAGTACGAACAACGCAGCAAAACCAAGCAAATAAAGTTAATAAACAATTCAACACCTCACTGGTCTACAAAGGCCATGGAGAATAGATATGTCTTCAGGAGTGATTTAAAAACAGCTAGAGAAGGGGCCTGTTTAAGGTAGACAAAAGAGGTGGAGAAACTCAGCGGGTGCAGCAGCATCTATGGAGCGAAGGAAATAGGCAACGTTTCGGGATGAAACGTTGCCTATTTCCTTTGCTCCATAGATGCTGCTGCACCCGCTGAGTTTCTCACAATTTCTTATTAGGTACAAAATCTATAAATCTCATCCTTGCAAACTTGATAACAACACAGAGGAGGCCATTCTAACTCCATAAGGTTGAAGGACAATTCAAATGTGATGTTTGATGGATTCTGGAAGGTGACAAAGAATTGACAGAATGCAGTGCAGACATTCAACAGTTTATGCTCATTTTCACAATACCTTACTGAATTTGATAATGGGGCTGTATGAGTAAACAGAGGTAATCTGCCAGTGTCTGTAAGGAGGAGTGGTTGAGATTGTCAGCGATGTTAGCAGCAGGAGCATCGTTCCACACTCATGGATTTAGTGCCAAAAACAGTATAGCAACCTAATCGTATACGGAAAGATGAGCAAGGTGGCACACTCACCCATATCCTGTACTATTCCAACCACGCTCAATCGGCCTTCTCGAGTTTAGTTCATCTCAGCCTTCCTCACACCAATTCATCTTGCAAGCAAAGTTACTCCTTTATATATTCTTCCTCACTTCCCTAACTGTCCTAATGCCACTCACACTTAACTCTCCCACTTTCTCATTTTATGCCTTTGCCTCTTGGTTCCCCTCTATGAAGACTCTCCGTCCATTCATCCAACACACACCATTATTCCCAATTGCAGCCTTCTTCCTTCCAACCTGGCAGGAGTAGGTAGCCCAGAGCAGGGAGGGGCACAAAACCAGAAGTGACTGTTCAGCTTCTTTGCAACGGCAGTTTCTCACAATGCTTTGCCATCAGAGATCAATCCTTGGCCTCAGTTATCCAATTATATAACACAGCGCCAGAGACCCAGGTTCGATCCTGACCACTGGTGCTGTCTGTGAATTCTCCCTGTGACCACATGGGTTTCCCAAACCAACATGGTTCTACCTCACAAAATCCCAAAAGCTAATCCAACAGGAATAAAACTAAACCATGTACTGCATGTGACCATTTGATTCAAACCTCCAGGTCAACCTCCATGATATTCACGGTTTGTCTTGCAAATAAACAGCTAATATAGAAAATAGACAGAAAAAAGCTGGAGTAACTCAGCGGGACAGGCATAATCTCTGGAGAGAAGGAATGGGTGACGTTTTGGGTTGAGATCCAAACGTCAATCATAAGAAAACATGCTGCATATTTTTTTTAAATCTTGCATTTTTCTCACAGCAAGCAATGCTCATTTTAAGGGTTTTTGTAATTGCATTAGAAAGGGTTAGTTCTTAAAATAAAACAAAGTGAGAAATTGTTTGAAAGTTTGAACATAAATTACAGAAAATTCTCATATTAAATCTAAGAAAGATTTTAAATAGTTAAGATACAGCTATGTTAAACAAAATAAAATTGAGGTCATGAAATAAATAAATGGGATCATGTGATGAAGCAAAGAGCAAGATTAAAACAAGACTTGACAATATTGATGTAAAATAAAAAGGAACTGCAGATGCTGGTTTATACCAAAGATGGACACAAAATACTGGAGTAAGTCGGACCCAACTTGAAACATCACCTACACATTTTCTCCAGAGATGGTGCCTGACCCCCTGAGTTACTCCAGCATTTTGTATCTATCTCGAGGCAATATTAAATCAAGCTAGCTTGTAATTTGCTATCTGTGCCATTAGATGGCAACTGTGGTTCATCAACGTCAAAACGTAGTTTGGCATCATTGCAGAATCTTCTTATCCTCACAACTACCACCTTCCAACATCACCCCTGGATTTTCACATGGAGGTCCTGAATTTATTGACTGCAATCTCACAGCCACTTTCTGGTTGTCCTCAGCTTGGCTCGCAAACGTGGCAGGAATTTGCTGAGTTTTCCCATTCGTAGTCAAGAGTTACAGGGAGATACACGGAAGCAGAAGGTCCATTTGCCTGCTGAGTCCACGTCAACCACCCAGGTACACAAATCCTTCATTAATCCAATTAAACAAAAAATTCTCCACACATTTTTATCAACCCAGATTCCACCACTTGCTAACATACACTAGGGGTGATTTACAATGGCCACCAATTTGCACGTCTTTGGGACCTGAAGGAAAACAATGCGGTCACAGGGCAACAATGCAAACTCCACACAGATAGAAACTAAGGTCAGGATTGAATATGGGTCTCAGATGCTGTAAGGCAGATCCACCAGCGGTGTCTCTGTGCTGCCACCTATCTTCGGAAGTCTTCACTTCCTGCAATAGATACAAAATGCTGGGTCAGGCAGCATCTCTGGAGATAAAAAAATAGGTGACTTTTCGGGTCGAGACGTCGGTGTAAACCAGCATCTCCAGTTCCTTCCGACACATATTGACTGCACATCCTGTGCCAAGTTAGTCCTGGCGTGGGATCAGCTGTCTATTGGAATAGGGATTGTAGAACTACGACAAGAAACATAAGGCAAGCGATAGTTCTTTTAATGTTAATATTTTTCCTTATTTAAATCTGTTTATTTGTTGTACGATTATTATTTTCATGTTTTTGAAAAATGATTTCATATTATAAACTTTGATCTGATTTTAATCAATTTTAAATGCTTCTGAATAGCTGAAACATATTGATAACTTTTACAAATTAAGATGAATGGGGCGACTTTTTTCTGGATGCCCCCATCAACTGATTATGGTCCTCGAGAACCGGCCAAGGTTCAGGAGATCACTGTTCAGCTCCAAGAATCAGACATCCCGATGTGGAGCAGATGAGGTCAAGGCAATAGTGAGTGCAGACAACAAGTACAGGCAGGTTAGATCAGTTTAAATAGGCATCATGTGTGGTCGAAGGGTCCATCCCTGTGCTGCACTGTTCTATGTCCCCATTCAGCAAATAGGTGGTCAACTGGGTTTCCTCCGGGTGCTCTGGTGTCCACCCATATCCCAAAGTGGATTGGTAGGTTAATTGGCCTCTGTAAATTGCCCCTAATGCGTAGGGATTGGATTAGAAAGTGGAATAACATAGAACTAGTATGAACGAGTGGTCGATGGTTGGCGTGGACACTCTGGGTGGAAGGGTGTGTTTCCATGCTGTATCTCCAAACTAGACTGATTCCACAATTAAAATGTTAGGTTATAAAATAATCCAATAGTTAACAATCCATCAAATACAGCCAAGGTCCCTTGTTTATCCTAATTCTGAATTACTGCTGTACGCAACTCCAATTTCTTGGAGCTATTTCAGATTCAGATTCAGATTCAGATTCAATTTTAATTGTCATTGTCAGTGTACAGTACAGAGACAACGAAATGCATTTAGCATCTCCATTGTAGAGCGACATAGCAAACGATTTGAATAAATAATAATAAGTGTCCGGTGGGGGGGGGGTGGTGATTGGCAGTCACCGAGGTACGTTGTTGAGTAGAGTGACAGCCGCCGGAAAGAAGCTGTTCCTCGACCTGCTGGTTCGGCAACGGAGAGACCTGTAGCGCCTCCCGGATGGTAGGAGGGTAAACAGTCCATGGTTGGGGTGAGAGCAGTCGTTGGCGATGCTGAGCGCCCTCTGCAGACAGCGCTTGCTTTGGACAGACTCAATGGAGGGGAGCGAGGAACCGATGAAAGTATTAGTTTTATAAATTTTTACATTTGCTTAAATACTATTGATGACCAAGTGTAACCTCGGATAAAGGTATATGTGTATGAAATTCAAGAAGTCGCGGTCAAATAACAGTGAAGAATCAGAGTGGTTTACATTGTTAGACAAGTTTGTTAGATGTGAGCTCAGAGAAAATGATTGTAGAGGCAAACATTTACAAGAAAAATGTTCAGTTATTGCAAAGTAGCTGCAATAAGCATTTTCAGGGATAATAATCTTCAGAAAATCGCACTTAGCTTGGGCCTAGCTATCTTACAATAATGAAAGGATAGACATGCAAAAACAACAGTGAAATATAAAGAGAAAGGTTTGTGCAAGGATCTTTTATCAGGAATATCAATATGTTAGTTTTTCTTGGACAAGTTGACAGGTTTTATGTTCAGGTTTTTCTATTTCTATTTTCTTTTGCAATTCTGGACCTGTTTTTAGACTGGACACATTGATCATGTGCCAACTGATTTACAGCATGATTAGCCAACTAAAAAAAAAGCATGAGTAACATTGCAAATTGCTGTTGTACTGTATCCATGTGATGATCAGTAGGAGAAGCACCCTGCTGCATTAGAGTGTTAATGAAGAGTTTGGGGTACGTTGGGTCTGTTATTAATCAAATGCAACGTGGCAATGATGAGTGAAAGAAAATTCCTATGTGGGGGAAAACATAATTCTCCCGCTCAAAATTCAACATTACGGCTTGAACACTTTGGTTAATTTACAGGTCAGTTCATTAAAACTGTTAAAATAATTTTAACCTGGAGAAACTAGACCACTATAAAAAAACTGATCAATAAATACTCTGCTGGTATTATTAGAAATATAAAAGTTAATGTTATGTTTCCTTTTTATTTCGCACAGCAGTTCTGCTGAATCCGATACCTTGATATTCATTTTTCTCCAACTGTAAACTATTATAATATTAGGAGAAATTTCGAGCAAAGCACTATTAGCACATGTAATGTAGGTTGATTTGGTGAGATGTCAGCATGCAACAGGAACTGAAT
This sequence comes from Leucoraja erinaceus, assembly GCF_028641065.1. NCBI lineage: Eukaryota > Metazoa > Chordata > Chondrichthyes > Rajiformes > Rajidae > Leucoraja > Leucoraja erinaceus. Next base: position 9,038,467 of record NC_073393.1, on the reverse strand, counting down.
ACTCCATCAACAAATGGTGTAAACATTTACTCATTTGGATTTAATTTTCCAGTCAGTTCCCAGCTTAATGAACGGAAGGCCAACTAAACTATAGATCTCAATATATGGTTGGTCACATATGGTATCAGTTGCTTAAGCCAGCTTGGAAGCATTGTGCTAGTTTCCAGTATCAGATAGGCTGCTTTTATAATGAGACTTCCAATCAAGGGCTTGATTTTATGCACATTGAGTTTAAACAAAAAATAACTGTATTTTAATGAAACCAGAAAAAGCTATTTGTCAAAAAGAAGGGCCATAATAGAGCCACGATCTTCAAAGGGTTGTAAAAAGCACATACAACATACATATAGTTTTTCCAAAGAAATTCATACAGCTGCATTGCAATGGAGAGATAAGACTTTGCCTTCCATCACAGTGAGGAGGAGATTTGCTGTGATGGATGTCTGTGTAAATTGTGTTGTGTCTTGATTCTTCAACTTGTGTGTATGACTGCAGAAACCAAATTTCGTTTGAATCTCAATGAGGTTCAAATGACAACAAATAAATTGTATAATTGTATCATGGTGGAATCTTGAACAAGAACTTTACCTTAGACGTTAGATACAGTGCGAAAGCAGGCCCTTCGGCCCACCAGGTCCGCGCCGCCCAGCGATCACCCCATACACTAGCACTATCCTATACACTAGGGACAATTTGCAATTTTACTGAAGCCAATTAACCTACAAATCTGTATGCCTTTGGAGTTTGGGAGGAAACCGGAGCACCCGGAGAAAACCCACACAGGGAGCAAGTATAAACTCCGTCCAGTCAAGCCTAGGTGACGTTTCAGGTCGAGACCCTTCTTCAGACTTCAGAAGAAGGGTCTCGACCCGAAACGTCACCCATTCATACTATCCAGAGATGCTGCCTGTCCCGCTGAGCTATTCCAGCATTTTGTGTCTATCTTTGGTTTAAACCAGCATCTGCAGTTCCTTCCTACACTATACATGTACCTGTCTAATTGACTAAATCTGTCCTCAACTTTAAGTGTTTCTGAAATGGAATTAAATGAAAATTATTACACAACTCTCTTTTCACATATAAAGATTCAGTGTTACGACAGATACATGGTTTCCTCGACAATCTGTAAATTCTGTACTTACCAAAGCTCCTCATTTGATTGTGCAGCGTGTAACTTTTTTCCTTGAGCTGATTCTAATTTATCTCTCAACATTTGGCAGAGACAGTATTTAGTGTTTGAGTAATGGCTGTCATATCTAATTGCCTAGAGAATAGGAATTAATGAAAGAATATGATTACACCAATACTTTCTCGAAGGTTCATACTTCGATGAAAAATGTATACTTTTTTTTTAAACAAATCATACAATTTGTTTCAAAGTAGTTCAAAATCTTGTAAAATTGTGTATAATAATGTTTGTGTAGTATCAGCCATGTTAATGTAACACACACACGTTTATAGCACTTTATATAAAATAATCTATCCAGGTTTATTTTTCCCTTTATCTGTTTCCATTATTTTGTGTAATTGTGACTTCATTTGAGTCAAACTAATGTATAGCAAGTGAAACTTGGGTTAAATCTTAGATTCCAGTCTCAGGGATTTCAAATCGCCAGTGAAATGCTGTCCACTTAAGGCTAAAATCAACTTCCATCCCTTTCGATATTCTTCTGCTTAATTAATAAGTAGCAGATACTTGAGCATATTGTAGGATGAATGAAGATATATCTCAATTAGCAATTGGAAATATATCTCAATTAATAGCAGGTTATATCAATGTAAAACTATTTTTTTGCTTTAGAAACGCATATTTAACAGAGAACATAGAACAGTATAATAATGGAACATGTTATACCTTTGGCCCATGGTGCCTATACTGACCACGATGCCAATATAAACAGCATATGGTCTATATCCCTCCATCCCTGTTCATGTGCCCATCTAAATTAAAGAACACTGTCTTATCTGTTTCCACTACCCACCCACCTCCCCGCAGTGCATTCCAGGCACCTAAAATTATCTCTGTGTAAAAAAAAAGTTGCCTCGTAAATCTCCTTTGAACTTTCCCTCCCTCACCATAAATCTATACCTTCTGGTACTACACATCTCCACTCCAGGGAAAGAGACTGATTATCTAAACCTAAGACGATGTCACTTTAGACATACAGAGCGGAAACAGGCGCAACAGCCCACCGAGTCCATGTCGAATAGCAATCACCCCATACACTAACACTATACTACATACCAGGGACAATTTACAAAAGCAAATTAACCTACAAACTTATACGTCTTTGGAGGAAACTGGAGCACCTAGAAAAAACCTTTACGGTCACAGGGAGTATGTACAAACTCCATCGAGACAGCACCCGTAGTCAGGATCAAACCCGGGTCTCTGGCGCTGTAAGGCAGCAACTCTACCGCTGCGCCACTGTGGCGCCCTAGCTCTGGTAGGATAAAAGCCGGGGAGAACGTGGGGATAATCAGTAAACAAGGTTATCTGGTCAATAAGTGAATGGGAGCAGTTAGACGGTGTGAACATCGAGAAAATAACCCAGACTAATAAATCTGAGTCTGAAGAAGGGTCACGACCCATTCCTTCTCCCAGAGATTCTGCCTGTCCCGCTGAGTTACTCCAGCATTTTGTGCCTACCAGACTAACAAATATGGGAGTTGTGAAATGTGGAGCAGGACGATAAGGCCAGCAGATCAGGGTGCAAGTTCAGTTCCAGAGAGAAAAGAAAGGAGCAAAAAGTAATGCCAAGTTAAGCTAATATTGCAGATGAATGACTGATACAGAGATGGATCTCCAACCTGAAATTATGACCATGTTCCTTTCCCACAGATGCTGCCTGACCTGCAGAGTATTTCCAGCATTTTCTGTTTTAATTTAGATTTCTAGCAACTACAATGTTTTTGATCGATCGATTTTATGACCATTTTCGTTTTGATTTAGTTTCAACACAAAGATTTTAAAAAGACCAAAGTGCACCAAAAGACCAAGATTACCATTGATTCTAATGTTCCGAAACATTTAGGCAAGTACTCTGCTTACTATTTGTATGTGGAATCTGAAATAAAAGATTCAATTAATCACACCCTGAAATTGCTCCATTTAGGATGCAAGTTGCAAGTCTGGGACGTATTTCCTTCTACACTTAGCAACAGGCATGTTACATTGCTTCCAAGATAGTTGCAACTAAAATACTCACGTATGTGAGATATTCCTTCAACACCTTTTCTGCTGGTAACAGTCCTTCCTTCCTGAAGATGGACGGATTCCACATCGCTGCCCGGGCTATCATCACTGAAGAAGCATTTGTTGCCCAGCGGAATTCTTCAATGCCTGCAAAATCTTTGATAATCTCCTGAGATCCTCCACTGAGAGAGAGGGAGAGAGGGAGAGAGGGAGAGAGAGCATGGCCATTTTAATAAGCTGAGGTGATTTTGCATTTAGTTTAGTTTACAGATACAGCGCAGAAACAGGCCCTTCCAAGTCCGCACTGACCAGCGATCCTCACACATTAACACTGCCCCTCACACACTAGGAACAATTGACATTCATACCAAGCCAATTAACCTGCAAACCTGTACGTCTTTGGAATGTGGGAGGAACCCAGAGATCAATCCAAAGAAAACCGACTCGGTCATGGGGAGAACATACAAACGCCGTACAGACAACACCCGTAGTCAGGATCGAACCCAGGTCTCTGACGCTGAAAGTGCTGTAAGGCACCAACTCTACCACTGTGCCACCATGCTGCCCAACGGATAATGAAATACCATAAAACAAAATCTATTTTACCAGTGGATAATCTCTTACAATGTCAGAGGATGGTGAACCTGCAGAATTCATTACCACAGACGGTGTGGAGGTCAAGTCACTAGGTATTTTTCAGGCGGAGATTAACAGATACTTGATTGGTAAGGGTGTCAAGGGTTATGGGGAGAATGGGGTTGAGAGAGAAAGACAGAGCAGCCATGATTGAATGGTGGAGTAGACTCAATGGGCTGAATGCTTCTGCTCCTATGACCTATGGTACAGAACAATATGTAGGAATGAACTACATATGCTGGTTTAAAACAAAGATGCTGGAATAGCTCAGCAGGACAGACAGCATCTCGGGATTCCTTCTATCTGTATTTTCTATCCTGAGATGCTGCCTGTCCTGCTGGGTTACTCCAGCAGTTTGTATTTATCTTTGGTACACAACAATGTTGTGCATTACATAAAGTGGTACCACATAAGAGATCTCTGGATGGTTCACTGTGACACCAATATCAAACCAGACTTCATGATTTGCAAATATTGTTAAAGTTCTGTTTTAAATCTTGTGCAGCTCTAAAATAGATCAAACTATATTTTCTATCCAATTAATTTAGCTTGCCTACCAATCAAGGAAGCATTAGAGTAGCATCTTGACCATGCCAATCAAGTTGGCATATTGGACTGGCCCCATTTGCCTGCAATGAGCCAGCACCCTCCAAACTCTTCCTGGCCACACATCTGTCCAAATGTGTTTAAAAGTCATAATTGCATCCATTTCTACAGCTTCCTCTGGTAGCTCATTCTTGGTATGGATTACCCTCTGAATGAAAAAATTGTCACTGAGGTCCCTCTTCGATCTTTCTGTGCCCTCTCGTTTTAGAATCCTCTAACCTTGTGAAAAAGACTGAGTGCTCACTTTATCCATGCCCTTTATGATCTTGTATACCTCAATAAGATCACCCCTCACCCTTCAATGCTCCAAAGTAAAATGTCCCAGCCAAACCAACCTCTTCCTGTTACTTAAGCCTGCAAGCCCAGGTAACATACTGATGATTTTTTGTTTTGTCCTTTCCAGTTTCTGTGATCTAAAGCTTATTTTTTTCAGCAGTGGAAGGGGAAGAGGGATTTGTGTTATTCGCATGATTTAAATTTATTAGCATCTGGTTTTATGTGACAAAAAAAATAATAACAATGCTATGCTTGTGGGTTTATGAGAGTGGGCTAAACCTAGCAGGGCTTCTTGCTGCTTGCACCATGAATGACTAACATTTCCTATACCCTTCAGCTTGAATATATTCTGGAATTGCAATTTACAATGGGGCATTTGGGATCAATGAATGAAAATAATAGAGGGAGAGAGATGAAAAAAAAAATAATTCAATCCACAGAAAATAAGTAAGAAAAATGGGAAGAATGATCAGATTATGAAAGAGGAAAAAATGACGAAGGAAAGGCAAGAAAGAAAATTAACATTTCTTTGTCAAAGTTAAATTTATTGCATGTGGAAATGAAACAGTTTAAACCATTCATTTCCTGCGCTGGGGAGGTTGGTGGGTATTGCATTAACAACTGTTATTTCATTAAAGACTAGTTTAGTTGCTCTAATTTTCTGTAAGAATAGCAGGGGTGAGACATCTTACAGCAACATTTTTCTAACATATTATGAAAAATTACAACTCAATAGTATTTTTGTTTACTTCCCTTACCTGGCTAGCTAACCTGAGTTTGTATCATAAAGCCATCTGTAATTATCCAGTCAGAGAGCCCTATCGTTTCTGTTCATTTTTCTCGGTGCATCTAACACGGAGGATGTGCAAAGTCTAATTATCAGTGAAGGTTTACTAAAATTAACTTCTCAAAAGGGATTAAAAAGAAACACTGCGTAGCTTTATGTGAGAGCAAGAGGGTACAATACGATCATTGATCAAATTAAAGGGTAGGGTATAACTGAGTGTATGAACTGAAAACAACTTGTTTACTCACAGACAGTGGCAGATAATAAAACAGCGAGTCCACAACACCACTTTTACTGAGCAGCAGAGAATTTGTAGGTCAAGGTCTTTTGCTTATGAAGATATTATTATTCCGGTCCACCAAAAGATTGGCTATTAATTTATAAAACATTCACTAAAAATGTAAGGGCTAATCTAAACTACCAAATTAATGGCTGCCCAGTCGTCAACCCCAGACTGATTTTCCCTTTCATATGATTGTGGAGTATAATGGGCTGGTTGTTTTCCGAAACAAATAAGTCCAGTTGTACTCGTAGATCTAAGTCTGTGTCGGGCTGGATGGTTTACTGTACTTACTTTGCTATTACAGGGATTGACACAGCTTCAGAGACCGCTTTAATTACGTCACAGTGCACAGGATGCTGCGGTCTTTCCTCCTTCCTTCTGTTGAAAAAGCACATTAAACATTGTGCAGTGTTTACAGAAGGCAGACATGGCCTCTTTCCACATATTTCCCCCAGTAGAAGCTGAACCAATAAATATCATTGTTCCAAATTCCTCCTCCAGACTAACTCCCAGTTGTCACATCTCCCCTGTGTTCCTCTAATTCTGCCTTTGTGCACATCCTTGATTTTTGGCATTTCAGCCATTGGAAGAAGAAGGGTACCGACCCGAAATGTTACCTATTCCTTTTATCCTTCTATCCTGCCCGACCTGCTGAGTTACTCCAGCATTTGGTGTCTAATTAAAATCAAACCAGCATCTGTAGGTCCTTCCTACATGCCTTTAGTTTCCCAGTTCCCAAACCCTGGAATCTATGTAAAAGTGTCCAAAGCACTATAAAAGCTAATTAAAACTTCCCCTTGTGAGCACCCCACAATATATAGCCACTGTTAAATTCCCTTTGATAACACAGCGTAGTGCTTCAGATTGAAAATCAAAGGATTGGAAAATGTTGGAAACATTCAGCACGGGGTAAGCCACTTAGAACAGAGATGAGGAAAAACTTTTTCACCCAGAGAGTTGTGAGTCTGTGGAATTCTCTGGCTCAGAAGGCAGTGGAGGCCAATTCTCTGGATGCTTTCAAGAGAGAATTAGATGGAGCTCTTAAAGATAGCGGAGTCAAGGGATATGGGGAGAAGGCAGACACGGGGTATTGATTGTGGATGATCAGCCATGATCACAGTAAATGGCGGTGCTGGCTCGAAGGGCTGAATGGTCTACTCCTGCACCTATTGTCTATTGTCTATTAAGTCAGGCAGTATCAGTCCCACCATAAAAATGGCATTTTTCATTTTTGTTTCAGAGTTCCTGCAACTCCAGTTCTTTGATTTTCATTCCGTGGCACTACGCATTGTTATCAAAGGGCGACATATTTGTGTAATGGTCGAGTTGCTGCCTTACGGCGCCAGAGATCTGGGTTCGATCCTCACTACAGGTGCTGTCGGTACCGAGTCTGTACGTTCTCAATCTGAACATGTGGGTTTTCTCCAGGAGCTCGTTTCCTCCCACATTCTAAAGGCGTACAGATTTGTAGGTTAAATGGCTTGGTAAAAATTGTAAATTGCCCCTATTGTGTAGGATAGTGCTGGTGAATGGGGATGGGTGATTGGCATGGACTTGGAGAGCCGAAAGGTCCGTTTCCACGCTGTACCTTTAAAGTCAAAGTCGCACCATCATCTCGCGCAGATGGACGGATGCTAACTAGGCTGGGATGAAAACTCTCATCATATTGGAGCAGAAGCTGCAGTAAACCTGCCTGTGGGAGATGTTGTTTTCAACCATGACCTTGAATGATTTGTTTCCGCCAGCCCCCATCACTTCAATACAGGAGTTGTCATTGTGACAGCAGCTGGCTGCTCTCATACAATGGTGAACACTTCCCTCCCCCACCTCTCTGCTCACCAGCTGTCATTATCAGAGAAATTAGCGCAAATATCAGATATTCACAGATATTACCAAACTGCTAAAACTATTGATAAAAAGACAATTTTTAAAACATTTAATGTACCAAGAGTCACACAAAGTGAAGGAAAAATGTTTCAACAAACTGAAGAATATTAAAAAAATAACTCCACCAAGTCTTACAACAGAGACAACGAAATGCATCCTAAGGCAGGCGACTTTACGCGTGCTGGTTCCAGAAGCAGATTTGCAATTATTCATTACAATCGCTCCACTCTTTTAAACCTCTACCCCAAGCGCAGAGGTACACTAACTCTGCTCTTCTTAATCTCCTCTCAGAAGGGACAGTTTCTTCCCAGCTGTTAACAGGCAACTGAACCATCCTAACACCCACTAGGGAGCGGCCCTGAGTTACCATAGACCTCATTGGAGACACTTGGACTATCTTTAATTGGATTTTACTGGACTTTATCGTGAACTAAACATCATTCTCTTTATCCTGTATCCGTACACTGTAGATGGCTTGATTGTAATCATGTATAATCTCTCCGTTGTCTGGATAGCAGGCAACAAAAAAGCTTTTCACTGCACTTCACCACATGTGATAATAAACTAAACTAAATGCCAGGAATCAATTGCTTGTATTTATTTGAAAGGCGACCTCAGCTGATCTGGGAAGCCTGCGGAGGTTTACACACTGCCTCTTTGGACTCCATGAAAAGCACAGCAAAAGGGAAGCTGTAAGATACTGTTGTTGACTTAAGCCCATGCCCTACTTAAATCCAGGATTTCTGCAGGGGAGCCTGGAGAACTGCATGTGTCTCGCTTTTCAACACTCAGGCATAGGTTATGCCATTGCATAAGAGTCAGACAGGATGTCTGTAATAAGCCATAGCAGTGATCTAATTGCCTGGAATTAGTAATGGCTGCAGTACAACTAAAGGTAGCAACGTTATTATCCCCCTGAGCCCCCCTCAACAGTTAGGGACTACTGCCTTACCAGCTGTGATGCTGGCCAATGCACAAACCTAGTTGGAGCGTTTCCCCAGCACAAATTTGTGGAATGAAGTCAGCCCTGCTCACTCATGACCAAACCTGGGATCACAAGTAGCCCTGAACATATTAATGGTTGAAAATCTGTTGACCCCTGGGGATGCCACACTCCCTGACATTACTAGTGCAGCAATGTGTTGCAGCAGTTAGTGGTGTTGCCTCACAGACTCAGCGACCAGGTTCAATCCTGACCTCGAGACTGCACAACTTCCCTGTGACTACGCACCTTCCCCTGGATGATCCACTTTCACCTGAGAGGCTAATTGGCAATGGCAAATTACGCCAATTGCAGATGTGGCTAAAAGAATTAAAGGGAGGAGTGGGAGTTTGGGGGAGAGCAGGGGCAGATTGGGATGACTTAGAAAAATTACCCTAATTGTGGATGTGGTAACAAGAATCAAAGGGGGAGGAGATAGGTGTAACCAAGAATGGTGCAGGGGAGTGGAAAACAAAGCTGATGAGATTGCTCTGCTGGGAGCTGGCATGGACACCATGACTTCTGTTGTCTGGTGATAAATTAGATAAGTTATTGAATCTGTCAAACACTTTGAATGTTCTAACATCCACAAAGAATAGCAATGGGAAGCTGGAAGATGCTGTTCATATATCTATACACTGTAAATGGCTTGATTGTAATCATGTTTTGTCTTTCTGCTGACTGAATAGCATGCAACAAGAGCTTTTCACTGTACCTCGGTACACGTGACAATAAACTAAACTGACTGCAAATTCCAGAAATCGAATCCATTATTTTAAGGGCTCAGCTAATGGCGCTCTTCCCGGTTTCTCACAGGTCTTCCCTTTATTCACTGCAAGTCATCAATCAGACTTGAGTCTGATTATTGTGGCTAGACTTTAGTCTTACCTTCCGTGTATAGCCACGGCTGCAACGCCTGTTCTTTCGATACGTTTTACCAGGTTAATGGTGTCTTCCAGCTGCAATTAAAGGCAAAACAAATCACAAGATTAGGAGATGAAACAAAGTTTTCGGGCAAATGTTATTGATTCAACCACGATACTTTAAGCAGCAAATATCGCCATCAACAAAATGAAATATTTGGAATAAAGTCCAGTGGAATCTAATGAAAACTTAGAAAATAAAAATAGGAGCTGGCTGACGAACCCTGTGAGTGTGCTCTACCATTCATCAAGATCATGGTTGATCTTCTATCATATGTCCAAAAATGTACTGGTGTGTAGGATAATTGGCTTCGGTAAAATTGTAAATGGTCCCTCCTGTGTAGGATAGTGCTCGTGTACGGGGTGATCTTTGGTTGGCGTGGATTCGGTGGCCCAAAAGGGCCTGTTTCCGTGCTGTATCTTTAAAGTCTAAATCTCTAAAGTATTTCATGCATTATCTTCACACCCCTTGTTTCCTTAATATTCAGAAGTCTGCTGATCTTTATTCTGAATGAACTCAATGACAGGCTACACAGCCTCCCGGGTGAAGAATTCCAAAACATCACCACCCTCTGATTGAAGAAACATCACGAGTCAAGAGAGTCAAGAGTGGTTTACTGTCATATGTCCCAACCGGGACAATGAAATTCTTACTTGCTGCAGCACAACAGAATATGTGAATACGTAAACATTGGATATAGTGGGAAAAAATAAGAAAAGGTTCAATAAATAACAAATATAGTGCTAATAACAAATAATAATATATTTTATTGCAGTTCAGAGCTCAGAGATTATTCGTTGTGTTTAAGCCTGATGGCTGTGGGGAAGAAGCTGTTCTTGAACCTGGACGTTACAGTCTTCAGGCTCATGTACCTTCTTCCTGATGGCAGCGGTGAGATAAGTGTGTGGCCAGGATGGTGTGGGTCCTTGATGATTTTGGCTGCCTTTTTGAGGCAGCGAATACGATAGATCCCTTCGACAGTGGGGAGGTCAAAGTCAGTGATGGACTGGGCAGTGGTCACAACTTTTTGTAGTCTTTTAACGTATTGCCTTAGTCCTAAATAGCCTGCTTCCCCCTCTCCTCAGCTGGAGTAAAGTGCTCCCCGCATCCATGCTGTTGAGCTGTGTGTGCGCGGAGAAAGCGTTGGGAATAATTGCTTTTTGAAGGAGCTACTGCAGCTTGATGTCTAAATGTGTTGTTCAGCAACAGCCTGCGAACAAAAGTAGTTTAAACAGGAACATTTTGCTTTATCTGACTGAATCATTTTGTTTAGGAAATAACATCTGGTTTTTTTGGGTCCTGGGTGCCAATGACGATTGAAACCTTGAGACCGCAACCTATTTTTGCGTAATGCATAACAACCATTTCGCATAGTAACAATTCCTACGCCAGTATACCATCACAAGTTCAATGCATTTGAAATAGCAAAATAATATGTTATTTAAGGCTAGCTATGAAACCTTTGACTGCTCAATGACAACAACTAAGGGGGAGCATTTATACAAAATAATATGCAGGACTAGTTTAGTAGGGCCCTGAATAACCAATTAGTTTTAAAACATGTAAATTGCATAACACTTTATGGTTTTAACTTGTCCCAAGGTGTTCTGAAGATGGAAAACAGACTTTTGGGAACGCAGAATGAGGTTATGGAGGAGAAGTCATATACATAGTAGAAAAGGTGGATTTAAATCTTTTGCAAAAGGAAATCAAGCCCATCTGTGCCTTCTCTGCCTCTGCATTGACTGGGAATCCATCCCAGTCATGGTGGTGCAGCGGTATAGTTGCTGCCTTACAGCGAATGCAGCGCCGGAGACCCACGTTTGATTCCGACTACAGGTGCTGTCTGTACGGAGTTTGTAAGTTCGGCCCGTGATCTGCGTGGGTTTTCACCGAGATCTTCGATTTCCTTCCACGCGTCAGACGTACAGGTTTGTAGGTTAATTGGCTTGATAAATGTAAAAATTGTCACTAGTGGGTTTAGGATAGTGTTAATGTGCGGGGATCGCTGGTCAGCGCGGTACCGGTGGGCCGAAGGGCCTGTTTCCGCGCTGTATCTCTAAAAACTCTATGTGCTCCTGTCATAACCTTATACCCTCTCTGTTTAATATATATATTTGAATTTAATCTGCTGCACCAACACAAAAAGAAAATTCTGTGTTTAGTTTAGAGATACAGTGAGGAAACATGCCCTTCAACCCACCAAGTCCGCACCGACCAGCGATCCCCGCAGACTCTGAACACTAGGAACAATTTACACATACCTAGCCAATTTTCCTACATACCTGTACGTCTTTGATGTGTGGGATGAAACCGAAGATCTCGGAGAAAACCCACGCGGTCACGGGGAGAATGTACAAACTCCGTACAGACAGCACCCGTAGTCGGGATCGAACCCGGGTCTCCAGTACTGCAAGCGCTGTATGGCAAATACTCTACCATTGTGCCACCATGCCACTGGGTGTTCTAACTACCCACTGAGAGAGAAAACATCTTCAAAAAAACTGGCAACACACCAGATCGAGTGGTAAAGAAGGAATATGGTTTGCTTGCCTTCAATGGTCAGGGCATTGAGTATAAGAGTCAGGATGTTATGATGCAGCTTATACCACATTTGGAGTACAGATAACCCTCATTATAATGGACTGGGAGGGGAGGGGTAGGGAGGTAGGGGAATGGTACTGGTTATTGTCAATCGTCCGCTATAATCGAGTAAGGGGATGTTAGTTCATATTTTAAACATTAGATCTAGTGGCATATGAAAGATAAAATTAATACTGAAAGCACGATAATAACACCAACTTCCTGCAGTGCTTCACATATTCCATCATGGATTGTAATGTATTTGGAAAGAGATTCATATAAACAGTGAAAGTAGCGCAGTTAATTCTTTATAAATGAGCTGTTGTTCTTGCCTATTGCCACCACCGAGCAGTCAGTCCGTCTGCTGTAACTGAAATCCGTTATGGAGGTCGGTAATAACGAGGTTAGACTATATCGTATGCAATTCTGATTGCCCATTAAAGGAAGGCTGTGAAGGCTTTGGAAAGGGTGCAGAGGAGGTGTACCAGGATGATGGCTGAATTAAGGGTATTAACTACAGGGAGAGGTTGAACAGACAGGATGGTTTTCTCTAGAATGCCGGCAGTTGCAGAGATCATGAGAGGCGTTGATAGGGGAAGATAGTCAGAACCGTTACCCAGGATGGAAATATCAAATACTGGAGGGCGTAGCTTTATGGTGAGAGGGGCAACGTTTAAGGAAGATATGCTGGGTACGTTTTTAAACAGTGGGTGGTGAGTGCCTTGAACATGCAGCCGGGGGTGGTAAGTGGAGGCAGATACGATTGTGGCATTTAAAAGACTTTTGGATAAGCATATGGGTATGCAGGGAAAGGAGGGATAAGGATTATATGCAGATGTATAAGGGTTCATCTTGGCGTCATGTTCAGCAAGCATCGTTGGCCAAAGGACTGTCCCTGTGCTTTACTGTTCAATCCCTCTCTGCTTCCATACAATGATAAGTTTAAATTGTTGAGGCTTGTATCAAAGTTCGCAACCAATGCAAATAGCTATGATAATCACCATGAAAACCCTTCAAACTTTTAAATGCCTCTGTTAAATGTCATCTTAAGTGCTGTGGCAATAAAAAACACCACTGTGTCATCTCTTGTGAAATACATTTACCACCTGGCAGTTTTCTGTGCTGTTGACTTGCTACAATCAGGAGCCAAAGACTGCAAATGGTCCCATAACTGGGTCATAACCACTTTGTACTAATTTATTAATGCTTTACGTTTATTTTTAAAGTCCACACTACTGGTGGTTACTTTAACTACTTGACCTCTATTATCAACACACTTTAGTAATTTTCTTTTCGTGCTTTCTCTCGTACATTTGGCTTGCATCTGACACCATATCAACTCGCAGCTCACAAATTAAAGGTGCATCTGTCACCAGTCAGCATATTCCACACGTCCCTTCTTCCCCTATATGTTGGTCAATTGTGGTCTTTGCCAAACCATTGTGGCAACAGCAAATTTTCAGAAAGTAGAGCCCAGATGCTCCTCTGTTGACAGTGGGCAAACAGAAGGTAAAGTATATGGAGGGAGGGACAGTTAAGTGAGGGGTTATAAGGCTGAAATAGAGCAAGGAGAAATATTGAGCGTGAATTTTGTTCCGCGTATCAACATTTTTGGGTGTGATTCATCAATACTGATAGGTGAATTTCTGTAACCTAAACGGCCAAAACACAGAGGTCAACTGTAAGTGAATGGCTAGCTACACTCATTCAATGATATTTTATTTTCACATGTATATAGGTACAGTGAAATTCTTTGTTTTTGCATACAATCCGATAAAATAATACAGCAGACAGTCGCCCTGTTTCTGGTGCTGACAAACTTTCCAAAGTTCTTAATGCAGTCTTATCACCAGAAGGCAGGTAGGGCACATGGTTAGAATAATACAAGGCCAGATCTAATGTTATTGTCATTAATGGTACAATTGGAGTTTAATACCAGTCTGATGGTTTCACCGTCAGGAATAAGGTATTTATTTCCAGATTTTATTAAAATAAAAGCAAAATTTAAATTTGTGTTCACTGGCTTTTTAGTCCAAGTCTCTGGATTACGAGCCGAGTTATGATGAAACTAAATTACTTCTATCAATACCAAACGCAATAAAGACAAATTATGACAATGAGAGTTATGACAACATGAGCAAATATTTGGTCACTTACAGATGGCAAAATACGAATCTTGCATGTCACTGGCTTTGAGATTCCTTTAACGAGAGTGGAAAGGATCTAAAATGATGGAGTAAAAATGAAATTAATATTTGGAGAAATTTTATCAAAACGTTTTTCATCTCTGAATTCAATTAATTATCATTATTATCTTTAATTCTTATTATGTTTCCCCAAGTTAATGTTTCACAGGGAAACACATAGCTAGATGCATCATACCATTTTTGTGGCATAAAGGAAACTCTTATTTCAGGATGGCACAAACCGCTTATGCACATTAAATGTAACATCCCATGTGGCATGACCATCTGACAGACAAAAGGAAAGCCAGCAATCTGAACCTCATGATCCTTAAGAGCACAAGCTCCAAAGATTTCACAAACTCCAAGCAAAATTAAACCAAAGAACAAAACAAGCGCCTTCTCTAAAAATTCATGACGCTTCTGCTGACACAGGGTGGCACAGGATCTGGGGGTCCTTGTTCATCAGTCAATAAAAGTAAGCATGCAGGTACAGCAGGCAGTGAAGTAAGCAAATTGCATGATGGCCATCATAACAAGAGGAGTTGAGTATAGGAGCAAAGAAGTCCTTCTGCAGTTGTACAGGGCCCTAGTGAGACCACACCTGGAGTATTGTGTGCAGTTTTGGTCTCCCAAACTGAGGAACAACATTCTTGCTATTGAGGGAGTGCAGCGTAGGTTCACCAAGTTAATTCTCGGGATGGCGGGACTGTCATATGTTGATAGAATGGAGCGGCTGGGCTTGTATACTCTGGAATTTAGAAGGATGAGCGGGCATCTAATTGAAACATGTAAGATTATTAAGGGTTTGGACACGCTAGAGGCAGGAAAAATGTTCCCGAAGTTGGAGGAGTCCAGAACCAGGGGCCACAATTTAAGAATAAGGGGTAAGCCATTTAGAACCGAGATGAGGAAAAAAAATGTACACAGTGAGTTGTGAGTCTGTGGAATTCTCTGCCTTATAGGGCAGTGGAGGCTGGTTCTCTGGATACTTTCAAGAGAGAGCTAGACAGAGCTCTTAAAGATAGTGGAGTCAAGGGATATGGGAAGAAGGCAGGAATGGGGTACTGATTGTGGATGCTCAGCCATGATTACATTGAATGGCGGTGCAGGCTTGAGGGGCCGAATGGCCTACTCCTGCATGTATTGTCTATTGATTCCAAACTGATTTTTGCATTCTTTATAAATTCTTTGTCCTGTAGATTGATAAGGTAAATTGACTCAAATCTTCAACTTTGCAATTTTGTCTGGTAATATTATAGGACTCCTCCTTGGATCTAATAGTTTATTTACTTTATTAATTGTGTTGTTTTTCTATGTGTATGTTTATGCTGGAAGGTATAGGTGCAGTAGTTCCTGCACGTGTTCTTTAAATGTCAGCCACTGCCTGTTCAGCTATTAACATTGCTACCCCACCTATTACTTGGCTAAAGGCCATATCTGGGAATATAACTTCTGACTGCACCGCACCAGAGTGCCGTTTATACTGCTGACAGCTGGCTGGTTTGATCAGGCACACTAATGGGAGAAATGCCTCTGGTCAACCAGGTCTATTAATCCACTGTGTAATATTTAGTGCTTATGCAAGAGTACATACATTGTAAACTGTAAACTTATCTGAGAAATACGCTGAAGGTATGAGAAAACTCGTTTTAGGTTTTATTGTCACGTGTGTAGAGGTACAGCAAAAACCTTTGTTTTGCATGCTTTCCAAACAGATCAGATATACCATTATAGATACAATAGATAGTGCCAAGGGGAAGAATATACCGAGTGCAGAATACACTTCTCAGCGTTGTTGCACATCAGTTCCATGGACAAAGTCCAACGTCCGCCATGGGGTAATGGTGAATTGAACAGTACCCTGGCTTATGGATGGTCCTTTTGGCTGGATTGAGTGGTTTCGCCCAGGTAAGAATTTCAGCACATGAACCTCTTTGTAAATTCTCCTAGGAACACCCATTATAGGAGAATTTCGAGAAACAAAACTAGGTCTTTACATTAACAAATAAACAATTTCAAGAGAGTTTATTGTCCTGTGTTCCACATAGGACAATGAAATTCTTGCTTTGCTTCAGCACAACAGAATATTGTAGGCATAAATAAATACAGAACAGATCAGTGTGTCCATATACCATTGTATACACACGCGCGCGTATATAAAGTGCAAAAGGCTGTTAAAGTTAAGATTTTTGTTTGAGGAGTTGAGTAGTCTGATGGCTGAGGGGAGAAAGCTGTTCCTGAACCTGGATGTTGCAGATTTCAGGCTCCTGTACCTTCTACCTGAAGGCAGCGGAGAGATGAGTGTGTGGCCAGGATGGTGTGGGTCGTTGATGATGCTGCCAGCTGGAGTGATGACTATTCAGATGAAGGGTCCCGACCCAAAATGTTAACTGTCTCTTTCCCTCCACAGAGGGAACCTGTCCTATCCATGCACCTGTCTAACTGCTTCTTCAATGTTGAGATAGTCTATGCCTCAACTACGTCCTCTGGCAGCTTGTTCCAGATATCCACCACCCTTTGTGTGAATAAATTATCCCTCAGATTCCTAGTACCCTTCTGTATTTAAGAAGGGACAGAATAAGCCTTCAATAAATTCACTTTACAGATGGGATTATGCTGGCCACACGACTAATAATATTGATTACCTGAGTGGTAATATGGTAGCTGGCAGCAATGACATCCAGGGTAAATGACACAGTTGTAAAGCTGACATAAGAGACTGCAAATGCTGACATTTTGATGCAAAAAAACAACCTGTTGAGCTCGCTGCAATTTCTTGCGTTCTTGGATGGAGCTGTTCCCAAACCAAGCTGTGATGCATCCTTATAAAATGTTTTCTATGGTGCATCTGTAGAAGTTGGTGAGAGTTGTTGGGGACATGCTGAACTTCCTAAGCCTTCTAAGAAAGTAGAGGCATTGTTGTGCTTTCTTGGTCGTTGCTGGGTGGTCCAGGAGAAGTTGTTGGTGATATTAACTCCTAGGAATTTGAAGTTTTCAACCATCTCTACATCAGTGCTGTCAATGCAAACTGGGGTGTGAGTACCGCAGTCATGGTGGCGCAGCAGTAGAGTTGTTGCCTTACAGCGAATGCAGTGCCGGAGACCCGGGTTCGATCCTGACTATGGGTGATGGCTGTACGGAGTTTGTACGTTCTCCCCGCAACTTGCGTGGGTTTTCTCCGAGATCTCCGGTTTCCTCCCACATTCCAAAGACGTCAAGGTTTGTAGGTTAATTTGCTTGGTGAATGTAAAAATTGTCCCTAGTGGGTGTAGGATAGTATTAATGTGCGGGGATTGCTGGTCAGCGCGGTCGGTGGGCCGAAGGGTCTGTTTCCATGCTGTATCTCTTAAAAAAAAAGATGCTGTTCAACTCACTGAGTTCCTCCAGCAGACTTGTTTGTTGTTCCAGATTGCGATTGATCTATTAGGTCTATGTCTGTGCATAAAATGTGTTGTTGTCATTTGGTCTGAATGTCAATATGGATAACTTCACACCACAGTTGTTGCTCCTCATTAGTTCTACCAGGGATGGTGTGGAGCATCACTTCTGAGGAAAATGGAAACCAGTACTTGCGAGTGGGACCCTCTTCTCAGCATCTTAGGAGCAGTATACTGGTCAGGGGATCTTCACCCACCCAGGCCATCTATACTTCTCTTCCAATTTGTGTCTGGCCAATTTTGTCTCTTTCCCCACTCCACTTCACCATCATATTATCTCCTGTTCAACTCTCAAGTGCTTCAAGGCAATTTCCACAATCGGGAAGTCTCAGAAGTTTCCATGGTACTTACTACTTATGCCCTTACTTTTCTACCCCCGATTCCTCTATTTTTCTCTCACTTTTACTTCTTTCTTTTCTCCAATGAGGTAGATGGTAGCTCAGGACCTTTCACTAGTCGTTGATAGGGTGACGCAGTTGTCTGATAACAGCTGGGAAGAATGTCCCTGGACCTTGAAGTATGTGTTTTCACACTTCTGTACATTCTTGCCTGATGGGAGAGGAGAGAAGAGAGAGTGTCCGTAGTGAGACTCGTCCTCGATTATGCTGGCGGCCTTGCCGAGGCAACGTGAAGTGTAGATGGAGTCAATGGAAGGGAGGTTGGTTTGAGTGGTCTAGGCTGCATCTGTAATTCTCTGCAATTTCTTACAGCCTTGGATAGAGCTGTTGCCAAACCATGCTTACCAGCCTGGCCACCTTTAATAGCTGTCATACACTCATCAAGTCATCATCCATCAGTGAATTATTCTCAATGGAGAAGAGAATAAACAGGATCCAATAACTGTCAAGTTATGACCTTTTTCACTGAAGTCAGTGCACACTTGACAGTTTCAATTTACTCAAGTTAAGCGCAGATTTAAACATTCCACAGATTATTTGGAAATAAGCACCTTGGGCAGAAATACGTTTCAAGAATAGCCTGACTGTTTTTCCAACCTTATCATCCATCATCGTTCTGTTTTTCTATTATTGCCTACCTGTCAGGTATCACATAAGGAATTCAAACATCTGTAATAACAAACTGAAGGGAAAAGCTTTCAGCTTCTCTGCCAAAATGTACTTAAGAGGAAAAAACGACTCACAGGACTGAAATCTTCAATCACATGCAGCAAGTAAACAACAGCACGTTAGCACCAGTGTTGGTGCTAATCAAGCACTGATTCTTTAATGTATATTTATGTGCTGCATAAGGTTATTCCTCCAAAATAAACTCCGTTATGGGGAGAAACCTAAGGGTCTCAAAATGTTTCCGTCCCTTCCTTTCCCAGCACTGAATTTACTTTAAAGTTAAAAGTGTACGAGAGTTATAGTGATACAGTGTGGAAACAGGTCCTTCGGCCCAACTTGCCCACACCGGCCTACATGTCCCAGCTACACTAGTCCCACCTGCCAGCATTTGCCCATAACCCACTAAACCTATCCTGTCCATGTACCTGTCTAACTGCTTCTTAAATGTTGAGATAGTCCCTGCCTCAACTACCTCCCCTAGCTTGCTCCAAATATACACCACCCTTTGTGTGAATAAATGCTGGGCACAGGTTGACACAAACACCCGCCTCACCCCAGCGTGCAATCGTCTATCTTTCTTGCAGCTTCTCTCTCTTGATCTCTTGCCCTATTTTGAGCTTATTGAATGTGTCAGATTTGGAGGTGGCCTGACAGGTGGATGTTGACAAGATATCTCCTCTTATTAGGGAGTCCAGGACTGGGTGCAAGGCTTCAGAATAAGGAGTCATCCATTTAAGGTGAGGCAGTGTTACTCCTCCCAGAGAGAAACTTTGGAATTCTGTGCACTAGAGAGCTGTGGAGATAGAATCATTGAATATATTCAAGTCATAGATTGTTGAGGTTTATGAGGAAAGATCAAGAGAAGTAGAGGCTGTAAACGTCAATCATTATCTTAATTGATGGAGGACACAAAATGCTGGTGTAACTCAGCTGGACAGGCAGCATCTCTGGAGAGAAGGAATTGATGGGTTCTGGCCCATTCCTGCTTCTATTTCTTACATGTTAATTTTTCTGATGTTGAAACTGAAGATGCTGGTATATACCAAAGATTGACACAAAGCGCTAAAGTAATTCAGACGGTCATGCAGCATCTCTGGAGAAAATTGTTGGGTGACATTTCGGGCTGGGATCCTTCTTCAGACACTGAAGACTATGTCTATCTTTGTGTCTATCCTTTTCTAACGTTTGTTTGTGTGGCTTTCTCGCATCATCTGGCACTGTTTCTCTCCCTCCGTGTTGCTTTCTGTTTCTCGTTCACTCTCCTCTCTTCCAGCCTCTTCCTTTTTATTCTGCATCCACCTGCTGATTTTCCCCTTGAACATCAGAAGATCTGCCCATATCTGCTGGCTTTAAGAACTTAACTGAGTGGAAGCCCAAGACAATCAGACCAACACAGTGGAGGTCAACTACTTAATTAGAAGCCTAGGAGAAGGAGACCAACACACAGACAGGCAGGCTAATGGAGTTGAAATAATTAAGAAAGAACTGCAGATGCTGGAAAAATCGAAGGTAGACCAACAATGCTGGAGAAACCCAGCGGGTGACGCAGCATCTATGTCTACCTAATGGAGTTGAAAGCTGGAGCACTGACACGAAGACAGTGCAGACAATGTTTTAAGGCATCATACCATGTCATAAATCATTGTGAACTACATAGAATGTTCTCCCCAGCTGCAGGAACCAGATACAAAATACCCACCCCCAATAGATTCCCCTCAAAAGCAAGAGAATTAGAAATGGCACTTTCCTCACTGCCGATTTAAACCAAGAAGTCATGCCATGAAAAAAAAATGTACTCCGCTCATGACTTCAAGACCTCGCTGTGAAGTACTTTCAAGTATGGCCAGTCTCGTAGGAAAATGTGGCCATGCGCAAACGCACTGCGAGGACAGAATGATTTTCTGTCACACTGTGACTAGCAAATGAGGCCAAAGGGGGGTCATGCATTGCCACATGATCGACCACATAAACAATGCCTTGACCTGTATTCCAAGCCTGCTGTTATGTTTGCAATACAAATCCAACCTTGTCGATGTGTTCCATTTCTCCTTCCATCAGATTACTCATGTGTGGTTAAAATGGCCAACAAGCACGTCAATTCATAAGAAAATCCCACAGCGAAGTACACTTTTGCATTGCTGATAAAAGCCAGTTCCAGCATAAAAATACTTTGCAAAAACGTTTGATGGTTAGCCATTAAATACACATTTCATTGAATTAGAGCACAGAAGCATGCGTGGCAGCTGCGCATTCACATGTTAGTTTTATTTTGATTAACGGAGTAATAAAAGATGAACTAATTTTCAAATAATGCTGCGATTCAGCAAATAATTGATCATCTTAATTTATGTTTAATATAATACTTTACGAATGGCCAGTAATTCAAATAAGAATAAAACAATTCTGAATTTCAGCAAGTGAGGATTTGATCCAAAGAACACCAGTCATGGGAACACACTGCCCTCTTGTGATGGCTCAGTGAATTTAAGGAGCAGCCAAATTATACAACCCTGACAAGTTATGAGTTACATAACTACAGATGCCACTGATATGTATGATCCCTACCCTCCTATATGCTCCTGAGGCCTGGACTACCAATAGCAAGCACGTCAAGGAAATGGGAAGATTAAATGTGCACAAATATAAAAGAGACATAGTAAAAGGTGATCTAAAAACAATAAAGCCTTAATTTAATAACATACAATCCTACTTGCTGCAGGTTAAAACAGAACACAAGCATTGATCCCTGTTAACTATAAGTTAAGTCAGCAGAGAGCAATACTTTAACAATGGGAAAATCAATGTACAGCTTCTGGCTGTCCTTACAGACAATATCCTCTACTATGTTAATTCAACAATTCTACCATGTTATAGTTGCAGAATCTTCACAATGTTTAACATGAGCAGTGTCTTTAAGGGTTGTCCCTCAGAGGTAAGGAGTCTGTGTCATGTTGAGTCAATCAGAATAAAATTGTATTTTAATGGAAGATAAAATATCATATTTTGCTGAACAGCGTCAGAAAATACTACAAGAAACATTTTCCAAACCCCCGAGCTTCATAGGCAGAGGCAAAGAGAGCATGTTTTGTAATAATTTCAATATATAAGTGTGCAGTCCAAAACAATGTCAAGCTAGACAGCCATAGTATCATACAACACAGAAACAAGTCCTTTGGCCCAAATTGTCCATGCCGACCAAGATGCCCCAAATACACTACTCTCACCTGCCCATTTGGCCCATATCTCTCCAAACATTTCTTACCCATGCACGTGTCCAAATGTCTCTTAAATGTTGTTCTAAATGTTGCCTCAACTACCTCTTCCGGCTGCTCGTTCCATATACCCACCATCCTCTGTGTGGAAAAAGGTGCTCCTCAGGTTCCTATTAAATCTTTCTCCTCTCACCTTAAATCTATGCCCTCTAGTTCTTGATTTCTCTTCTCTGGGTAAAAGGCTGTGCATTCACCTATCTATCCCCTTCATGATTTTATACATGAATATATATATATGTATCTGTAACTTAAAGTGCAAATT
The DNA here is from genome assembly GCF_028641065.1 of Leucoraja erinaceus. Lineage (NCBI taxonomy): Eukaryota > Metazoa > Chordata > Chondrichthyes > Rajiformes > Rajidae > Leucoraja > Leucoraja erinaceus. The sequence continues at coordinate 9,016,083 of NC_073393.1, read as the reverse complement.
AAACTGGTGAACTCTGGAAAACAAGTCTTGTGGGTACAGAATTCTGAATACGTTTTGGATAATGTGGAACAGCTTCAAATATTTTTTTTCTCGGGGGAAATTACCACACAAAATATAGTAACCGTCCGTAAATAAATGTAAATTAAAAGGAAATCAACATTTTATTATTTAAAAATTAATGAATATAATTTATAACAAGTAGGCGAGTAAAACAGAGACAAAATTTCAGTGTAAATAGTACAAGGGAATTGGCTTTTGATCATGAAGAATGCCAGAAAAGATTAAATGTTACTCGAGCACCAGTAAAAGACAACCAATGCAAAAACTCCTACTGTATATCCATAAAGAGTCTCGTCTCATACATAAATGTGGTTCTTCTGCCAAATGTCAAACTGAGTGAGTGCAATTTACTCAAAATTCATACACATGAAGAATACGACAGTTTTGCTCAAAATAACGATCAGGCGGTTAAAATATGTATTTTGTGACCTATTGATAATGTCAGTCCTGATGTGTAAGCTTGTGTTTGTGCATTGATTACACAAACTCAGCCATTAATTAACATTTGCCATTGCTTTTTAATAATGCAGGTGCTTCATGTGGTGTGCAGCAAGGTGTGCAGCCATCTTCTTGATGCCTCCAAGTGTGATTTGAGCGAAAACATTTATGTATTCCAGATTCAGTGGGTTACGTATAATGATCTGGTGAAAATAGATCACAAAGATATACGCCAGGCCAGTTCAGACAGTAGTCCAAGTTGCAGAACTAACTTAAATCTTGCTGACCTTCTATGCTTTTCAGTTATTAATTAAGGATAAAGGGGAAGTCAGAGTGTAACTTTGACATACAAGAAAACAGCAATGCTCAGGAAAGGATTGGACAAAATATTTCAGCGTCATAACTCAAACAGAAGCCAGTTGTCTCAAAACATCTGTCAGATTGTTTACTTTATCCAAATATAGTTCTATCTGGGAATTATTCCCTCAAGTTTAAATGTTTTACAAAATTATTCAAAAACATTCCATGATTCAGTATTTGACATTTCAGCAGTTACTGGTTGCTTTAAAAAGGAAATCTTTGGTTTCATTGAGCATCTTTGATGAGGAAGAAGGCCATTTAATTGCTGCTCCAAGTGCAGGAGCAAATGAGAGAATTGATAACATTTCACACAGCTTGTGTAATCCTGAATCCCAAAAAATAGCTTCCCATGGACAAAGGGAGCTGATTGTTTACAAATAAAAACCCAGTATTAGCATAAAAGCTAATTGTGTTCATTGTTATTCAAGAACATATTGCACAGCAAATTCATGCAAAGATGTGAATGTATTTAAACACAATCGTGTTAACTACTGGCAGAAAACATCTTTGGTCCTCAAATTTAACAATCACATATTCGGCATGTGGCCGAATACGCCATCAAACTCCTACAGGTGAGCAGTAGAGAACATTATGGCGGACTGCGGGGGTGATGCGCCGTTGTGTATGGCTGCTCCTCCTGCAGTCCGTCCTTTCACCCTTTTTTATTTTTATTTTTAGTCCTGTTCCTGTAAAATGTTTCTTGGAGGTCTTCTTTTATGTGGTGGGTGGGGGGAGGGGAAGGGGGGAACTATTTTAACCCCAGTCCTACCTGGTCGGAGATGCGGTTTTTCTCCGAACCGCATCTTCGTCCTCTCTGTGCGGCCTACAATCGAACTGGAGCAGCGCTGGAGCGGCGTTTCCTGCCGGGACTGCAGCTTCGACGGCGGTGTAGATGCTGGGACACCTACATGGAGCGGGCGATGCCTTACCGGGTCGCCTTGCGGTAAGCTCCGGGGCACTGTGACCGCCGGCTGCGACATTGTTGAGCTGCGGCTACAGAGCGTTCAGCCGTGGGCGGGCGGCACTGGATTTACAGCACCGCGGAGCCTGGGATCCGAGATCGCCAGAGTCGGAGGTCCGGCCGGCGCGGCCTGTGAACTTTGGTCGTTGCAGTCTTCGGGGGGGAAGCGGCCGCTTCAGTCCAAGCCGCTGATGGATGTTCACCGACGCCGATGATCCAGCTTCGCGGCAAGAGGGCCTGAAAACACCGGGTTGGCTGAGGAGGCCAGATATAGGCCCCGACCTCGGGTGGACTATGAGGGGGAGAACTGGATATTTTTAGTGCCTTCCCTCACAGTGAATTCTGCTGTGGGGGGACGTTTCATGTTGATTTCTATAGTGTACTGTTTCTGTGTCTTTTTTCTTTTTCTCTTTTTTTGATTTGTATGGATTTATTGCATTGATCTGTTCAATTAATTTAATCAATCTCTGTAAAGCACTTTGGTTCAAATACTGGTTTTGTTGAAAAGTGCTATATAAATAAACATTATTATTATTATTATTATTATTGACTGGTTGCATTATAACCAATGAATTGAATGCCCTGGAACAAAGGAAGCTGCAGAAAGTCGGGTCCATCACGGGTATTGACACCCCCCCCTCCCCTCCCCCCACCATCGAAGAAATCTATAGAAAGCAGGGTAGCTATTATCATGAACCCACCTTTGACACGCTCTCATCTTGCAGCTGCCATCAGGAGGAAGGTGTAAGTTATTGGGGCAAATCCTCCAAAATTATGGAAGAACTCGGATAAGGACATGGATATTTTAAAAAGACAGATTTGCTGGCTGCAACGGAAAAAAACCCAATCCACAGAAAGAAGCAGTTTCAAGTTTCAAACCTGTCTGGCCTGTGGACTTGGGCATCACACAACTATGCGAATGATGTGGACAGGAAAGGCTGAGACGGAGATAACAAGATTATCTTGGATACACAAAGGAAGGAACCAAGCCTCAGCAGACGGTGGTAAACAGGCCAGCACAAGCACAATCACCATCTTGGATGACCCATCCATCGAGACAATAGGAGCCCATCCAGGCGATGGGATAACGATCAGGCTGAGGGATCATGACATCAGCAAACCCCTTATCATCGGAAGCCTATTGTTCATGCCAGATCGAAACTGGGAATCATCAAAAGAACCCTTTTATCTAGCGGACCACCTGGGGGTTTCAAAGGAAGCTCAGGTATAAAAACAGGAGTCAAGCCAGAACTCTTTCTCTTTCTGCTCTGCTGGACAGCTCGTGGGCCTGTATCGACCTAGCTGTGAGTATCCCGGTGACCTGGTGAAATTCCCGAAATAGGATAGAGGTTGAGAAGATAAAGGGAAAGGGGGGTAAAATTGTGTAAAGTAAGTTTGACGACGTGCCCGATAGTTTTCCGTCCATAGTCTTAGTTTAAAGCATAAGTTTAGCCACGTATTATGTAGTGTTGGTGAGATTCGATTTCTCATTGTTTAATAAAGCCTGTAAATTTTAGACTTGCTTTGAGTCCATCTTGGTTTCTGTTTTCTCTCATCAGCACACTCTGGTCAATTCAACCTTTTTTTTTTATCATATCCCACCATAATTCCGAGGTCTAGAACCTAGGGGAATCCCTTTTGTTGTATTCTCTCTCTTGGAAACCGCTCGAGTGGAGTGGTGGCCGTTTGACCCTCCGACAAGGGAGAGAATAACTCGGGCAGTTGGGCCCGAAGTGGAGTAAAGGGAAACGCAAAACCCCTACAAAGGTACAGGAGCTTGAAAACCGTGACTGCCAGGTTCAAGAACAGCTTCTTCGTATCAACCAATAGGTTCTGAACCATGCTGCACAACCCTACCTCTACAATCAACTACTATGGACTTAGTATTGGTTGCACCACATACTAGTATGGTCTGATTACCTAGTATTACTGAGAATTTATTGTATTGTATACTTATTGTTGCGTTAATGTGCCTGCAAGGCCGCAGCAAGAAATCATTTAATTAACCATATAACAATTTACAGCACGGAAACAGGCCATCTCGACCCTTCTAGTCCGTCCCGAACACATATTCTCCTCTAATCCCATATACCTGCACTCAGACCATAACCTTCCATTCCCTTCCCGTCCATATAACTATCCAATTTATTTTTAAATGATAAAACGAACCTGCCTCCACCACCTTCACTGGAAGCTCATTCCACACAGCTACCACTCTCTGAGTAAAGAAGTTCCCCCTCATGTTACCCCTAAACTTCAGTCCCTTAATTCTCAAGTCATGTCCCCTTGTTTGAATCTTCCCTACTCTCAGTGGGAAAAGCTTTTCCACGTCAACTCTGTCTATCCCTCTCATCATTTAAAAAACCTCTATCAAGTCCCCCCTTAACCTTCTGCGCTCCAAAGAATAAAGCCCTAACTTGTTCAACCTTTCTCTGTAACTTAGTTGCTGAAACCCAGGCAACATTCTAGTAAATCTCCTCTGTACTCTCTCTATTTTGTTGACATCCTTCCTATAATTAGGCGACCAAAATTGTACACCGTACTCCAGAAATGGCCTCACCAATGTTCCTCTCCCAGTGCTTGACCCAATTACAATCTTCTTGGCTCTTAACAGATGCTGGTTTCAACTTTCATTTCTTTTATTCCATTTTCCCTTGCTCTTAATCCATTTTTTCTTTCCCTCCATTTATTAAGCTTTCTGTACAATTCAATGATACACAAGACTGTAGAAAGGTCCCGACCCAAGACGTCACCTATCCATATTCACCAGAGATGCTGCCTGTCTCGCTAAGTTACTCCAGCACTGTGCCCCTTTGTGAATCAAACACAGTGCTGTTCAGTCCTCAGTTCCTCCATCTTATGGGTTATAGAGAGTCTTAAAAATAGCGGTCTTAAATAGGGTCTTAAAAATAGCGGTCTTAAATAGGGTCTTAAAAATAGCGGAGTCAGGGGATATGCGGAGAAGGCAGGAATGGGGTACTGATTGGGGATGCTCAGCCATGATCACATTGAATGGCGGTGCTGGCTCGAAGGGCCAAATGGCCTACTCCTGCACCTATTGTCTATTGAGAGACATAGTCAATTTCTTTATTCACAAACCAGAGGCTCTGTAGAGAGAGATAACTCCGTTTTATGCAGTGATAAAAATAATCCAGCCACTAATTACAATTCCATATAGGTCATTAATGGTGCAGAATAGATTACTTGCAGTGATTTCTGGTAAAATGCTTTTATTCTTGAGTAGACCCTTCAAATCCTCATGTCATCCTGTGTGTAACTGTAGGAAATGTAAATGTATGCTTACTCCCTGATGCTTTTGACGTACTAAATAAAGAACAAGCCTTTTTGATTGCTACAAGTGGAGATTGGCATTGTCTGTGAACTGTGGTGGGAAAGTTGTCCAGTCACTGAGTTGTATTTTTGGTATGTCAAACAAACCTTCAGGCCAATCAAATGGAAAATGCTGGAAAAGCTCAGCAGGTCAAGTAGCAGCTGTGGCAAGAGAAGCAGAGTATAAGTTTTAAGTTTCAGAGAAAGTGGAGACGAGAGAGGAGAACAAAATGGATATAAGACAGGAAGGAGTGCTTGAATGTCACGGGTGGTTGTGGAGTCCACTGTTAGACCGAGAAGTGGCTTCAGTGAAGCATGAGCAGTGGGATAGACTGATCAAAATGAATGGTCAGTTGCTCTGCTGCATTCTATCAATATGCAATGAGTTCAACAATGGACGGCACATTAGTGCAGCTGGTAGAGCTGCTACCTCACAGGGTCAAAGACTTGGGTGCAATTTAGACCCAGGGCACTGTCTGTGCAGTTTGCACGTTCTCCCTGACTGTGCGGGTTTCCTCTGAGTGTTCCTGTTTCTTCGCACAACCTAAAGAAGTGCAGGTTAATTGGCCTCTCTAAATTGCCCCTGGTGTGCAGGGAATGGATGAGAAAATGGGATAACATTGAACTAGTGTGAATGGGTGATCAATGGTCACCACGAACTCAGTGAACCTATGGGCCTGTTTCCATGCTGCATTTCTAAAGTAATTGCAAATTTTGTGTTCAAGTTTCTGAAGTGAGTCCTGAACCCTCATCTTTCTAATTTACTGTGGAAAGCAGTGGAAATCACAGTTGAAATCCAACCAACCTGTTATAATTAAATTGGGGAGGGGGGGCTGAGAGAAGAGACATGATTTCTTCGAAGTGTAACTCTTCGAGAAGTGAAACATTGGAATGTCAGATGTAAATCACTCAATTTATTTTGTCAGTGTAAACATCACCGTCAAGATTTCATTTAACTGCTTCTTCAGCAAACAAGTTGCCATCGGACATTTTTTTATCCATTAGATTATGTAACATCACCAAGTACTGCAAGATTGAAGCCATCATCAAAGAACCTTTTGATAAATGATAATTAAATGTGTTTAAGAAGGAACTGCAGATGCTGGAGAATCCTCAAAAATACCCGGGTGCAAGACGAAAATAGGCAAGTTTCGGGCCGAAACCCTTTCAGTCTGACATTTTTTTCGCTCCATAGATGCTCTGCATTGAGTTTCTCCAGCTCCCACAACTAATTAAATGCCTGGTTCAAGAATATTTTAACAATATTCTTCTCAATGCCTGCAGCATCTTCAAAAGACAACAACTTGCTTTCACTTTAGCAGTTTACAGGAATACTGTGCATTGAGACAGCATTTTCTGCTTTAAAGGATCAAAATAAAAACTCTATTCGAGAAGTCAAAGATCAAGCGAAGAACCTTTCCTGCTAATAAATGGACACAGATGGAGGGGATCAACATTTTCCAAATGTTTTAGCAACCTGAGCCTTTAACCCGACCCGACTCGCATGTAATCAATGTTGCGATGCAACAGTTTGGTGGGTCAGATTCATAAATCGTCAGTTCAAACTTCTTGTCAAGACAAAATTTGCTGGAGAATGTTTTTTAAATCATTTCAAATGGCTCACAAGGTGTTTGAGTTGATTTTGTAGTAACGGCAGACCCGATCAGGGTGTGGAGGGGGGGGGGGACTTTTTGAAGGGTTAGATTCAGGCAAATTCGTTTCTTGGAATAAAATGCCGAAACCCTTTATATTTCTTCAATCCAATGAAGAGACAAGGGACATTAAATAAGAAACATTTAAATAAGGTCCCGAAACCCGTTGCCTCTTTCCATCGCCCCGATGCCCCCCTCTCCCCTCTCCCCGCTGCCAGCCCGGGCCCCGCACTGCCCCCGCACTCTCTCTCCCCCGCTGAGTCTCTCTCCCCGCTGCCCGGACCCGGCTCTCTCCCCGCTGCCCCCCCGCACTCTCTCTCCCCGCTGCGGTCCAATCTTTGGCCGGAAGCAAGAAGGCGGGAGCAAGATAGCGGAACAAGATGGCGGAGTCAGGTTTAAAATGTCTATAATAAACGTCTGTTTGTTAAACCCATCTTGCTCTGCATAAGATCTTTGCTGCAGATGCTGGAGAATCGAAGGTAGACAAAATTGCTGGAGAAACTCAGCGGGTGCGGCAGCATCTGTGGAGTGAAGGAAAGAGGCAACGTTTCGGGCCGAAACCCTTCTTCAATCTGAAGAAGGGTTTCGGCCTGAAACGTTGCCTCTTTCCATCGCTCCATAGATGCTGCCGCAACCGCTGAGTTTCTCCAGCAATTTTGTCTATAATAAACTCTGTGTTTCCTCTGCACAAGAAGCTGGTGAAGCAGGTGATGCCATGCAATTTCTTCCACAGCTCTGTGTTTCTGCAAGCTTCCTGTGATCTTCTAATTCTGGACCCTTGAACATTTCTGATTTTAATCATTTTGTTACTGATAACTACGCCATCATCTTCCTAAAGGTTCCCTCTCCCAATCTTTGTCTCATCAACGATCTTCCTCCTTTAAGGTACTTTTTAAAACATGCCATCAAGTCATATAACATACAAATGGCCCTTCGACCCAACTCGTCCATGCCAACTGAGTTGCCGCATCTTAGCTAAGTCAGTGTTAACCATATAAGATGTGGGTACAAAGAACTGCAGATGTTGGTTTACAAAAAAGACACCCGCTGAGTTACCCCAGCACTTTTTGTCTTAAGTTGATGAATGGTAATCAAAGGTCATCAACCTGAAACATTAAACATCTATCCCTCTCCAAAGATGCTGCCTGACCCTCTGTATATTGCCAGCATTTTCTTTTTTTTTAATTTAAGATTTACAAAATCTCCAATATTTTAATTTTGAATATCTTTTCATTAACACTAAACAAGAATTGAACAGCATTGTGGAGGTCTGCTTGTTTCTGAACCACACTTTCCATTCACAGACACGCATGCACAACTGAAAGTAACAGGATGCCATTGTGTCTATCTAGGCCTTTCATCGCAGCGTTACCAGAGATGCAGAGATACACCACCAAGTCCTGACTCTGCTTTAGCTTTCACATTTTCCTGACAATGTATCATTACCCACACAACAGCATGGGAAACACAGTCTAAGTTCAAAGAATAAATACCCTCACTTAACTAGATTAGCATTTTACATCAATTATGTATTTGTTTTTGAATCGATAGCAAACTATATCGATATGGGTCCTCATAACTACTTACCGTCTCAATTTTGTCAGGGTTGGTTAACAATGCTACTCCCATGCCACCCTGCATAAATATAAAATAAGAAAATTAGTTGGAGACATTAAGTTTGAGAATTGCATAATGTTATAGGCAAAGCATAGTAATATTACATAGGATTCCCCAGGGAACTGTGACAAGCAAGAATTCCATTGTTCTGCTGTCAGTACATATGACAGTTATATTCTCTTGGCTCTAAATTCTCTTAATAGAGAACATATAATCAAGTGCGATCATTGAGAAATTTGGAGGGCTATTGAAACAAATGGAACATGCATTATGTTGCACCTTAAGCTAAACAGCTATTGAAAGATTTAATGCCTTTAATAACATCACTTACCAAGCACCACCAAAAATAACTTTATTGGCGGCAACTCAGTAAAATGGATATGGCATGGTAGATTTACAGGTTATTTGATTGGTCAGGATTTAAAAAAATGTTTTGACATTTTGTTTGGTGTACATTGAACTTTATTAATCACCTTGCATTGAAGGTTCTGCAAGCTTGATAAATTATGGATATGACCCAACTAACGAGAGTGACCTATCTATGAAAATAACCAGGGAAACATCCAAAAAGATTCCAGTGGATGCTAGGTAATTAGCTGTGAAGTAGGTGCAGTTTGTCCCCACCTCAATGCCTTTGTTACTACACCAAATTGGTGCACAACGAACAAAAGCAATACTTGATCAACTTGTAATGAAGATTTTGTTTCAGTATTATGGGTGTAAACATAGATATTATATGTGTAAGATTTTTAATCTTAGGAAATATCAGTTATGATGGGTGAAAACAAAAGGCTATCTTACCTTGGTTGAATATTCTTTAGGACAGCCCATATTTACATCAATACCAGCCACATCATTTTCCCTGCAAGGACAGTTAAAATACATTTAATAAATGAATATCTATGGAAAGTACTGTCTGACAAATGTTCTAGTTTCATTATTTTTACACCTAACAATTATATTTTGCATACTTGCGATAGTCAACATTGTTTCACATGATCTGCAATGATTACACATTCAACACAAGTGAGATACATCAATGCACACGAAATGCAGGACTCTTGATACAAGCCTTGCAGTTCTTCTCGATAGGGAAAACAACATCTTGTTCTAGAATTAAGCTTTTTTTGCCAGGGTATCTAAAATTGAAATATGTATTTTCATAATCTTTCATAGAGCTTTAGTTGGAAATGTTGAGAACTTCCGTGATTTCTCCCCAAACATCGCCTATACCTTCGCTCCATAGATGCTGCCTCACCCGCTGAGTTCCTCCAGCATTTTTGTCTACCTACGATTTTTCCAGCATCTGCAGTTCTTTCTTAAACATGACATCTAACCTAATCTTCTAGGATGTTCCTCAGATGAGTTGTGGGATACATACTCCCTGATCTTTTGGAAATTATAAGAACATTTGGAAAATTATAGGAAAATTATAATAGTGATATGTTTCACCTAGGAGCGTACATACTGGCGAAGCATAAGGTCATAAGTGATAGGAGCAGAATTAGATCATTCAGCCTATCAAGTCTGCTCCATCATTCAATCATGGCTGATCTATCTTTCCCTCCTAACCCCATTCTCGTGCCTTCTCCGCATAAACCCTGACTAATCTTCTGGAATATTTAGACGATGTAACTAGGAAAATAAACAAGGGAGAGCCAGAGGATATAGCAAGGCTCGGTGCTGGGACTGCAGCCATTTATAATATACATCAATTATTTAGATGAATGGATTCAAAGTAACATTAGCAAATCTGCAGATGACACAAAGCTGGGTGGCAGTGTGAACTGTGAGGAGGATGCTATGAGAATGCAGGGTGACTTGGGACAGGTTGGGTGAGTGGGCAGATGCATGGCAGATACAGTTTAATGTAGATAAATGTGAGGTTATCCATTTTGGTAGCAAGAACAGGAAAGCAAATTATTATCTAAATGGTGTCAAGTTGGGACAAGGGGAAGTACAACCGGATCTGGGGGTCCTTGTTCATCAGTCAATGAAAGTAAACATGCAGGTACAGCAGGCAGTGAAGAAAGCGAATGGCATGATGGCCTTCATAACAAGAGGAGTTCAGTATAGGAGCAAAGAGGTCCATCTGCAGTTGTATAGGGCCCTAGTGAGACCACACCTGGAATATTGTGTGCAGTTTTGGTCCCCTAATTTGAGGAAGGACATTCTTGCTATTGAGGGAGTGCAGCGTAGGTTTATAAGATTAATTCCCGGGATGGCACGACTGTCATATGCTGAGAGAATGGAGCGGCTGGGCTTGTATACTCTGGAGTTTAGAAGGATGAGAGGGAATCTTATTGAAACATATAAGATCATTAAGGGTTTGGACAAGCTAGAGGCAGGAAACATGTTCCCGATGTAGGGGGAGTCCAGAACCAGGGGCCACATTTTAAGAATAAGGGGTAAGCCATTTAGAACGGGGACGAGGAAACACTTTTTCGCACAGGGAGTTGTGAGTGTGGAATTCTCTGCCTCAGAGGGCGGTGGAGGCTGGTTCTCTGGATACTTTCAAGAGAAAGCTAGATAGGGCTTTTCAAGATAGCGGAGTCAGGGGATATGGGGAGAGGGCAGGAACGGGGTACTGATTGGGGATGATCAGCCATGATCACATTGAATGGCGTGGTGGCTCGAAGGGCCGAATGGCCTGCTCCTGCACCTATTGTCTATTGTCAATTATGATGGAAAAGGAGGCCATCATAGTAAAGTAATTTAAGGATCATTTTGGGAGAGGCAATAAATACATTTAGGTGCTTAGATTACAAGCCATAGCTACTGGAATAAAGATAAACATAGGAGATTATAAACCCAGCTGAGGGTAATAAAACTGATCGTGAGAAAAGAAAAGTCACTTTTGCAAGACATATGGGAGAATGGTTTTCCAATTAAGAGGGAACAAAAAGATGAAGATTGATCACCAATTAATTATTTCAAATATATAAAATCTGCACCTAAACCATTGTGTCACAAAAAGCCTATAAATGCTGTGAATCAGAGAAACACTGGGGTTTTTTTCAGATGTTTCTCAGAATGTATTGTTAGGATCTTGAATAACCCAACTTGTTTGTGAAACTTACTACTGCTCTATGAGATTTATTTTCTGTGAGCTGCCCTGAACTGCGCTGTAAGAGGGTGACAGGGCCCCACATCAAAGCCATATTCAAGGTACAAGTCAAACACGCAATTGCTACCAACTCTTTTCTCAGTTACATCGACGACAGCATTGGTGATGCATCAGGCATTTGTGCAGAATTTGTCAATTTTATCACTTTCGCTACGAACTTCCATCCCAGGCACAAATTCATTTGAACCATTTCTGACATATTTTGCTGGATCTCTGTCCCCATCTCAAAGACAAATTATCTGGAGGCATTTATTATAAACCCACTAGCTTCACCACTGCACTGACCACACCTCTTCCCACCCATTCACTTGCAAGGACATCAGGTCTTTCTCTCGTTTTCTCCACCACATCTGTTTTCAAGATGAGGCTTTCCATTCCAGAACATCTGAAATGTCTGAAAAGCACAGAGAGAGTTTCCTTTAACCTCTCCTTTCACCCTGCCAGCCCCTGACTTACCCCTCATTCTCACCTCTCTATATATTGTGATCTTCTCTCTATGCTCTCAATCCTGTCGCAGGGTTTCGATTCGAAATGTTCACTACGCCTTTGCCTCCACAGATGCTGCCTGACCCGCTGAGTTCCTCAATAACTTTATTTTTTGCGTAGTAAGGAACTGCAGCTGCTGGTGTATACTGAAGATAGACACAAAGCGTTGAGCAACTCAGCGGGTCAGACAGCATCTCTTTTAGAAAAGGAATAGATGATGTTTTGGGTCAGAACCCTTCTTCAGATTCAAGTATTTTTTGCTATGTAGGACATATAAATTTACAACAATGGTGTGAATAACAACAAATGTGGGAGCCTTACTTCCCCCGTTTATGTGGCGTGTTTAACTTTGTTCCCAAGTCTGTAAAATGCCTCAAAAATTAATTGCTTCATTACTAGGTTCACGAGGAAACAGGACAGTACATCATAACCAAAAGCAGTATTCAACTCTTCACCATCTCTAACTCTTCACCAATTACATGTAACATTTCTGATTTATTACACTAAACTTTCCAAATCTCATAGTTTAGATCCCCCGTCCCGATGTATTATGTAATTGTTTTCTTTAAATCATCTCATGACGTGATAATTGCGGAAATATTGAGATTGTCACTAGTAGTTTAAAGACTTACACAAGCTGTGCGACCGTCAATGCTCTCTGTGCATCTGCTGTACCCTGCAACAGAAAAAAAAAAACAAGGATTGCCAGATCAAAGCAGACGACACAAAGAAAGCTTTGGGGTTATCAGAGTTTTTATATCACTATGAATGACCTTTAAAAAAAAAACAAAGTGAAATGCAGCCGCGGGCCATGATGCCATCATATTCTTAGTGGCATCCTTTCCATTTTCTGTATAATTGTGAGATAAATAGGCAACTGATCAAGAGATAACTCAACCAAAGAACTTGCATCCATTCAAATTAATCAGCTACTGGAAACCAGCAGTGGTTCTTATGTTTCTCCACAGATGTTTCTTTCTTACCATTTGGAAAACAACATGATTCTTTTCTCTTTCACAGGTCCGAAAAACAACTCGGTCGTCAGTTGCAACATAATCTATTGTGTCCAGGGCCTCTGAGGAAGATAAATGGGAAGACTGGCTTAGAAATGTGGATGTGTGACAGTCTGCAAGTAACTATGAACAGCAGCAGTCACGATGGTGCAGCGGTAGAGTTGCTGCCTAACAGCGAATGCAGCGCCGGAGACCCAGGCTCGATCCCGACTACGGATGCTGTCTGTACGGAGTTTGTACGTTCTCCCAGTGACCTGTGTGGGTTTTCACCGAAATCCTCGGTTTCCTCCCACATTCCAAAGACGTACAGGTTTGTAGGTTAATTCGCTTGATAAATGTAAAAATTGTCCCTAGTGAGTGTAGGATAATGTTAATGTGCGGGGGTCGCTGGTCGGCGCGGACCCGGTGGGCCGAAGGACCTGTTTCCGTGCTGTATCTCTAAATTAAACTAAAGTATGTGGAAGAGACAGCAACTGACAAATTGACAACTTTGCAAATCGAGTTCTATGAGTATTTAGAGATACATATCGTACAGTGCTCGATATTCCTGTTACAACCTAGACTTGCAATACAGGCAGTCCCAGGGTTCTGCAAGGGATCCGTTCCTGAAAAATGCTGTGAGATGATTTCACCGTCAGTCTGAAACATCAATTTTCTGTCGTAACTCGATCATATATTACGTCTTTCCTCATATATTTGCTATTAATCTTTTACTTCATTGAATAATCATCCAAACACTTGATAATGAAACAATACTGTATCCACATTATTGAATACTAATGAAATGTTTTAGTTTTTATTACTGTGGAAAAATGTTTTAAAAATAAATGGAAGAATTTATTCAACCACATACACTTTAAAATCTGCCCAATAAATGTTCAATTACAGCTTCATCTGCCAGTCGCCATCCAGGCCAGATCCATTTCAAATTGATCTTTGTCCGATTTCACAGCAAAACCAGACCTTATGATAGATAGCGTGATTACAATTCCTTAAATGTCCCCTCACTGACACTAGCTCCACTTGACTCCCAGATCAGGATCAGGCAGTGACCTCCTGCCTTGTTGGACTAGAAACGTTTTGATAAAGTCTTCCCAACCACACATCAGGGCATGTTTCCCTTCTTTGCTTTTTGTGGTATCTCAATCTATACTGGATAACTCATGCATCTCATTATCACTGTGATTGAAGGTTGGTGTGGACTCAGTGGGCCAAAGGGCCTGTTTCCATGTTTTATATTTCAATCAATCAATTGTCCAATTTTTATTTCTAAATACATGAAAAACAACTAATTATTCATTTCTAAGCAGAAAGGTGAAGGAAGGAACAGATATATTAAGACAAATATTTGCCAACTCACCATTGACAACTCGCCTACACTGCATCATTTTTAAATCAATTAATTCCTATTTAAAAGAGAAAAAAATTATTAAATTCAATCCTTGTTACAGTATTACTCATCTGCCAATTTAATTCATCAAATGAATAAAGAACAATGTCAAAAGCACGGTGTAACCTGACTATTTCACAAAACATTTACCACAACGATCAAAGAGGTTTAAATAACACTAGACCAAGTGCAGACCCGTTGGGTCTGCTCCCCCAATGGTGTGATCTCCCAACCCAATATTCCACCATGCACCCGTCTCCTCCATTGGAACTGAACCCGTTGCCAAATGTAAGTTTCCAGCACTCCCCTGCCTCCCTCAATTGCAGCTCTCACCTGCCTGCTGCAGCAGTGAAAAGTTCAGTGTTCCTCTCTTGCAACTTAGTTTCGAAGTGTGTTGGAAGCTGATGTAAATGGAGAAGCCTGTTTATTTTTGAAATACTTGCACGAGGAGCGGATACTTAGAAAGAAAAGCGAAATCTCTACCGAAATGGAAAATATCTCGGAGATTGAGCGTCCGGTTTCGGAGTTGCGGAGCGTCAAAGGATGAAACGCGCGGCGGACGCCGTACGGCGGCAGGCGGACTGATTCGAGTTTTATATATATATAGATAGATGGTCAGGGTGTATGGAAAAAATCATTTTGAACCTTGACTGAGCTCTCCAGAATTCCTTCTACATGACTGTGTCAAATTGCATTTTATGCATCCCTCATGGTTTGTAATAAACTGTTTCAAATTTTAATCACCCGTCAAAAATAAATGCTTCATTTTTTCCTTACAATATACAATGCAGTGGTTGAAAACTGGTAAGAACAGGTGTATTGTTATCTGCAGTCTATCTGCGGAATCAAGGGATATGGGGAGTAGACAGGCACGGGTTAATGATTGTGGATGATCAGCCATGATCACAATGAATGGCGGTGCAGGCTAGAAGGGCCAAATGGCCTCCTCCTGGACCTATTTTCTATGTTTCTAATCAGCACCTGACAGGAACAGATAGTTCAGTGTTTAATGTAGAACCCATCAATGCCAGTGGAAGTAATCCTAGGGATGTCGGCAAGAGCAGCCTGGAGTGGTAAAAGTGAATGTGTCGACACCACTGATTTCATGCTCATGTGCGACCAACGACAGACTAATCACTGATTGATGTACACAGGAGCCACTGGGGCACAGCCAGTCATCACTCTCACCCATTGTGAAAGGTAAAAATCTTCTTGTCACCTCATGAATTTGGAATATAGCAAGGCTCTTCCGCCAAGGTCTTATATTTTGTTATCTGAATTCGCACAATTCAGTATTCACCAAATTGTAAAACAAAGCAAGTTTTGTACATTAGTTCCACATCTAGGTAGCAGACTGTTTCTTGTCGAGTGTATAGGTTTTACATTTGATGCCAGAGTAAGGAGATTAAAGCTTTCTTTTTAAATCCCTGCAGTCAAAGTTTCATAAATCCAGTTCTATTGTGCTGAATATAGAATTTAAGATCATATTTTGCTTTATACAGGCTTTTTATTGACGTATTCAGAAGAACTTGGTTCAATTAGACCAGCTCACTGATCCTAACTTTTGTGCTGAGATTTTCATCTATTTTGATAGCGATGATTGATAATCCCCTCAGCAATGACAATGAAAAAGAATAAAATTAGAAAGCAGAAAGCTGACAAAATTGTACCTTGGCTCAAGCTCCACAAAAGACATGCCGCAAGCTATCCTAATGTATTTCTGTTCCAAAAGTTGACTCAATAGCCAAATGTCACAACCCTGCTTCTCTATTGAGGCTGACCCCTGCTTTGTTTTTCCAGCATTCTCAGTATTCATTTAGTAATGAACAAGTAACATTAGATCTGTTACAGAGAACATTCTCAGACATTTCAATCAGTTTAAAATTTGACACAGAGACCTGAAAATACTCATCTATGGTTGTTGTCACAGCTATAATAACAAATAGGTCTTTCAATTAAGAAAGCATGACAAGCATAGGAGCGTCTCTAGGACCAGAGGGCACAGCCTCAGCAAAAAGGATGTACGTTTAGAATGGAGGTGAGAAGCAAGAGAGTGGTGAATCTGTGGCATTAATTGCCACAGATGACTGTGCAGGCCAAATAATTGGTTATTTTTAAAAACAGATTGATAGGTACTTGATTAGTAAAGGCATGAAAGGTTAAAAAATTCATCAGCCATGATTGAATGGTGGAACAGACTCGATGGGCCGAATGGCCTAATTCTGCTTCTGTTTTGTATGGTCTCACAACTATTTGTTATAAAGTACCCCCACATTACATTGCCAAATGCACTGAATCATCTCCGGGTACAATACGGGAACTTTTCCTTACCTCGCAGTAGACAATATCTGCTCCGTACTCGAGTGCCAGCAGTCTCATTGGTAAAGTGCCCACACGCACCATGGGGGCCAGAATCATCTTGTTTCCGTAACAAAGTCTGCCAATAACTTGGTTGACCATTTCGCGTCCAAAGACCTGGTTTGGGAGGTGGGTGAGAGGGGGTGGTTGGACAGAGGAGCAGGTTAAATAATTTTTCCTGAATGCCCCACTGAGTCAGCAAATATTCAGCACTAATGAAAACCTGCTTTAATGTGTCATTATGTTTAATTTGAAGGATAATGTATCAAAAGAAGGATAATATTAGGGAGGAGAAATCATATTCCTGTATTCCTCCCCGAATTCAATGACATACTTTAAGAATTCAATGCCACAGATGGCTGTGGAGACCAAGTCATTAGGTATTTTTAGGGTGGAGATTGACAGATTCTTGATTGGTAAGAGTGTCAAGGGTTATGGGGAGAAGACAGGAGAATGGGGATGAGAGGGAAAATATAGATCAGCGATGATTCAGAGGACACAAAGCATTTTAACTCTAAAATTGGCATTATTTATATTCACTAATACCAGATCTTTTGATTGCCCAATTGCTACATATTAAGCATCCAAGACAATAATGTTCAACTTCGCCGGAGTGCTATAATTAGTACAGGCTATTCTGCTATGAATCAATAGTAACATTCCTATGAAACCTTGTGTGAAAGAAAATCGCTCTATAGGGGCAGTACAGTGGCGCAGCTGTAGAGTTGCTACCTTACAGTGCCAGAGACACAGGTTCGATCCTAACTATGGGTGTTCTCTGTATGGAGTATGTACATTCTCCCTGTGACCACGTGGGATTTCTCCAGATACTCTGGTTTCCTCCCACACTCCAAAGATGTACAGATTTGTAGGCTAGTTAGCTTTCGTAAAATGATAAATTATTCCTAGTGTGTGGGATAGTGCTAGTGTACGGGATGATCGCTGGTCGGCGTGGACTCAGTGGGCCGAAGGGCTTGTTTCCGTGCTTTATCTCTAAAACTATAAACTAAATAATTTTGTCACTGGGAACAGGGGGTTATCTCTGCATTTAAAAAAATATTGAAGCCTGTCTGTCTGTTACGTTGTTTAATGGAGCATCATTGCACAAGTGGCAGTTACAGCGAATGTTTGTTGATTTCAATAGCCTCCCACAGTAAAACTGACACAGACTGTCTTCTTGAAAGTGAAGCATGTCTGATTGCTGTGGGAGGTTGCATGAGAACAGTTTAGATGAAAGGGAAGCAACCAAAAAGGTTATTTCTGCACCTGTCCACAGATCGTTCCTAACCTGCTGAATATTTCAGACACACAAGGAACTGCGGATGCCGATTTACAAAAAGAGACACAAAGTGCTGGAGAAACTCAATGCCTTAGGCAGCATATCTGGAGAATATGAATAGGTGACAGTTCGGGTCAGAACCCTTCTTCAGACTGATGGTGGAGGGATCTGGGGAGAAAGCTGGAAGAGAGGTGGGAGCAAGATAAAGTCTGACAAGTGATAGGTGGATACAGGTGGGAGGGGGGGGATTGCTTGATTGGCAGATGGTTGAACAAAGTCCAGGGATGAAAAGACAAAAAGTCGTGACTTAAGGATATAACAGGTACATGGGATGAGTATGTAAGTGATGGTTGGCATGGCCCAGTTTCCGAAGGGCTTGTTTCTGCGCTGTACAGCTCTATCCACAGCTTTCAGCTTTTCCTGAGTTTAACCCACGAGTCAAGATGAAGTGATGTCAAATTCAAGCCCTGTTAAAATAACTAGTTTGTTTCCTCCCATTCTTTATGTTCCAAACAAAATGGATTGCTTTTTAAATCTCGTGAGGTTTAATATTTTAGAACTTTAATATTTACAGGATTTAGAAGAACTTCAATAGTTAGAGGAGCAAATTAAATGACTGGGGCCATCAGGCGCAGGGGCTGCTGTGGAAAACAGTGAATGGTTGCACGTCACATGGTGGGAGTGCGGGGAGCGGGGCAAATGGGCAACGTGATTGAAAGAAGATACAGACGCAAAAAGGTGGAGTAACTCAGCGGGACAGGCAGCATCTCTGTAGAGGAGAGAAGGAATGGGTGACTTTTCTGGTCGAGACCCTTCTTCAGACTGTCAGGGAAGAGGGAGTCACAGAGATAATGAAGTATAAGAGATCTAAAGACATGAAGTTCAAGGAAAATATAGAATAGACCATTGTTAGCTCGGACAAAATGTAATCAGTGGGACAGTCAGACTGGTCGGAGAACCAGGAGGGGGAGGGATGGGAGAGAGAGACGGGAAAAAGAACTAAGACTGAAAGAAGTGTGTAGGAAGAAACTGCAGGTGCCGGTTTACACTTAGCGCAGACACAACATGCTGGAGTGACAGCGGGATAGGGCAGCATCCATGGAGAGAAGGAATGGGTGACGTTTCGGGTCGAGACCCTTCTTCAGACTGAGCGTCAGGATGGAGAAGTCACAGAGATATGCAAGTCATGTGATAGTATCAGAATTAGGCCATTCAGCCGAGATCTTCAGACTGTCGTGGAGGGAGAGAGAGAGGAGAGGGAGGGGGAGAGAGGGAAGGGGGGAGAGAGAGGGGGGGGGGAGAGAGGGAGAGCGGGGGAGAGGGGAGAGAGGGGAGAGAGAGGGGGGGGGGGGGGGAGAGGGAGAGGGGGGTGGAGGAGGGGGGGCAGGGGGGAAGGGGGGGGGGGGGAGGGGGGGAGGGGGAGGGGGGGAGGGGGGGGGGGGAAGAGAGGGAGGGGGGGGGAGAGGGGGAGGGAGGGAGAGAGAGGGAGGGGGGGAAGAGAGGGGGAGGGGGAGGGGGGGGGAGAGAGAGGGGGGGGGGGGGGCGGAGGGAGGGGGGGGGGGGGGGGGGGGGGGAAGAGAGGGAGGGGGGGGGGAAGGGGGGGGGGGGGGGGGGGGAGGGGGGGGGGGGGAGGGAGGGAGGGGGGGAAGAGAGTGAGGGGGGGGAGAGGAGGGGGGGGGGAAGAGGGGGGGAGAGAGGGGAGGGGGAGGGAGAGGTGGAGAGAAGGAAGGGAGAGGTTGAAGAGAGTGAGAGGTTGAAGAGTGAGAGGTTGAAGAGAGTGAGAGGGGAAGACAGGGAGAGGGGGGAGAGGGAGAGGGGGAGGAGAGGGAGAGGGGGGAGGAGAGGGGGGAGAGAGAGGGGAGGGGGGGAGCGAGGGGGGACAGGGGAAGAGGGAGAGATGAGAGGTAGAGCGAGAGGGGAAGAGAAAGACCGAGAGAGGGAGAGAGAGGGGGAGGGGGAGAGGGAGGGCGACGGAAAATAGAGGAGAGGGAGAGAGAGATGAAGAGAGAGAACGGAGAGAGGCAGAGAGAAAGGTAGAAGGGACAGAAGGAGATGGATAGATAGAGGGCTAGAGCGGAGAGTGGAGGGGAGAGAGATGGAGGGGAGTGGCGCTCAACATCAATGAGAGGGAGGGGGAGAGGGGAGAGGGGGGGGGGGGAGGGAGAGGTGGAAGAAGGAAGGGAGGGGTGAAGAGAGGGAGGGGGAGGGGGAGAGAGGGAGAGAGAGGGGGGGAATGGAGAGAGGGGGGAGTGGGGGAGAGGAAGGGGGAGAGAGAGGTGGGACGCTCACCTGAGCGGCGCTCACACGCTCGCTGCGGGGCAAGGTACGGCACTTCCGCCGCGCACAGGTCACGTCCGCCGCCTGCACCGCGTCAGTCTCGCGCGCCGCCGTTTGCTCGCAGATGCCCGCGAGATGCCGCGGGTTTGGCGCGCTTCTCCTGACCGGGCTCGGGCTCCACTAGAGGCCTGAGGTCGGGGCGCGTGCGCGTGCGCGGGCTCAGGTCCCCCTCCCCCCCGGCCGTTACAGTCAAGCGCGCGCTCCGTCCTCGAGCCGCCGCCAGAGTCACCGCCCGCGACCCTGACCCGACATGTTGGCGCTCAGGTACACGTTCCCCCCGCACCCGCGGAGCCAGGCGGTGGGGCTCTGGGGGCAACTGAGGATGGTCTCCTCCTCGTCCTCCATTACCGCCGTAGACGATGACCAGTTGCCCGTTATCCGCGTCCCGCAGCGGCTGCAGCAGCAGAAGCTGAAGCGCGGGGCGGGGAACCAGGCAGTGGCGGTGGGGCTGAGGTTGGTCAAGCCCGGCCGTCAGCTGATCGTGGGCAAGCGTCCTCAACTCAACCAGCACTCCGGCCGCATCTTCGGCAAGTTCGACCAGGTGCCGCTGGTCTCCAAGGGATGGAAGCACAGGAAGGCAGCCGGGGATTACTTCACCATCAACAACACCCGTACTCGGCCCCCGGCCTTGCCCGGAGACCAGGGGGAGGAAGAGGAGGAAAGGGAGGAAAGGCAGAAGTCCAGTGGAAAGGCGCCGAGCTTCAGTTCGCTGGGGCTGTGCATTGAGTTGCAGGACGCCTTGGACAAAATGGGCATCTCTCGCCCCACCACGGTTCAATCCCAGGCCATCGCGGCCCTCATGAGAAGGAAGAATATTCTGTGTGCCGCCGAGACTGGCAGCGGCAAGACCCTGAGCTACCTGCTGCCCTTAATGCATACCTTGATCTCTGAAAGGCTTGTGCCCATCGATACCGACTGGACTGGTCCGCATGGTCTGGTGTTGGTCCCGTCCCGGGAGCTGGCCGACCAGGTCTACCAAGTGGCCCAGTCCCTGGCGTCCAACCTCAATCTGAATGTGCAGACGGTCGGTGGAGGTC
Organism: Leucoraja erinaceus; assembly: GCF_028641065.1. Taxonomy (NCBI): domain Eukaryota; kingdom Metazoa; phylum Chordata; class Chondrichthyes; order Rajiformes; family Rajidae; genus Leucoraja; species Leucoraja erinaceus. The sequence goes on along the minus strand of NC_073393.1, from coordinate 8,994,638 downwards.
GTGGGTTGGGCAACGTAAAACTCGCCCTGTCCCGAGGACAGATTGACCTCCTAATATCCACACCTGGTATCCTTTGGAAGGCACTGAAAAGGGACTTTATCAGTCTACGTGAGTTGACCTACCTGGTACTGGATGAGGCGGACACTCTGTTTGATGCGAGCTTTGTGGAGCTGCTGGAGGGCATTCTCAACCATACCCAAATAGCTTCCAACGCCTCTGAAACCCATGGGGTGGAAAGGAAAGCTCAGCTGGTGGTGACAGGGGCAACATTCCCAGGTGGAGTGGGAGAACTCCTCAGCAAAATCACGGATTTGGGCAGCATCACCACAATAAAGAGCAAAGGCCTTCACTACCTCATGCCGCACGTGAAGCAAAAATTTACGAAGGTGAAGCGGGCTGATAAATTGTCTGAGTTCCTGCAAGTCTTGAAGCAACTTGCAAAAAGACCTGAGGTTGGAATTCTTGTGTTTTGCAACAATGCAGCAACTGTTAATTGGCTTGGTTATATCTTGGAAGACCATCGCATCAAACACATCCGGCTGCAGGGGAATATGGTGGCTGAAAAGCGAAGCAGCATCTTTGATACTTTTCAGAGGGGTCTCATAGATGTCCTCATTTGCACAGACATTGCATCCCGAGGCTTGGACACTCGGAGGGTGGAAATTGTAATTAATTATGACTTCCCACCAACTCTGTGTGATTACATCCACAGAGCTGGGAGAGTGGGACGTGTTGGGGGCAAGGTTTTGGGTACTGTTATCAGTTTTGTTACGCACCCATGGGACGTTGAACTGGTGCAGAAAATTGAAGCTTCAGCACGTCAAAAATTGATGCTCCCTGGCATGGAGTCCAAAATCAGTGAGGCAACAGCGAAAATCATAGCAGAATTATGAGAAGTGAGATGTTCAGACTGACAAATTCACATTGGCTGTAACAATTTTTGTAAGTTCGGCTTTTGAAGTAAACTTAAATTGTTTACAAAAATTAAACAGATTCTTAGATACAATAGTATTATGCATTGAAAAGTAAAAGTCATATAAAGTGCACAAAAATGCTGGAGAAACTCAGCGGGTGCAGCAGCATCTATGGAGCGAAGGAGATAGGCAATGTTTCGGGCCTAAACCTCGGACCGAAACGTTGCCTATCTCCTTTGCTCCATAGATGCTGCTCCACGCGCTGAGTTTCTCCAGCATTTTTGTGTACCTTCAATTTTCCAGCATCTGCAGTTCCTTCTTAAACAAGAAGTGATATAAGTTGTGTCCATAAGTTTCAGGTGTCACTGTTAGATAGGGTGGTCAAGAAGGCTTTTGGTATAATGGCTGTCATCGTGTTGTACATAGAAGTTAGAATGTTGTGTTGCAGTTTTAAGAGACATTGGCGAGACTGCACCTTAAGTGTTCTCTTTTGGTGGTACTCTATCAATATTTAAAATGCATTTGGACAGGTACGTGGATAGGAAAGGTTTAGAGGGAAATGAGTGAAAAGATTTTTCCTTCTTGCTTTGTAACTGAATTTTTCCTTTCCAGGCAGTGTCCTGTAGAATCTCATCTGCACCCTCTCTAATGCAAACACATCCTTCCATTGGTGACTAGAACTGCACACATTGTTCTCCAGTGCAGTCTGACAAATATTTTGTATAGGTGTTTCGTGATGAACCAATCCTTGTACTCAATATCTCAGCCTATGACAGCAATCACACTAAGTGCTGCCTTCACCACTCAATTCCACCTAAATAATTGTTCCCAGGAAATTATGAATTTGCACCCCAAATGATCCCTCTCTCTCTCTCTCTCTCTGTGATTTGTTAATTCTGTAACACAAAATGTCATTTATGTGACCGGCTGTAATGTTGGGGGGTTGTGGGTTGCTTTTATATGGAAAACAACATAAGTCCCAGCACCCTTACCTGTGTTACACCACTGGTTACCGAATTCCTGTCAGACTAACAACCACTTGCCACTGAAAAAGTTACTTATATAACTACTAAACCAGGTTCGCTTCTTAATAAACAGACACCACACAAACTGTTTGGTAGACCAGTTCAAAACTTTACTTAACATCGGCCGATGGAAGGGAGCGAGAATTCCAGCTAAGTGACCAATGTAGACACTTAACTGTGCTCAGCCACCTTCCCTTAACAACAGAATTACATTGCCTTAAATAGGGTTTTTATGTCCCCTTAGCACATTCCACAGACATTAGTCATGGTCAGAGGTACAGAAAAAGGTTACCACAGAATGCATCACATCAAACCTTTTGTTTACATGGTACAAGATATACTAAAAACATTGGCCATTTGCTTTAGGTCATTTTATCTCCAAATAGACCACCCTAGATTTTTTGCTGCTTCCTCTCTTGTCTCTTGGTCCCTCATAAACATAGACCATTTGTTTACAAAGATGTGACTAGCTATGTCTCTCTTCCTTTATTGCCTCCTCCCCCATAAACATTGGTCATTTGGTTTATGGCATCTTACTTCAAAGATATCTCTCTAGCTCCTTCTCTCTGCCTGTCACTTGGGAGACAATGTTATAGGATTTATTATCTCACACACCCGCAACCTAAGGCAAGCCTAATTTGAGACTAAATATAAGCTGTAAGCTAGCCCAGAAACCAATTTAATATCTTATATTTTTAACTAAAATTCGGCTTCATCATTCCATCCTTTTATCAAAATTTTGATAACTACAATCCTTGCTGAGTACATACGAAAGACCATAAGCATCTCATTAGACAAATTAATAGTACACTAGTAACACAATCAATTCATAGTGGACAATCGTTCCACAAGTCCCTCCAAACATTTTAAATGGCCACCAACCTCCCCCGGACGTGACACTAAGATACTACCATAGGACAGGAAAAGGATCATAAAAATTGCTCAGCCTTTATTCGGCTTCGCTTGGAATTCCCCGTGTGCTGGTGTAACTGGTTCATGCTTCTCTTGTGTGGCACTGCATTTGGAACATAACAATGCCCTGTCACAAATATACTGTTTCCTTAAAATACACCAGTGCCTTGGTTGTGGCAAAAACAGGTAGATTTAACTGGCCTTTGCAGACTTCTTACTGTCTGTAGTCAGGGTATCTTTGCTGCGCTTGTCATGTTTGACTTCAATCTTGTTTAAAAGGAGGTGTGTACCATCCTTTAAATGTGGGTTAGTCCGCAAGTTTGCCATTCTGAAGAAAGTTCAGTTCATGTGGGCTGGGCCACCCCAGAATAAAGGGAGCATCAATAGCCAATCGTCCTTGTTTCCACAAACTGTTCATAGTCAATCAAATGTATCCAGCGACGATGATCTTCAATCTTTACAGCAGTTCATGTTGTTAGCAACACTTGGTTGTTCTTTTCAATACAGTTTCAATTTCTTCTTGTCCCAGCACCCCCATCATCGTATAGCTTTTATGGCTCCCAGCAAAGCTCCTCCAACCTGGGAATGTAGATCTGGCAAGACATGGGTTAATTGCCAACCATACATAATTAGTTAATTGCACAGGGCCTGTAAGTGGCTTCCCCCCACTCTCCAGGGGGTGGACAGAGCAGCTTTTCCTGTATCAATAAAAAGTTGTGAATCTTGTTCACCAGCTGAGTTTCTCCAGCACTTTTGTCTACCTTTGATCCTCTATTCCTTCCTAACACTTCACTGTGAATTTATTCTTTAATCCGATTATCTCCGAAGAGGCTCTCCCCATCTAAATATTCAATTCTCCAAATATGTTCTCTTCCCCAATCTACTTTATCTTCTCACCTTTCATCCCTCATTGTGAGTTCCTTCAAACCTCCTTTTGTAAGTCATAAGACAATTTTTCATCTACCTTCATTTCTCTCACAGCACATGCTACAGCAACATCTTTTTGTTTGCTTGAAAACAGTAATCTTGCTTCATTTGCATTTTAAAAGACAACCTCTGTTATCATATCAAAACAATCTTTCCCAAAAGAACTCATTCAGAATCAGTAATCAATAATACATTTTCTTTTCTCTGTAATTTTGACATTTACAATCTCATTTAACACTTTAATCGGGATGAGTCTTTTTTTTAAAACTTGGTTCAAAAGATTTATAATCAACCAACACATTTTATCCATCGAGTATAGCTCCGCCCCCCATTCATGCCTGTTTCTTAATGGAGCACACCATAAACTTTGTCCATTTGCATTTTAAAGGACAAACTTCTTAAAGCGACACACAACTTTGCTCATTGCTTCGAATTTCACACATTCCACATACAAAAAACATTGTTTTACAAGCAGTACATATACAAAAACATTGTTTTACCAGCAGTATATAATATTTCATCTTCAAAGACGTCTCTTTGTAATTTACTTTCCCTTTTTCTGACAAGACTTCTGTTTACCAAAATCCTGGTTACCTAACCCTAATTGGACATTGATCCAGATCATGATTAGTCAGACTCCCCTTGACTTTTCAGTCTCCCTATCCTATCCTCATTTCTCCATTTGAATTTTCCTTCATCCCCAATTTTTTATAACATAGTTGCTTGTCAGAAAAAGGATTTACCTCCGGGGTAATTTTGTTTTGCAATCCCCATTGACTCTTTCCACCATCCCAGATACCTGTGGGTGGTGTGTACAGTGAATTGCTGTTGGATATTAAAATGTGCACATTTTTCCTTATTAATAGTGGCAATAAAATGAGGACCATTGTCTGAGCTTATGACAGTAGGTAGGCCAAACCTGGGATTAACAACAATGTTACTGTAGTTTCAGCAGTATTATTAGTGGTTGGTAGAGCTTCACTCCACCTGCTAAATAAATCTAAAATCACTAAGCAACACTGGGCCCTTGGCATTTCAATAAAATCAACCTGTATGCATTCAAACGATCGTGATGGCATTGGCGTCACCCCTGAGGGTATTTTAATTGGTTTGCCTGGATTATTTCGTTGGCAAATTTTACATTCAGAGGCCTGCTTCAGTGCCTCTTATCAAATTTTCGGGTGCCACCACATTTCCTTTGTTATCCTATCATTCCCTCCTTACCAGCATGGGTAAGACGGGTAAAAATGTATCGTATACACCAACTTGTCCAAGCGGGGTGTGCTGAATCAATGGCACAGCCCTCTTGTTTCCATAGTTATTTTTATATACAAGAGGCGTCCCTCTGTAATGTACATACCTCCCTCATGTTTGGCAGGACCGTTCTATTTGCTAGCATCTGTTTAGCTGCTGTCACTTTGCATTTGGATGTACAGGCTGCTTGCTTGGATACACTATCGGCAAATTCATTATCTTTTGCTATAGGGTCCCCAGCACCAGTGTGTGCAGTACATTTAATAATGATCAGCTGTTCTGGTAGCATCAATGCCTTAAACAAATTACGCACAGAAAGGGATTCCCGTGCTCCCAATCCTGGGGAGCTTTGTAATGTCAGAACTTCAAGGTATAGGGATGTTACTGACGGAACTGTCACAGGTAAGGATGCCATTGCTACTGGTGGACATCTCCCAAGATTATCTAACGCCTCATCTTCATTACCAAATAGGGTCGTCGTGCCAGACATGAAGTCTCCTCCAGAGGATTTACCAGTACTGGGTTTATTTTTTACGAACTACCACCTGTTTCTCACCTCCTGTCTATCTTTTAATTCTATTCTCTTGTTCCTCTGCCCACTGGCATTCTAGTTGCAATAATTTCCATCCTTTCCGAGTGCTATCCTTGTTTCTTAACTCTATCTAGCAATGTTACAAAATTTTGAGATTTAAAAAATCAAGTCTGCAAGTTATCCCATCAGATAAAGCATAACAATAAGTTTAATTTGACACCTAATTCACTTTCATATCTCAAGTAATAAAAATGTTATGGCCATTTTCATACTCGGAAATTAGCATCTTGTTCCCTATTGATTTTCTATGGACATAACAAAAAAGCTGTGATCATGGACAGTCAAAAGCCCATAACCTTCTTAAAAATTAAGCGAACTGAATGAAATTTTCAGTTATCATAGATTGAAGCATTCTGAAACAAATATAAAATAATCTTACTTGGATGACCTGAAATTAAAGCATATAATTAGTTAGTTACCCAATTGTAGCTAATTTCAAACTTCAATTACTAGATCTAAACATCTATCCATTTCTTAATAAATGATTAACATTTTTAAATAGCCTAAATGTCCAAATAATAGTCACAAATAATTCACAATAAAACATGATTTTTAAATCTCATTTACATCAATTTATAGGCCAAATGGAAGGAATTTAGTGTTCAATTGCTGTAAATTAAAGTATTTTAAATCGGCTTTCTAGTGGGTTCCTGTGAACGCGCTGGTTTAGAACGTTCACATTGCGCTGGATTTGTGCACTCAAATGCCCAGAAAAATACTGCGGGATATAAAAAGCCCAAAATGAGCTACTCGCTATAGAAAACTTTATATACAGGGTTCTTAAGAAGCCCCTTTTAATGTAAAAATAAGGTACATACCTTTAATTGTTTGCTTTATAAAACCCTGGGGCTGCGAGAGGTCGCGGGTTTAGAGAGTGATTTTTAAACTACTATAACTATTATACAAGGCCATAAAAACTAATAATACCCTTTGCGACGGGGTCTTTCAGCGATTTTCCGTTAATGATTTACTAGGCTGAACATTTTTGATTGCAACAGCCTAGTAAAAATCGCGTTTTAAACCTGCCCCCTCTAAACAGCGCCAAAAGCACGCACACGGCCTGGGGGCAGATTCTCATCGACGATTCAGGTAGGTTTTGTAACATACCTACTCCATCCCCTTCTTACATGCAGTATCCATCCAACTTCGAACTCTACTCTCCTCATGCTTCTCCTCTGTTCCTGATTTCCATGTTGTAATTCCTTTCTTCCATTTTTTTCCTGTCTTCCTTTCCCATATCAACACCTCTGCTTTTTTAATTGTCTCAACATTCCATGTGCCCCCTACTGGCCAGGCTTCATCCCCCAACCATTTGGTCAACTTGTAACTTAACATTCTAAATTTCTTATATACTTAGGATTCAAATAACACATATATTGGACCGGTATCCATAGCATTCCCCATAGATAGATAGAAAGAGAGAGAGAGAGAAAACAGACTTCTTAATTCCGAATCGTTCCAAATATATCAACCAGGCCGACCCACTAAATGTTTCTCAATTTGGCTGACTTTTTAATTCCTTAATATACGACCCAAGTGTCTCAACGAGGCCGACTCGCTAACCGAGACCCCCGTTTCTCAACTTGGCAGACGTCTTATCCCTTAAAATAAGCCCCAGGTGTCTCAACGAAGCAGACCCGCTAACCGGGACCCCCGTTTCTCAACCTGGCAGACTTCTTACCCTTTAATATACAACGCCACTTATTTCTCAATCCGACAACTCTTCGGATGTCTCAATAAGCCAGACGCACACCTCAACCCCCGTATCTCAACCCGACAAATCACGGATATCTCAACGAGGCTGATGAGCCCTTAGTAGAGAGAGAGAAAAAAAGAAAACAAAGATAGACAGAGAGAGAGAGGAACCGCTCAAGTCCTTCTTAACAATATACACAAGCCCTTCTTAAAAATACATGCACAATTCTGTCTTAAAAATACATACACAATATCCCTGCTTAAAAAAAAACCATATAAAGCCCAACTGGTCTTACCTGTGTCTGGTTCTAAGAACCTCGGCAGGGAACCAATTCAATGTCTGATGAAGGATCACAGATGTTCCCGGGAGTTGCTAGGGAGTCGGCCTTACAAGGGGGCCGATAGAGCTCAGTTATCTCCCTTCCAATCCCGGCAACCTCCGCAACCTCTTGCACAGTCAGCAGTTGATGTGGTCCCAGCGAGGCCTGCATAACTACGCCAATGAAAAAGTTACTTATATCTACTAAACCAGGTTCGCTTCTTAATAAACAGACACCACACAAACTGTTTGGTAGACCAGTTCAAAACTTTACTTAACATCGGCCGATGGAACATTTGTATGTAGACAATTTGTTGACAAACATAGACCATTTGTTTACAAATATGTGACTAGCTATGTCTCTCTTCCTTTATTGCCTCCTCCCCCATAAACATTGGTCATTTGGTTTATGGCATCTTACTTCAAAGATATCTCTCTAGCTCCTTCTCTCTGCCTGTCACTTGGGAGACAATGTTATAGGATTTATTATCTCACACACCCGCAACCTAAGGCAAGCCTAATTTGAGACTAAATATAAGCTGTAAGCTAGCCCAGAAACCAATTTAATATCTTCTTATATTTTTAACTAAAATTCGGCTTCATCACCACAACCCCCTGCTCTTATCATCAAGCCAATTTTGGATACAGTTTCTCAAAGCTCTTTAACCCCATGTGTTTTTCTCCTTGCGGACCAGCCTATTGTGTGAGGTTTTGTCAAATTTCACTGCACCATAATTGGTACATGTAACAATAAACTGACCTTGAACTTTGAAACCTTATCTTAAGTAACAAAAGTTACGAGACTTTCTGTTTTCACCAGTTTTTCTTGAAGCTACCTAATGTCTACCTTTGTTCTTAATATCTTGTTGAATGTCGATTTCATTTGCATCATACCTAAGAAGCCCTTTTGAAAGTTTAATTGTGAACGGCAGTATACAAGGTAAGTTGTTGATGATGGCCTATTTGATTTATTCAGTAGGGTTATATAACGTGGAAACAGGCACTTTGGCTCAACTTGTCCACACCGACCAACATGTCCCATCTACACTACTCCCACCTGCCTGCGTTTGGCCCATGTCCCTCTAAACCCGTCCTATCCATGTACCTGTCTAAATATTTTTTAAACGTTGCAAAGTGTTTTGAATAAAAGCTATCTTTCCTCCTAATTAAATTATACTAATCTACTCTAAATCCTGAGTTGTTTTGCTTTGGCTCAGAAAACTTAATATTCTTTTAGAATTATTTAATAATAGTCATGGTCAACTCTATCTAATACTAGGTGTAGCCACATTTAACAAATTAGTCAACAATATAAACTAAATTGTTTTTAAAACAAGGGCTTTCATTAAGCGTCTGTATGGTGTTTGATATTTGGACAGTTAATATAACTGAATATTTGAAAATTCAATAAGATTGCAGCCAATAGGGAGGTGATAATAGATGACTAGTTTAAAGATTTGGAAGCGTAACAAACCTCATTAAGCATTCTGATTTTTCCTTTATTTTTCTTTAAATATGAGAGCTCTAATATTCTAATGAGACTTGTCCGATGATTTGTTTCCGGATCATTTAGAACATTAAGGTAACGAGGGAGAAAAAAAAAATCAGGCTTTAAAAGCAAATTGCCTACAAGAGATCTTATTTTTATCAACTTTGAAATTCCCATTCACACCATATGGTATAGTTTTATGCAGTTATTTTATGATGAACTGCAATTTATTTTTCAGTACAGGTTTGACATTGAGTATATCGGTAACAATTTAGCGACATCAACTATAAACAGCGTGATACAAACTCTTCACCCGAAAGCATGAACAATAAATGCATTTCAATGAATACCGTTACCCAAAAGGCTTTTGGGAAGCATTTTCACTCCTAATAAACAGTAAAATAATTTTGTGTGCATGATTGAAATTCAGAAAGTAACACTGATACTTATTTTAAAACAAAATACCGATAGATTGTGAACAACAGTGATAAATATTTCTCAACATTAGACACATTACTGCAACCAAAAATAATAGACAATATTAATTTCTCACCCAGACTATTCCAGAAGGATAAAGTTATATATCATTAAATGTGGACATGAACCCATTTCAACATTGTCAATGTGATTTCAGAGGCACAGAACCATCTATTCACACTAATTCAGTATAATACGTTGAACATTAGAAGTAGATTTTGTCTAGTTATATTTATATTCAATAGTTTTTGTAGCTACAAATATATTCCACAGATTTGAGAAGTTTAAAATGTACAGTATTACACCCCACATCATTTCGCAAGGCAAAAGAACCAAATTCATTTTACAATAACTGCTTCCTCTTTATAAAATAGTCTTCTCTTGATATTGGAAAGATACAATTAGAATTATAAGGATTAAAGCACAATTATTTGTATTGGGCTTTTGGGATAATAATGTAGTTGTACTGTTAAACTTGCACATTTAATAGTCTTACACTTACTATTAAAATAAAAATTCCATTTAAATTCATATGAAAATTTTACTTTTAATTACTAAATGTAGGATTCATTTCCCAATGCCATCAATCAAAACTCCAAGGCACTAGATCTTGTGTCCATGGCCAACCAAATGAAACTAAATGATGCCAAGGGCAAGATACAAATAATACAATATATGGTTCATTATTAAATCTCTAAAATACTCTCCTAAATGGATCAAAATGTGATTCATTATAAATGGTATTGTAATTTACAATTTTATTTGATTTTTTTAAAAGAAATACTGTCACATTATACTGTGCTTATCTCACCGGTTGAAGTTTTCTCCAGTCTAAGTGTGTTGTGGCACTTGGGATTAAAACCCTTTCTATTACAGGTCCACTGCCAATTTCCTAGCACCCTTGATTCCAGAGTCTTGATGGATTATTTATTTTTGCTGGACCAACAAAGGTCAAGTGCGCTCTTGTAATTTTATAATCTACAAAATGTATTTCCTTGCTGCCACAAAGTCAGAAGACCTGAGTGTGCTGCTGGCAGAAAAGCTAAATTGCTTCTTCTCCCGCTTTGAAACATCACAACAGCACCCCGGATGGAGTACCTGGTAAGGTGCTCAAAGCGTGTGCCCACCAGCTCACTGCCATCTTCACCAGAATTTTCAACCTCTCCCTGGACCAGGCAGTTATTCCGTCCTGCCTAAAATCAGCCACAATCGTCCCAGTGCCGAAGAAGTCTCCCATCACCAGCCTTAATGATTACCGTCCTGTGGCCCTCACTCCGGTAATCACGAAGCGCTTTGAGAGATTGGTCCTCCAGCACATCAAGGACTATCTACCACCAGACTTCGACCCCCACCAATTCGCTTATCGCTAAAACAGATCCACGGAAGACGCCATTACCGTAGCTTTCCACTCTGTGCTGAGCCATCTGGAGCAGGGGCAGAGCTACGTCCGGATGCTCTTTGTGGATTATAGCTCAGCTTTCAATACAATTATTCCGGACAGTCTCATTGATAAACTGGTCACTCTCAGCCTCCCCACTCTCACATGTGCCTGGATAAAAGATTTCCTCACCAACCGGCCCCAGACTGTGAGACTCGGCCCCCACCTCTCCTCCACTCGCAGGTTGAGTACCGGCTCCCCACAGGGCTGTGTGCTAAGCCCCCTCTTATACTGTCTCTACACCTACGACTGTAGTCCGGCCCACAACAACAACCGCATCGTCAAATTTGCTGACGACACTACTGTAGTCGGACTTATTTCAAAGGGAGACGAGGCAGCCTACAGAGAGGAAGTCCTGAAGTTGACAACCTGGTGCTCAGAAAACAATCTGGCTCTGAACACCAGGAAAACAAAAGAGCTCATTGTCGACTTCAGGAGGCACAGCACCGACTTAGTCCCCCTACATATCAACGGCGAGTGTGTGGAGAGGGTCAACACCTTCCGGTTTCTCGGCGTCCATATCGCTGCTGATTTCTCCTGGACAGACAACACGACAGCGGTCATCAAGAAGGCTCAGCAGCGGCTGCACCTCCTGAGGGTCCTCAGGAAGCACAACCTGGACTCTAACCTGCTGCTGACCTTCTACCGCTCGTCCATCGAGAGCCTGCTGACATACTGCATTACAGCATGGTATGGCAGCTGCACCATGGCAGACAGGGAGAGGCTTCAGAGGGTAACTAGGACAGCACAGAAGATCATTGGCTGCCCTCTCCCCTCCCTGATGGATATTTACACCTCCCGCTGCCTTAGCAGGGCAAAGAATATCATCAAGGACAGCTCCCATCCTGCGTTTGGACTGTTAGACCTGCTGCCCTCTGGAAGGCGCTATAGGTGCATCAAATCCAGGACAAATAGACTCAGGAATAGTTGTTTTCCGAAAATTATAACTACTCTTAATTCACACATGCACTGACTTCACAGCCCAACACCCGGACATCCATCTGTATATATGTATATAGCGCCGCAGAATTGTGCACCTATCCCCCCCCCCCCCCTTCTCCCTTCTGTTTTTGTTTACTGTTTCTTGTTTTTTTGTACTAAATTATATGTATGCACTGAGTACGAGCAGCTTTTAATTTCATTGTACATGTATAGTGACAATAAATGGCATATCATATATCATATCACATTCCAACATGTCCTCCGACTGATTATGCTTGACTAAATGAATAGCTTGTGGATTGCCAGGCAATAGCAGGAACTTCAGCAAGTGAGATAAGCACAGTATAACATGACAGCAGTTATTTAAAAAAATTAAATAATATTGCAAATTACGATACCATTTATATTGAAACGCGTTTAGATCTGTGTATTATTAGAGGTTTAATCATGAATATACTTTATTTATATCTTGCCCTTGGCATCATTCAGTTTCATTTGGATGGCCATGGAACTAAGATAGCAGGAAATTATCTTTGTACCATTTTCTAGGCCACACTCAGACATGTGCATCTAGCAAAGGTTGACTTCAGATTCACCACAGAACCAAGAGCGAGAATTAGAAAGATAAATGGAGACAGAGGGAGGGTGAGAAAGACAGATAGCAGGGAGAGAGAAAGAGCGAGAGAGAAAAGAAATGCAGAGTGAAGGTCAGAGACGGAGTAAAAGACAGACAATCAGAAAGAGAAACAGAATGAGGGAGGACAAATAAGAGCAAGAGAGAGAGAAGCTATACTTAAAAATAGCATTGATTAGATTTAGACCCAGGGAATAGTCAAGAACAAATATATATTTGAACTAGATTAAGTGGGACCCGTTGGGTCCCATGTTCTCACGGGAGGGCTGGTCCCCCAACGCAATATTCTACCTCCACCAATTCCAATATTGGTGGGTGGGGGTGCTTTCTGGAGTGCTAGTATAGGTGTTGTGGGCCAAAGGGGCTGGTTTCCAGAGTGCTAGTATGGACATTGTGGACCAAATGGATTCTTGGGCTGGCAGCTCAGTCACTCAGGCCTGGTGGGCTGGCAGCTGAGTTACTCAAGCCTGGTGGGCTGGTAGCTCAGTCACTCGGCCTGGTGGGCTGGCAGCTCATAAACTGCCAGAAATTCTGCCCAAAACAGGTGAGGGACTCCTAGAGAAGGGGGGGAAGGGTGGAGAAGCAATTTTAGACATTTTTCTTTTTTTTTCTGCAGATCATAGCAATGAAGGAGAAAAGTCTATCCTGGCCTTGTGCACATTGAGCCAATGAAGGGTGGGAGAAAAAATACTGGGGTGAGGTTTAATACTTGCAGGGGGAATACTTACTGATGGGCCAAAGGGACTCCTCCTGGACTAGCACAGGCCTGATGGGCCGAAGGGGCACTCAAAAAAAAATGTCAGTGTAATCTCAGTGAAAAAGCACTTTTCCTGGCCTGGCATGGGCCTTTTAGGCCAAAACGCTCCTCCTGGGCTAATACTGGCATTTTGGGCAAAAGGGACAGGATTCTCTGATAATGGGGGCTTTGTGGGCCAAAATTAGTGGTTCTAGGCAAGCCAAACAGCTAATTTCATTTCCATTTCAATTTAAAGCACAGGGCAGGCCAAACAACTCATTTCCATTTCAATTTCAAGCACAGGGCAGGCCAAACAGCTCATTGCAGTTTCAAGCACAGGGCAGGCCAAACAACTCATTTCATTTTCATTATGGGCTAACAAATCATTTATTGCAAGTACATTGCAGACTGACAGTTCAGCAGACTGACAGTTATTAACTCTCCCTCGCGATCTTCCAGAGTGACTGACTCGTGTCCAGGCATCCGGGGTTTTGTAGCCCCCCCCCCCCCCCCCCCCCCCCCCCCACATTACCTTCATCATGGTGACTGTTGGTTGTACTGCTAGGACTCAATGATCCTAATGACTTTCCAATTATCTGTGTTACCCCATTATCCATCTGGTCCCTATGATCATCTACCCAACCTTATATCTTATATTCTGAAGACATTTGCTGACCCGAAACGTCTCTTATTCTTTTCCTCCAGAGACCTACAGAGTTACTCCACCACTTTGTGTCTATCTTTGGTATAAACCAGCAACTGCAGTTGCTTGTTTCTACTTGTATACACCTTACCAGGTCTAATGACTCTTTACCATCTCCCTGGCAGCCCCCACATCCAATTCATAAATCTAAACCCTAACCCATACCATTCTCTGTCATTTCTTCCCACCTACCCTGTGTGACCAGTGTGGGAGATCATAAACAATGGTCTACCATAGACCTTATACATGGCATAATATCAGAGGCACCTTAGCAAGAAAATCCAAATGTTCTCCCAAGACAATGTTGGCCTCTGGGCTATAATTTGAGTATTCTTGCTCTAATAAGATAAAGGTGGAAAAATTAAACAGGTTTATGAATTCTAATTCAAAACATATTTTTAAGCACTGTCACCAAGTTTTGAGTCGAACTGGAGCGTAAAGCGAAATCAAACTGCACAAGAATCATTTACAAGCTGGTTTAGAAATCTGAAAGAATTCAAATGGAGATCAGTTCCCAGATTGAACTGCGAAGTGGGCTTATTGATTAGACACCTACAAACAATAACCAAAAATGTGTTAAATTCTAAAATGGGAAAATGTCACAGTGATAGTCAAAGCTTACCATTCAAGAACCTTTCTTTTGCATCTGTTCAGAATTCCACTTATTACCAACTGCTAAATCTCAATGCATGTCTCCTGTTTTACAAGAGTGTGAAGTACATACCCAGTCAACATTTGTAACGTGCTCCAGTATAGTTGCCATTATCTGTTCACATTGAATGATTTATGACCAATGTTAATCTAACTATGATGGAGTTAGTTTATGATCCCAGCATTAGGTGTCTGTATAATGCAGACATCTGCTATCATCGTTGTTTGCATTCTAGATGGATGTGCATATTCACAGGCTGTGCGTTCGTCTGGTGGACGCATCTGAAGGCAATGCTTTCAAGCGTTTGTACTTGTAGAGGCAGCAGAGAAGTTTTCCATGCGGATCCTGACAACTTTTTCCTCAATGGGATGTGGGGAAGGGAATTTGCACACAAAGGCCTGATGGCAGGCTTTCCGAAAGTTTTCCGACAGGAATCCATATATTATGGGATTGATGCAGGAATTTCCATACACCATGCAATGCGAGATGATCCTGAATGCAAAGGATGCATCAGTCATCGGGAAATTTCCAAATTGGGCCCACATGGTTATGATGTGTTGAGGCAGCCAAGACAGAAGAAAAGTGGCCACAACTAGCATGACTGTCTGGGCAGTCTGTGGAGAGAGTAAAGAAGAAACATAATTTAATTTCATAATTAGCTGAAATAAAATTCAAATACTGAGGACAATTGCATTATTCAGTTGTAATTATTAGTGAGGCTTTATATCATTTCCATGCAGATAACCTGAATTGATTGCATATTCTCCATGTACAAGTAAACAGAGTGCATTGGAGCACAGGATCAGCTCAGGATTTTAAACAAATTTAAGTAACTTAAATTCCCAGAAGGGGCTGTCCCACTGCGGCAGCCTAATTGGCGAGTTTAGGAGATATTGAAAAAATGTCATGTTGAAGACCTCCTTCGACTATGTAGAAGACCTCCTACAACCTCCTTCAACTATGTTGAATGAATGAATGAATCTCTTTATTGTCATTGCACATGGTACAACAAAATTTAAAAGTCAATCCCACGGTGCGATTCACAAGAGCAATTTTAAATATATAAGAAAAGGTAAAAATATATACATATTAAAAAAAGATTTTACAGATAAATAACAATAGCAGCTGAGGTAGAACCATTCAGTTGAATGTGAGTGTTATTTCTTATTTTGCATTGTTAAGTTCACGTATGGCTATGGGGTAGAAGCTGTCTCTGAGTCTGTTTGTGCGGGTTTTGAAAGACCTGTACCGTCTGCCAGAGGGCAGCAGGTGGAACAGGTTGTGTCCAGGGTGGGAAGGGTCCTTCAGGATGTTGGCTGCCCTGCCAAGGCAGAGAGCTGAAGATGTCCTTCAGGGAAGGCAGTGGGCAGCCAATGATTTTTTGTGCGGTGTTGATGACCCTTTGAAGGGCTCTCCTGTCCGCTGCAGAGCAGCTGGCATACCATGTGGTTATACAGTACGCCAGCACACTCTTGATGGAGCAGCGGTAGAAGGACACCAGCAGCTTCTTCTCCAGATTGTTTTTCCTGAGGATCCTCAGAAAGTAGAGTCGCTGCTGGGCCTTCTTGACTGCTGTGGTGGTGTTTGTAGTCCAGGAGAGATCCTCTGTAATTTGTGTGCCCAGGAATCTGAAGTCTGAGACCCTTTCCACAGTCCCCATTGATGAATAGGGGTTTGGGGGCTGCACTGTTCTTACGGAAGTCTATGATAATTTCCTTTGTTTTTGTGGTGTTTAGGATGAGGTTGTTGTCTGAACACCACGCTGTCAGTCTTTGGACTTCCTCCCTGTAGGCTGTCTCATCTCCTTCTGAGATACGTCCAACCACAGTCGTGTCGTCCGCAAACTTGACGATGGTGTTGGTGGAGTGGGCGGGGGCACAATCGTGGGTGTAGAGGGTGTAGAGGAGGGGGCTCAACACACAGCCCTGTGGGGAGCCGGCGCTGAGTGTGATGGGGGTGGAGAGGTGATGGCCCAGTCTGACAGTCTGGGGGCGGTTAGACAGAAAGTCCTTGATCCAGAGGCAGATGGGTTGGGAGAGTCCTAAATCCATGAGTTTGGTGACCAGTCTGCTGGGGATGATGGTATTGAAGGCGGAGCTAAGGTCAATGAAAAGCATCCTCACATAGCTCCCCTGGTGTTCGACGTGGGTCAGTGCAGTGTGAAGAGCAGTGGCGATGGCATCCTCAGTGGACCTATTTGCTCTGTAGGCAAACTGGTGTGGATCGAAGGTGTGCGGGAGGCTGGCTTTGATGTGCTGCTGGACCAGCCTCTCGAAACCATTCATGATGACTGGTGTGAGAGCGACCGGTCGGTAGTCGTTAAGGCCGCTGATAACAGGCTTTTTTGGTAGTGGGATGATTGTGGCAGACTTCAGGCACGGTGGGATGATGGATTTGGACAGGGACAGGTTGAAGATTTTCGTGAAGACCTCGGAGAGCTGGTCTGCACATTCCTTCAGAACCCTTCCTGTCACGCCATCCGGGCCAGCAGCCTTCCTCGGGTTCAGACTAGCTTCGGAAAAATTGGACATCGAATAGTGGAGATTGAAGACGATCTCCTTCGACCTCCCTTCGACTATGTTGAAGACTATCTACGACTACCTTCAATTACCTTCGACTACCTTCGATTACCTACGAATAGCATGCCGACCTACTTCGACTAAACGTACCAGTAAAAGTATTGATTTTTTTCCATGGCGACTTTTTTTACCTGCAGGCATTTTTCAACATGTTGAAAAATATGCCGCGACCTAGCTGAGGCCTCGAGTACACGGGGTCTACTCGAGCATGAATGAGAGTTACAAAGACCTAGGACCTCGTGTCAACCATGCTGCGAGTATGAGTTGAGGACAAACTCGCCAGAACTCGCAGATTAGGTCACCGCAGTGGGACAGCCCCTATACTGACCTTTCTATCCTCCACTGTCAGTGTGAAGCCTCATGCAAATTGGAGAAACAGCACCTCATATTTTGCTTGGGCAGCTTACAACCCAGCGGCATGAACATTGATTTCAATTTCAAGCTCCTGCCACCGCTCCCCCTCTCCCCACCATAGTCGTCTGCTAGTTCCACTGTTCAGTATCTCCGCCACGGCTAACAATGGGTCGGCACCACTTCAGAGTCCCAAGGCCACCAAATTCAAGTGCTTTTCATACCACTCCAAGCGTTGGCCAGTGCCGTTTCTACCTCTTTCAGCAGGGTGCAAGCCTCAAATTCAGTGCAGTTTTATTCCCCTTCAACCCGAGTCCAAGGCCACCAAAATTCGGGCAGCTTCATACAGTTCATGCAGGGTGAAATTCATAAAACCACACAAAACACCAAACTCACAGTTCAGTAGACATTCCCAGTTGATTCACCAGTCATGACCTCTCCCCCACCCACATGCAGAGACTGAGCCCCCACACTTCTGGGTTTTATAAATAACCAAAAAGGTGTGGCTACACAGAAACATTCTCTACATTTTTTAAACACTAATAACACTTTTATTTTTCATTGATGGGAAGAATTCTCTGCACCTGCTCAGCGGAGGGGGGACTGAGTAAGATGGCCAAAAAATCACAGCCGTAAATGTAGCTTTTTATCTAAAATCAATATACAGTACAAACAGGAAGTAAATGCATTTGTGGTAGTGCCTTTTAACTTCAAGCCAAATCACGCAAGCCACCATTTGCAGTAAGTAGTGCCTTTCAACTTCATGCCACCATTTGCAGTAAGTAGTGTCTTTCAACTTCAAGCCAATACACCCACGCCACCATTTGAAGTAAGTAGTGCTTTTCAACTTCAAGCCAAAGCACCCAAGCCACCATTAGCAGTAAGTAGTGCCTTTCGACCTCAAGCCAAAGCACCCAAGCCACCATTTGCAGTAATTAGTGCCTTTCAACCTCAAGGCAAAGCACCCAAGCCACCATTTGCAGTATGTAGTGCCTTTCAACTTCATGCCACCATTTGCAGTAAGTAGTGCCTTTCAATTTCAAGGCAAAGCACCCAAGCCACATTTGCAGTAGGAAGTGCATTTCAACTTCAAGCCAAATCACCCAAGCCATCATTTGCAATAAGTAGTGCCTTTCAACTTCAAGCCAAAGCACCCACCAGCATTTGCTGTAAGTAGTGCCTTTCAACTTCAAGCAAAGCGCCCAAGCCACCATTTGCAGTAAGTATGCCTTTCAACTTCAAGCCAAAGCACCCAAACAACCATTTGTCCCTCCCCCTCCCTCCAGCAGGTGCAGCAGAGAGAATGGTGATTTTTTTTAAACTTCAAGCCAAAGCTCCCAAGCCACCATTGCAGTAAGTAGTGCCTTTCAACTTTGAACCAAAGCTCCCAAGCCACCATTTGCAATAAATAGTGCGTTTCAATTTCAAGCCAAAGAACCCAAACCACCATTTCCAGTAAGTAGTACCTTTCAACTTCATGCCACAATTTGCAGTAAGTGCCTTTCAACTTCAAGCAAAGCACCCAAGCCACCATTTGCAGTAAGTATGTCTTTCAACTTCAAGCCAAAACACCCAAATAACCATTTGCAGGCAGTGCCTTTTTACTTCAAACAAACCATATTTTCATTTTCAAACCACATTTAGGGTACTCACAGTTGTGTAAACATTTGTTCAGTGTTATTCAGAGCTCAGAGAGACGTGACCATTGGCTTCATCCTTCTTGCAGAGATTGAGTGAGGCACATTACTTCCTGGTTTTATAGTCCCTCCCCCTCCCTCCAGCAGGTGCAGCAGAGAGAATGCTGATTTTTTTAAACTTCAAGCCAAAGCTCCCAAGCCACCATTTGCAGTAAATAGTGCATTTCAACTTCAAGCCAAAGCACCCAAGCCACCATTTGCAGTAAGTAGTGCCTTTCAACTTCAAGCCAAAGTTCCCAAGCCACCATTTGCAGTAAGTAGTACCTTTCAACTTCAAGCCCAAGTTCCCAAGCCACCATTTGCAGTAAGTAGTGCATTTCAACTTCAAGCCAAAGCTCCCAAGCCACCATTTGCAGTAAGTAGTGCCTTTCAACTTCAAGCCAAAGCACCCAAACAACACCCAAACAACCATTTGTAGGCAGTGCCTTTTTACTTCAAACAAACTATATTTTCATTTTCAAACCACATTAAGGGTACTCACAGTTGTGTATACATTTGTTCAGTGTTATTCAGAGCTCAGAGAGACGTGACCCTTGACTTCATCCATCTTGCAGAGACTGTGAGGCACACCACTTCCTGGTTTTATAGTCCCTCCCCCTCCCTCCAGCAGGGGCAGCAGAGAGAATGGTGAATTTTTTTAAAACATTAATATCTGATTTGTCATCTATGGGCAAAATCCTCCGCACCCGTAAGGCGGAGGGGGGCTCTGAGCGTGGTGTCCAAAAATGACGGACGTAGTTGGCGGCGTTCTGTCAGAAATCGCAGCACAGTAGGCCAAAAGAGGTCAAGATCAGAGATTTAGTAATATACTAGACCAAGTGCAGACCCGTTGGGTCTGTTCGCCCAACGTGCAGTTGTGGGGGGGAGGCGGCATGCAGCGTCACACACACTAACTATCTCCCCCCCCCCCCCCCCCACTTACGCTAATTACCCCCTTGATATATTAATTTTATTAATTTGCTCCTTTTACCCCATAACCACCCTATCTACTGACGCATAGCCCCCAACTTGCAGTCACATCTAGAGGGGGGGGGGGGGGGCACGGGAGTAGAGAGTGAGGGCAGAGAGAGAAGGGGCAGAGACAGAGAGAGAGAGACACACAGAGAGAGAGGGGCAAGAGGGAGAGGGGGTGGAGAGGAGGAGAAGAGGGAGGGTGGGGGAGGAGGGGGAGAGAGAGAGAGAGGGGGGTGAGGTGGGGAGCGGGGAGGGAGGGTGGAGGGAAGTGGGTAGGGGGCTGTGGAGGGGAGGGGGTTTAGGGGAGGGTGGGGGAGGGGAGAGAAAGAGAGGGGAGAGGGGGAGAGGGTGTGCTGAGGGGGGTGAGGTGAGGGGGAGAGGTGGGGAGCAGGGAGGGGGAGGGAGGGTGGAGGGAAGGGGGTAGGGGTGTGTGGAGGGGAGGGGGGTTTAGGGGGAGGGATGGTGGGGGAGGGGATGGAGGGGAGAAAAAGAGGGGCGAGAGAGAGGGGGGGGGAGGGGGGAGAGGGGGGAGAGGAGGGGGGGGGGAGAGGAGGGGGCGGTGAAGAGGAGGGGGGGAGAAGAGGAGAGGGGGCGGAGAGGGGGGGGGAGAGGGGGGAGGGGAGAGGAGAGAGGGGAGAGAGGGGAGAGAGGAGAGAGGGAGAGAGAGGGAGAGGGGAGAGGGGGGAGGAGAGGGGAAGAGGAGAGAGAGGAGGGGTAAGAGGAGGGGGGAGAGGAGGGGGGAGAGGAGAGGGGGAGAGGAGGGAGAGAGAGAGACAGGGGGGAGAGAGAGAGACAGGGGGAGAGAGAGAGAAAGAGAGAGGTATAGGGAGAGAGAGAGGTGGGGAGAGAGAGGAGGAGGAGGAGAGAGAGTGCCTTTTTACTTCAACCCAAACCCAAACAACCATTTGCAGGCAGTGTTTTTTTACTTCAAACTAACCATATATTAATTTGGCTATTAAAATGGCGTGAAAGAAAAATTTTCGATAATATATACAAGCAAGAAATATTAAACCATAAGATTATCATTCTTTAGAAATTCTTTCCTGGTGACATATTTCCTCAGTGTTAACTATCAGATCATTTTGCATTTGAGGGGCCAATAAAAAAAATGAAATGAATTTTAGGAGTATCTGGAAACAGCCATAAAATAAGGTATTTGAAAACACCCACCCCGCAAAAATTATCCTTTATATGTCGTATTGTTATAGTGAAAGACTGTTAAATGCAAATTCAGACAAAAGAATAATGTAAATGTTCGTGTCTGAAATTCATCAGAAGGCTGTAACATTTATCTACTGTTGATGAAACTTCATCTATTCCTTTCCAGTTGGACAGGATGTAATAACAAGAATTAATTAGAAAAGCGAGAGTGAAAATGGAAGTTGAGAGGGTTAAGAAGCATGCAAATGAAAAAAAAATCAGGAATACTGTAAGTTAAATACTAAAAAATGAATAAATGCTCAATAAATAAATGGTGTACAACCACATCATAATGAAATCATGACAGAAATCCTAAGACTAATGAATATAGACTAAGGAAGACCAACTCATAGGCAATGACAGCAAAATGACAGAACTATTGATCAGGCATTTTCTCTCAGTACCTGGCTGGATATGAGAATAATAAAACATGTACCTGATATTCAATCTGCCCCATGCCTTGCTTTTGCAACCTGCCCCTGCATAAACCTCAAGTGCACTAATGCACCGTGTTCATTGGAACAAATTGAGCTACAGATCTCACCTTACACTGATCTCGTGAAACAGAGTGATGTGCACATGGTGACAACACCTCAGACAGCTGAGCCTCTGCTCCCGAAAGCCTTTTTAATGTTTTATGCTAAAAGTGCTGCAACTGTTTCTGATATTCAGAGATATCAGTATCTTTAAAAATACTAGATTTATGTAAATACTAGGTGATATCTTAATAAATATATCTAGAGGCACGGTGGCGCAGCAGTACAGTTGCTGCATTACAGCACTAGAGACCCGGGTTTGATCCTGACTACAGGTGATCTGTATGGAATTCTCCACATGACCACATAGGTTTTCTCCCATGGTGGAAAAAAATGGGTGCTCCAGTTTCCTCCCACACTCCAAAGACATGTAGATTGTATAGGAAGGAACTGCAGATGCTGGTTGAAACCGTGGACACAAAATACTGGAGTAACTCAACGAGACAGTCAGCATCTCTGGAGAGAAGGAATGGGTGACATTTCGGGTCGAAACCCTTCAGACTCATCTTAGATTTGTCGGTTGCTTGGATGGGTAAAATTGTAAATTATCCCAAGTGTAGGATAATGTTAATGTGCGGGGATTGCAGGTCAGCAGTAGACTAGGTGGTCCGAAGAGCCTGTTTCCACACTGTATCACTAAACTAAACTATTATGTTTTAAGACTGTTATGTCTAGAGCCAGGATGTTTGGGCACTAAAATACTAATAGGCAGGCAAAAAGGCATAATAAAATTACAAAAAAGGCATTTATTGACAAAAAGGCATAACACATTTATTTCCACCACCAAAATATGGTTCAAAATAATAAAATAAAGGTATACTCCATTAAATGACCAAAGTTGCCTGGTTGCACATTCATTACTAGCTTTTTTCAAATGATCTTGTGTTAAAATATGCTGTCTGCCAGACAGAATATGCTTCACTGGGGTCACTGGTGCATACCCGAAAACAGGCTACAGACTCTATATTCATTACAACTACCTTTGAGAACTTTAGCTATGTTTTGTATTTCTTTAAGATCTTTGTTAGGTAAAATCACTCTCACGTTTTCCTTGTATGTCTTTACCTGCATCGCCAAGAACTTTACAAATATCGTCAGTTACTTTGTTAAAAATCTGCAAGTTAGTCACTAATGTTTTGCCACGTTTCTCAAGGGAAGTGATAGCTTGCGAGAAGTTTGCAAAATTTGAAGCAATAAACACAAGATCGCGGTGGAGGGACTTTTTTTGCATGATTTCACTGACGATCCTGACGGCAGCAGATTCTCCTTTTTCGAAACAGTTGGCGATTTATTTTATCTTTTCAAAATTTGCAGCGTAGTAGAGTTCAATAGAGAGCCATGTATCCCCCACCTAATCAAAATGGGCTGAGGAGGTAGCGGAATCTCGGGTGCCATTTCCTTGAACAACTGCATACGTGATGGTACTTTGAGGAAGATTTTCTTGACATTGGAAACTAGGTGATCGACATTTGGAAACAAGCTATGTGTGTGCTTGTTTTATGGTCATATGGAGGGGTCTTTTCCTGCACTATACTTTCCTATCTTCTATGTTCAATCCACAGTATCCTATCAAATCACTTGCTAATTTTGTGATTTATTTTCAAGAGAAACAATTAATTGAAGGACCGAATGGCCTACTCCTGCATCTATTGTCTATTATATAGCATACACAAAGTGTATGAGTTCTGCCTTATTCTTTGATTTAAACATGGTTACATTTTTAGGTGAAAGAAAGTAAAGGGAAATACGTAATTTGAGGCCATTTGAAAGCATTACTTGCTTTTATAATGTAACATTATTGTAGGGATAGCTCTTCACTTATTCAATGGTGTAAAATTTAATAGAAATCGTGGCAATGGTGTGTCTGCTTTCACTTTGAGTTCTGTTGTCTTCTGAAGAAAATGTGTACAAAAGTAATTGTGACAATCTGTTTTGCTTGATCTGTCCGTCAATAACAACAGGTATCAGAATGGAATTTGATTTTTGTTTTCAAGAATAGATTGAAAGGCACAAAGTGAATTATGAACCTAGCTGGCTATATTAAGAAGCTGTATGTACAGGAAGGAATTGCAAATGCTGATTTATACCCAAGATAGACACAAAATACTGGAGTAAGTCTCAGCAGGACAGGCAGCATCTCTGGAGTAAAACAATAAGTGACGTTTTGGATCGGAACCCTTCTCAGACCATCACCTATCCATGTTCCCCCGAGATGTTGCTTGATCCGCTGAGTTAGTCCAGCATTTTGTTTCTATCTTCTATATTAGGAAGCTCCTGACTCTTGGCGCTTGTGTTATGGAATAGTATTTTGAGCCAAAGCTTTTTGGAAGTTTGGCAACCGCCATGAATTCAGGGTTACGATGGTATGGGTTGAATGCTACCAGGAGTGGTGTCAGAGTTTCCAAAGGGAAGTTAGTGGAAGTTTCCTTGTTTCTACTATTCAAAGTATCCTATATGCCTTGAAAGAATGGCAATGTTTCTGAAGTCTGGAAGTCTGGAATCCACGCTGTGTTCGTACCTTTTTCTTGGAGCGCTTTGATTTTTTTGAAACATTCCTCATCTTTTTGTGGAGATGGAACAAGATCTGAAGGAGAGACAAGAAGTGACAAAAGAGTAGCTCTCATGTGTAGCACACTTATGATTCAATAGACAATAGGTGCAGGAGTAGGCCATTCGGCCCTTCGAGCCAGCACCGCCATTCAATGTGATCATGGCTGATCATCCCCAATCAGTACCCCGTTCCTGCCATCTCCCCATATCCCCTGACTCTGCTATCTTTAAGAGCCCTATCTAGCTCTCTCTTGAAAGCATCCAGAGAACCTGCCTCCACTGCCGTCTGAGGCAGAGAATTCCACATACTCACAACTCTCTGTGAGAAAAAGTGTTTCCTCATCTCCATTCTAAATGGCTTACCCCTTATTCTTAAACTGTGGCCCCTGGTTCTGGACTCCCCCAACATTGGGAACATGTTTCCTGCCTCTAGCGTGTCCAAACCCTTAACAATCTTATATGTTTCAATAAGATCCCCCTCATTCTTCTAAACTCCAGAATGTACAAGCCCAGCCGATCCATTCTCCATCAGCAAATGACAGTCCCACCATCCCGGGAATTAACCTTGTAATAGCCCTGTCCCATGGTACGAGTTTATTCCAAGAGCTCTCCCAAGCTTAAAAAAAATCAAACTCGGGGTAAGCACGGAGAATGAACGTAGCGGGTACGTCAGAACTCGGGGACGTCTCTTAGCGGCTCATAACATTAACGGCAGGTACTCGGGAAGACTCGCTAACGGGAGGTAAGCACGGGAAGACTTGTGAAGATTTTCCAACATGTTGAAAAATGTCCACAAGAGCTCCGAGTACCGACGAGTGGCTATTACCGTAAATCTCCGAGTTCGAATCAGGGCAAACTAGAGAGAGCGCTTGGAATGAACGTGTACCGTGGGACAGGGCTTTCAACCTACGCTGCACTCCCTCAAGAGCTAGAATGTCCTTCCTCAAATTAGTGGACCAAAACTGCACACAATACTCCAGGTGTGGTCTCAATAGGTACAACTGCAGAAGGACCTATTTGCTCCTTTATTCGACTCCTCGTGTTATTAAGGCCAACATGCCATTCGCTTTCTTCACTGCCTGCTGAAACTGCATGCTTACCATCATAGACCGATGAACAAGGACCCCCGGATCCCGTTGTACTTCCCCTTTTCCCAACTTGACGCCATTTAGATAGTAATCTGCCTTCCTGTTTTTTATACCAAAGTGGATAACGTCACATTTGGGCAGCTTACACCCCAGCGGTACGAATATTGATTTCTCTAACTTCAAGTAACCCTTGTATCCCCTCACTCTCTGTCACTCCCCTACCCTCGTCGTGGTACTATTCGGCCTGTTGAGTTTCACTGCCTCATTATCATCTAGCCCACTGCAAACAATGGACCATTGTGGGCTCCACCTTTCCTTGATCAACGTTGTTTTTTGCATATCTTTCATTCCTTTGTTCTATGTGCCGTCCATATCTCTCGCCTCCCTTTCCCCTGACCCCTCAATCTGAAGAAGGTTATCGACCCCAAACGTCACCTATTCCCTCTCTCCAGAGATGCTGCTTGACCCGCTTGGTTACTCCAGCATTTTGTGTCTATCTATGATTTACAAGCGTTTGTTTACCACCGTTGATAAAATAAAGCAAGCAAGTTTGTGTACAGTTCGACCCAGTGTGATGCTTAAAGTAAACGCCCAACTTCGCTAAATATTAAGCGGGTTAATGACGCATTTTCAATAATATATCAGATAGATTCTCTGCAGATCCTGTTCGATAAGGGATCGATCCTAGCAACGAGCCCGTATGCACCACAGTACCATCAGACCATATCAACCCTTGGATACAACTCTTGCACTAACCATGCTCGGGTATTGCAATCTGATGAAGGATCTTGGATCTGATATGTTAACTATTTATCTGCACAGATTGTTAGCTGACTCGCCGAGCGTGTCTAACATTATTGTTTTTTCCTTAACTTCAGAATATGAACACCAGTCAGATGTATTTTAATTCTTAATTCTAACCTTACATTGTAGGATTGTACTGAGATTTCCCAGACTTTTAAACGCACGGAATAACACAGCAGGGATGGGAAAAAACGAAGTGCTGGAGAAACTAATTAGACCAGGCAGCCAGCATCTGTGGAGAAAAACACAAAGTGCTGGAGGAACTCGGCGGGTCAGGCAGCATCTGTGGAAGGAATGGACAGAGGACGTTTCGGGTCGGGACCGTGCTACAGAACAGTTCACCAGTTGCGATGAAGGGCTTTTCAAAGACCTCGGGACTGAGCTACACGGGGCGGCACGTTACCGAATGCGAACTGGGACCTATAACCATATAACCATATAACCATATAACAATTACAGCACGGAAACAGGCCATCTCGACCCTTCTAGTCCGTGCCGAACACATAATCTCCCCTAGTGCCATATACCTGCGCTCAGACCATAACCCTCCATTCCCTTCCCATCCATATAACTATCCAAACTATCCAACCTAATTCCTAATTTGTGAGCTCCTCTTCTCACAGTAGCTCTCGAGATCACTTTCTCCGCAACAATTTGCACCCCCCTCTCTCTCCATCCCTCCTCCACTCTAGTCGTCCTGTTGAGTTTCACTGTCTATAACTCATTGTCACCTAGACACAGCCAGATTTCCTTGACCATCTTTCATTCATTTATTCAATGTGTCGTCTATATCTCTCGTTCCCCTTCCCCTTGACTGAAGAAGGGTCTCGACCAGAAACCGTCAGCTATTCCTTTTCTACAGAGATGCTGCCCGACCCACTGAGTTAACTCCAGCTTTTTTCGTGTCTATCTTCGGTGCAAACCAGCATCTGCCGATCCTCCCCCCACAACTTGCTGCGCTTGGGCTGGCCGTTGAACCCCGACACCCCGGGACATGGCGTGTACTCCACAAGGGTACAGTTACCTTGGCATAGCAGTAGCAGATCAGCAGAAGAGGCAGCAAGTAACCGATCACCAAGATGCCAACTTTGTAGACGCGTTCCTCGGGGTTGTTCTGCCACGAGTTCCAGCAGAAGGAGATATTGGGCGCTCTGGTGTGTCCCTGCAGGGTCTGTTGCTGAGCTACGGGGACGGCAACCAACAAAGACAGCAACCAAGTCAAGCCCACCCCGATCGTGGCGTTCCTCGTAGTCCTGATGGACGGGGGGCGCATGGAGCGGACCACGGCGATGTATCTGTCCACCGACATGGCCACCATGGTGAAGATGCTCACCAGCATGGTGACCATTTTAAAGTAGTGCACCGTCTTGCAGAGGAAAGCGCCGAAGATCCAGCCGGGCAGCGTGTAGATAGTGGCTTCGAATGGCACACAGAAGACCAGGAAGGCAATGCTGGAGATACTGAGGTTCAGAATGAAGACATTGGTTGTACTCCGCGCCTTCTTCGACTTGGTCCGTCCCAAGACGACCAACACCAGAGTGTTCCCAGTGATGCCCAGAAGAAATATGAAGCCAAATATCACCGGTACGACCACACCTTCTGGCCCCATGGAGAAGAGCGGCAAGTCGGCGTTCTCCATGGAAGCGCTGACGTTGCTGGAGCTCATGGTGACCGTCTTCCCGACAGCCAGAACCCAAGGAGGAGGTGCAAGCCTTTACTCTTCCTGGAGACTGTGCTGACTCCGGCAGCCGGAGGGAGCGATGGGACAAGCGCCGCACTACATCGAGGCAGCGACTGAGCGCCGAGACACTGTGAGACTGTGTGGGACTCGCCGCCTCCGCCCGCACCTCCCTCCACCCCAAACCCTTCCCACCTCGCTCACCTTCATGACGCACTGCTGACCGCTACAGCCATAGACCAAACCCTGAAACAGTCACCTTTCCATTCGGCGATGAGGACTGGAAAGGAAATGATCACCTTGTTCATAATCAAGAACAATGATAAAATGCAGAGGAACTCATAACTATGGAGATGAGAGACACAGAATGCTGGAGCTGCAACTCAGCGGTGACAGGCAGCCTCTCTGGAGAGAAGACACAGGTGACGTTTAGGGACGGGACACTCCTTCAGACTGAAGCGAAAGAGGACTGGGTTGGGTATGATTGAAGATAGACACAGAATGCTGGAGTAACTCAGCGGAGACAGGCAGCCTCTCTGGAGGAAAGGAATATGCGATCTTTCGGGTCATAGAAACATAGAAACATACATCGAGACCCTTCTTCAGATAGAATATAATTCAAGAATATAACACAATGCATGATAGTTCAGGAGTATAATACAATACAATAATTATTATAATTCAACGATAGTCTGAAGAAGGGTCGACTATTCCTTTCCTCCGGAGATGCTCCCTGACCCGCTGAGTGAGTTACTCCAACATTTTGTGTTCGGCTTCGGTTTAAACCAGCACCCGCAGTTCCTCCCGACACGATATAATTGTCCGGTCCATAACCTGTGAAATGCAGAAACTCTCCAAACCATATAGGACCGGAAAGGAAATATTTGCCCTGTCCCTATGTCCAGGCGAATGGATTTATACACAGGGCCATTATTTCCCTTCTAGACTTCAAAAGTTTCGAAGTGCCTCCCCAAATATTATCTGTCAGGCAATAACGTTAAAATACACCCCCCCCCCCCCCCCCCCCCCCCAACGCATTATTCTTCATGCCAAGCAAACATGACAAGCGAAAACTATTTTTTTGAACATTGAATTCTCCCCAATTTTGTTAGTCCTTGCTGCCTCCTCCCCTTCCTCAGCCCTCCTGTAGTCTCCTCCCATCCCCCAGCCTTCGGGCTCCTCCTCCTTTTTCCTTTCTTCTCCCCATCCCCCCACCACCCATCAGTCTGAAGAAGGGTTTCGGCCCGAAACGTTGCCTATTTCCTTCGCTCCATAGATGCTGCTGCACCCGTTGAGTTTCTCCAGCTTTTTTGTGTACCAAGTGAAAACTAATGTCAGCAATTTATATAAAGAACAAGAGGACAGATGTAATTGCTAATATCCATGCCTCCCACCACATTCCGGTGCGCACCCATTTCCCCCGTTACCTCCCTCTCTCCACCGTCACCCTGTCCCCCCTTTAGTGCACTCATCTCCCATCTCCGAGAACAACACTTTCCTTCCTTTCTCCTGCCCTACCTATATCCTCCCCCCTGGCTTTATACTTCACTCCTTTTCTACGAAAGGGTCCCGGCCAGAAACATTGTCTGCCCATTCCCTCCACAGATGCTACCTGACCCGCGGAGTTACTTCAGCGCTTTGTGTATTGCCCACTCCTATTCCGTCAACTTTTCACCTCCAGCCTTTGTCACTTTGCCACCCATCTGCCAATCTGCCCTCCAACCCCCATCCCTTCACCTGTATCCACCTGTCACTTGCCAGGTTTTGTCCACCTCGCTTGTCCAACTTTCAGTGTGAAGAAGGTTCCTGACCCAAAATGTTGCCTGTCCATTCCCTCCCTCCACAGATGTCCATTCCTGTCCATCCCTGTCCCATTCCTCCAGCACTTCTTAAAAATTGTTGAACAGCCTGTGATATGAACTAACCGTATCACCTAATGTATAAAGCAGCAGCACTCCCAATGCTAACGAAATGAACTGTTAGTATGGGTGGCTTGTTATTTTAACAGTCTCAGTGGCTTTATAATCACAAATTATGTGTGGGCGTGCATGTGCACGTGTGTGCTACTGGGAGTGTTCATGTGAAAAGATACTTGAAATGACCTAAATGTTTGTAATTTCACAGGAGAGAGGTTTTGCATACAAGGAACAAAGTTCAGAGATCATAGGAGCAGAATTATGTCATTTGGCCCATCAAGTCTACTCCACCATTCAATCATGGCTCATTTCAAACCCATGCTCCTGCCTTCTCCCCATAACCCTTGATACCCTTACCAATCAAGTATCTGTCAATCTCTGCCTTAAAAATACCCAACAACTGAGGCCATGACCTCTGGTGCTAGACTCTCCCACTAGTGGAAAAGTCCTCCCCACATCCACTCTGTGCAGGCCTTTCACTCTTCGATAAGTATCAATGAAGTACCCCTTCATCCTCCAATGAATACAGGGCCAGAGACATCAAACACTCAGAGTCACAGGTAGATAGGGTGGTCAAAAAGGCTTTTGGTACTTTGGCCTTCACCAATTGTATTGTGTATAGAAGTTGGGAGGTCATGTTGCAGTTATATAAGACTTTGGTGAGACCGCAATTAGAATATTGTGTTCAGTTCTGGGCACCATGTTAAAGGAAATATATTGTCAAGCTTGGAAGGGTTCAGAAGAGATAAATGAGGATGTTGCCAGGACTAGAGGGTGTGAGCTATAGGAAGAGTTTAAGTAGACTGGGTCTCTATTCCATGGAGTGTAGGAGGATGAGGGAGATCCTATAGTGGTGTACAAAATCATGAGAGGAATAGATGAGGGTAGATGCACAAAGTCTTTTACCCAGAGTAGGGGAATCAAGGACCAGAGGACTTAGGTTCAAGGTGAATGGGAAACAATGTAATAGGAATCCAAGGGGTAACCTTTCCACACAGAGGGTGATGGGTGTATGGAACAAGCTGCCAGAGGAGGTAGTTGAGGCTGTGAGTATCCCATTGTTTAAGAAACAATTGGACAGGTACATGGATCGGACAGGTTTGGAGGGTTATGGACCAAGCTCAGGCAACTGGGACTAGGGCAACTGGGACATTGTTGGCCGGTGTGGGCGAGTTGGGCCGAAGGGCCTGTTTCCACACTGTATCACTCTATAACTCTATATGTTAACCTAATCATCCCCAAGATCATTCTAGTAACCCTCCTACGGACTCTCTCCAAAACTTGCACATCCTTTCTCAGATATGGAGAAGGAAACTACTCGCAATACTACAAACCCGGCCTAACCAGTGCCTTATAAAGCCTCACTAAAGTAGAGGAGTGTAGGAAAGAACTGCAGATGCTGGTTTAAATCGAAGATAGACGCAAAATACTGGAGTAACTCAGCGGGACAGGCAGCATCTCTGGAGAGAAGGAATGGGTGATGATTTGGGTCGAGACAATATGATTCAGACTGAAGGAGGATCTCAACCCGAAGCGTCACCCATTCCTTCCATCCAAAAATGCTGAGTTACTCCAGCATTTTGTGTCTATCTTTGGTTTAAATCACCATCTGCAGCTCCTTCCTACACGTACAAGATAATACAGGTAAATTAATATATTTTCTGCATTGCAGCTGGTGTCCATGTATCCAAGTAACGTCATATATTCCAGACTAAACTTTGAAAAAGCGACATTACCAGATACAGGCCCCACGGCAAAACATTGCAACACAGAGCTTTGTATGAAATGTTGACATGAATCATACAAATATAAATTTTGTTCTGTTTGGCGAAGGATTCACTATCTACTCTCCATATCTTGCGTTGTTTTGCACTTTCTTCAACGATGCACGTTATTTTGAAACACTGTTGATTTAAACCAGTGAGTCCCAAACCTTTTTTAGAGCCACCATCCCTTTGACCACATAAACTCAATCTATGCCCTTTACCGTATTAAATACATAATTCCGATTAGCGTTTTGCATGATCCACTCAGAAAGATAATAACACAGTAAAATTTAAAACAGTAACAATGAATTGCAAATGTATTCAAAATCCTATTGCAACATTTTCGTTTAATTTAACAAATTCGGTAAACTTGATCCAGTGAAGCCAGCTTTTCAAGGTCACATAGTCATGTGATAGGAGTAGAATTAAGCCATTCGGCCCATCAAGTCTACCACCATTCAATCATGGCTGATCTTTCTCTCCCTCCTAACCCCATTCTCCTGCCTTCTCCCCATAATCCCTGACACCCGTACTAATCAAGAATCTATCTGTGCCTTAATGATAGGAGGGGGGAGGGGGAGAGAGGTGGGGGGGGGGGGGGGGGGGGGGGGGGGGGGGGGGGTAGCGGTGGGGGGGGGAGAGGGGCACTGAGAACTAAGGGATAAATAATTGGATCAATAATCCAGAGATCTGGAGTAACAATCTGGGGGCTGTGGAATTTAAATTGAGTTAATATTCTGGGGGTGTGACACAGGCCTGAATGATGATGAGTACATAAGGCGTAGGATTGAGGTAGAATGCTGGAAAGCGTGCAGAAAAGATTTACGAGGATTTTACCAGCGCCAGAATGTCTGAGCTCTAGGGAGAAGTCGACCAGCCTAGGACCTTATTCCTTGGAGCACAGAAGGATGAGGGGTGATCTTATAGAGATGTATAAAATCATGAGAGGAATAGAGAGGATAAATGCACAGTCATGGTCACAGATGGACAGGGAATTGAAAGCCAGAGCCAGAGAACGAAGGTTGAAGGTTTTTTCTTATCGAGTCCACACACAAGGTTAGAAGTTGCTCAGCCAGAGCTGAACACACTTCTCAGCATCTGCATACAATAGTGCCTTTCTTGTCGCTTCTTGTGCTTGTGCGTGGCGGTGGAAAGATTGGTGGAAACAGGGCCGTGATGTGAACGCTCTTTCCTTGACCCCATAGATTGAAGATGAGGGGGGACTAATTTAAATGGGAACCTGAGGGGCAACTATTTTACACAAAGGGTTAGGTATGTGGAATAAACTGCCAGAGGAGGTAGGTGAGGCAGGTACAATCACAATGTTGAAGAAACATTGAAATAGGAACGTGGATAGAATAGATCTAGAGGGATATGGGCCAAATGCAGGCAGAGGGGAATAGCGTGATGGGGCATGTTGGTCAGTATGGGTAAGTTGGGCCGAAGAGCCTGTATGACTGTATGACTCTAAACCATCTGACTCACTGATGCCCTTCAGAGAGCGAAGAAAATCTGCTGTCATTACCTGGTGTGTCTTTTCTGTGTTCCCAGATTTACCGCTATCTGGATGACTCCAAAATGGCTTAAATAACAATTGAGTTCTGAGTGTCTCATCATCCACTTCCCTAGATATAATTTGGAAAGTGCATTACTTAAATGTTGAAGAAAGACACAAAGTACTGTAGTAACTCAGGTGGTCAGGCAGTTTCACTAGAGAACACGGATAGGTTACGTTTCGTGTCGGGACCTTTAATGTAATTGTGGACCTTGGCAGTGATGACTACAACCTAAAAAAAAAATACATTAAAAAAACATTCAAGCAGGTGGCTGTGGCTGTGGCCATCTCATGCTTTAGATTACATTTTCAGGAAATAAGTTGTCAACTTCAGATAGAATAATTTGATATTAATTTTCAATTTGCAACTGCTGTCATCTTGGAATGAGCATATAATGCAGAATAAACATGTCTACTCTGCTCCTTATCAACAGTCCCACTGGACAGACAATGGCTTTAATTATGGTATCACGCTACAGTGTCAAAAGGTCCAGACTTGTAACTTACTGTATGTGTTTGCTGTATTGGAGCAGCAATGTGGTTAAAGTTACTGGAGCCAACAACCTAAGCTTTGTACCATTGACCTAGAGACTTTAGGCTTGAGACTTTGGAGATACAGCATGGAAACAGGCCTTTTGGCCCACCGAGTCCGCGCCGATCAGAGGTCACCCCATACACTAGCACCTATTCTGCACACTAGGGACAATCTACAATTTTAACAAAGCCAGCTAGACTACAAACCTGTACGTCTTTGGAGTGCGAGAGGAAACCGCAGCTGAAGAAAAACCCACGCGGTCACGGAGAACGTACAAACTCCATACAGACAGCACCAGTAGTCAGGATCGAACCCGGCGCTGTTAGGCAGCAATTCTACCGCTGCACCACTGTGGAGGATTTCAAACTTCACAATAGCAGCTGAGAAATTTAAATCCAAGCAATTAGTTGTACAGCGATCCAGCTACAGAAACGGTAGCTACAAAATACTGTTTTGTACTACAAAAAAATTGTTGCAACAAAATGGTTGGTGATATGTGGCATAAATTTAAGTTACTTGGTAAAAGGATTAGAAACTAGAAACATAGAAATTAGGTGCAGGAGTAGGCCATTCGGCCCTTCGAGCCTGCACCGCCATTCAATATGATCATGGCTGATCATCCAACTCAGTATCCCGTACCTGCCTTCTCTCCATACCCCCTGATCCCCTTAGCCACAAGGGCCACATCTAACTCCCTCTTAAATATAGCCAATGAACTGGCCTCAACTACCCTCTGTGGCAGAGAGTTCCAGAGATTCACCACTCTCTGAAGGGAGAGT